>NC_082687.1:91770393-92079140 GCF_949987515.2 Delphinus delphis | reverse complement strand
ATTTAGCCATAATGTTCCAATGAGGAAGTACTGAAAAACACTTCCTTTTTTGTTTATTTATTTGGAGAGGTAAGTTTTTCCATTTTAAAAATTCAAAAGATATTTATTGAGAAAATACCTTATTCAGAATACTATGCTCAGAATTGAAAGTGATATGCAAATACATAAAACATTACCCTTGTCTACCAGGCAGACTCTTTGGTTTGATTCTTCATTGCAAGTTCAGATTAGGTCAGTTATTTCACCAGTACAAAGCCATCACTTCTCATATTCCAAGAAAGTTAACAGCAAAGTATAGCTACTTGACTAGTTTTTAAATAAAGAGAAAGAATTGTTTCTGAACACAAAGACTAATCAAACTTTCAGGCAGACAAGCATTATGGAGCAACCCATTTCATGTCATGTAGAACAAAAGTGAGATTATAAAATGATTTTCTTTTCTGAAACATCAATATCCACATTTATAGCATATTTCCTTGAGCCTTCCTGTTTTGAATTATGATAAACTTTATCTCATGAGGTTATACTTTGGCTTTGTCCGCTTATGCTTGTGTCCCATTTTGCACACCCTTTGCACCAGAGGACATTTATCAGTGGCTAATATATCTTCAAAAGTTCATGGCTCCTCAAGATCAAGTCCCAATACTTCTCTACTAACAATTGGATTTAATTAAGCTTAGAGAAGTGGGTATTATCTGGATGGTTTATTGATCATATTATGAAACAATTAACTATTGCTAATTGATAGAAGTTTCAGGATAATAAACACAAATAAGAAAACATCAGATTATTATTAAAAGGAGCCTTTAGGAAGAGTTAGCTCTTTTATAAAAATAAGAAGCAGAAACACACTGTTCATAAGTAATCCTTTACTTACTGATGAAATAAATTCAACTATTACTATCACTACTGATAAGGATACTAAATATTCAGATTGGAGAATAGGCTTCTGCTCACGTTGATGTGCTCTGGTGCCTGGGATGATAATGTTGAGCAGAGTAGGCAACAGATAGGGCTAGCCTGGTTCAGCAAAAGAGGAGAAAACAGAAATATTTTTCCTTCAGGTCCAATTCAGTTAACCTGTTCTGGAATGACTCCCATAATCCCATCAGCTGTGTCCACCCTCTAATACAGTTCATGCATCTCCCTGCTACATTGCAAGGTCTGTGAGAGGAGAGAGGATGCTATTCTTTACATGAATAAAGAACAAATGGGAAATGTACAATTTTTTTTAGGAATTGTATGTATGGAATTTTTCAAATTATGTAATGAGAAACATTCAGGTCCATCTATCTTAATCTTTCTCAGACAAGCCATTTACACTCACACTTCCTCCTGATTCCCGAGTTCATCCTCTCTGTTTCTGATGGGGATAGTCATCATTTGGCAGACAAGATTGTCAAGGTATCTGAGTCAATAGGCTACCCCTCAAGTTCAGCCTACAAGGCCATACGTGAGGGTGGGATCTCAAAACACAAATCTGCTACCAGTATTCCTTATTCTCTCTTCCCCCTTAAATTACCCCTTATGCCATCTGGGTCTCCTTCATTAACAATTTGTAAAGTATTTTCCTTTGAAAAGCAATCAAATAAGTGTTTTCACATTTTTCAAAAGCCATCCAGTATCTAATTTGTGCCAGATAATTTGCTAGCAAATGCAAGGGCAATGAAGAGATACAAAACTATAAATAAAGGTATATATCCCTTGCCCTCAAGTAGTGTACTTTTAAGAAATTAAATCTCAATTTATTTCCAATAGGTTGCTTTTTTTGGTACCTTCCCTCTCTGTGCCAATTCAAATAGAGTAAAATTAGTACCATTTTTCTAGGTTTTTCTTGAGCGAAGCAAGAGCTCAAAATGCAAATATTTGAAGAATGATGCATTTGACCCTCCAAAACTCTGTGTCCTGGGGATGCTGTCAGGAATTCAACCAGACTTCCTCCCTTGTTATAAGTATATTTGAAAATGTCATAACAGTTTAAATATAACACTAGAATGCTGGTTCAGTTATTCAGATTGCTGTCATGAGTTCCCTTTCCATTATTATCAATAGTAATGATCCTTTCATAGTAAAAAAGAAACTAGTTTATGAACAGGAACAAACAGTTTATGAATAGGAACAAGAACAGGCTGCAGTGTCAGCCCTGGAATCCTCCCCACCTCCTTCATACATCCGTGGTCCCCAGAATGGACTCTGAGATTATTTCTGTTTCAGAGAAAAAAGAAACTAATCTGGTTACATTAGCAAAATCTAGTGAGAGTTAAGTGTTCCAACAATGGCATGAACCTATATCTAAAATTGTTTGTGTTTGTAAATATGGCCAACCTGAATTTACAGAGCTAACTTTGGGGAAAATATAAATGAGATACTTATTAATTCAAACCCACCCTTTCTTATTGCTCTAGTAGTGAAAAAAGTGAATATTTTAAACAGAGTAGTTTGAGTTGGAAAATTCCTGAAATCCTGATCTAGGGACAAGATGACCAACCTTTTCTCTGCTGAGCAGGCTTTGAGAACTGAATAAGCCTCAGCAAGATATGCTGTTGCCCAAATTTCTTGGTAGATAGAAAACAACTAGTTGTCCATCCAATAACTCTTCAAAAATGTCTTCTCTCTAAATAGCACAGTTTACCTTGCCAAGAGAAGAAGTCTCTTTAAGGGTAATAATGAACTTTGCATCTGTGTAGTCTAGTTTTCAATAATAAATAAAATAATGGTAAATATCATTCAGCCAGTTTGTAGGCCACGATGCTGTCCATATTCCAGTCACTAAATGAAACTTAAGGGATACTGGAAAATTAAGCATCTATCTTATGTCTCTAATTTTTCCACATTTTAACTTCTCCAGAGTAAGGATTTCATCATGAACATCCTTTTATCATTTGCTGCGTCTAGCTCAAAATATCTTCCCCCCAACATTTTTTAATGAAAATTATGAAACTAAAGCAGGTTTGAATTTTGGTCAAATTAAAAAGTCTCACTCCAGAGTACATGTAAATTAATCCTACTATATGTGGTTAATTTCCTCTTACACTATTCTTATTAGTTTCAGGAAACATTTAATATTAGCTCGTGGATTATATAATATATTCATTGATTTGTCAAAGAATCACTATAGCTAAGAATTTTCAACAATGCCATAAGTTAAACCAGTATATTTTAAGGAAAAGCATGTTTAAAAAATTTCAGTGTCTGTGTAGAAAATGTAAATCATTTTTAGTGACAAGACAACTTAGGTGTCATCCACTTACCATGAGCTTGAATGTCTTTGGCATAATTTAAATTAATCACTTTCAAGATTATTACTTTATAATTAGTGATAATAGAGATGTTGGTAGTTATTTTTACTTGCAGCTATCATTCAAAGTTCAAGTCAGTCTCCAGATTTATTGTAAAGTAGATGGAACAGACATTGGACTCACTTTTCTCCCCCTCTACAAGACACAGTAGTTTGTGATTCTCTTGCCTTTGTCACCTTCAATGCCATAAGAGGAGGAGGGTCTTCGTTACTGTTTGGGCAGCCTGTCCTGCAAACCTTACCTGTTAACACCAATGCCTCTTGGAGAGAGGGCCAAGGGCTGATTGGTCCAAGTCAACCAAGACTCACAGTGCTTTGCAGAGAGGCATCCAGCCCTGGCAGCAAATGTAGGGCTAAACTATGCTGATACGCTCTGTTCAAGCCTTGACTCTTTTGAAGTGCAAAGGTCATGGTTAGGGGCCACTTCCTCTCCTCGTGCATCGCTTATTAAAGACTCTGTTGGAGAAGCTTAAAGAAAATTTCAGGCATGGGTGAGGACAGCTGCGTGGAATGAAGTAGGAAAGGAAAGAGACCGAAGGAAGAGAGGGAAGGAAGGAGGGAAAGAAGGAAGGAGAAAAAGAGAGAGAGAGAAAAGAGAAGAAAAGAAATAGTAGCATAATTTGAAAGTTTTATTCCCCACTATAAACCTCCAATAATTTAGAATTTACCACCTTTATGGGTTCGCTAGTGTTATTATAACCCAGTACCACAAACAGGGTGGCTTAAATAACAGAAATGTATCGTCTCACAGTTCTGGAGGTTAGAAGTCCAAAATCAAGGTGTCAGTGGTGTTAGCTCCTTTTGAGGACTGTGAGAGAAGGACCTGTTGCAGACTTCTCTAGCTGGCCTGTTGGTGGCCATCTGCCCTCTCTGTCTCTTCACGTGGGCTGCCCTCTATGCCAGATTTCCTCGTCCTGTGAGAACATTAGCCATACCAGATTAGGGCCCACCCTAAGGACTTTTAACTTGATTACTTCTATAAAAACCCTATCTCCAAATAAGGTCACATTCTGAGGTACTGGAGGGCTACAACATATTTTTTGAAGGGGGCGGGGTGCGTGGGGAGACACAGTTCAACCCATGACACCACATCCTTATTTTACAAACTCTTGACTTTTGCCCCAGAAAACCTGGTCTTTTCAGTGTTCTCTATGTCACTGAAAGGTACTTCCAAATATTTGTACCAGAAACCTAGAAGTCCCAGACAGCTTCGTCTCTCCCCTCCCCTAACCCAATCCATGACAAATTCCCATTTATTTTGCTTCTGAACATCCAGGCCATCCATATCTCCTCTACCACCACCTGAGTACAAGCTAAGTCATGGCTCATATCAATTTGTATTTGTCTCGGTGCTATCCATCCTCCTCTAGAGCCCAAATGCTCTTTTCAAAGTGTGCATGTCATCTGGCCATCCTCTATCCTAAAACTCTTCAATGGTACCTACTGCTGCCTACATTCGCCATGTGGCCCCTGCCAACCTCTGTGGCCTTCTCTGTCACCACGCTCTCCTGGGCTCACTCCCAGTCTCTCAGAGCTCATATTTGCCCTGTCACCTCCTGCACAGAGCCACTGCCAATGCTCTTTATCGCCCCCCTTCACCTGCAATCCAAGTCCTACTTCTTCAGAAAAAAATTCCCTCACCATCAGTCCTCCTTCTAGAGCATCAGAACATTTTTTAGCATTCATCACTCAGGCAATTTTACAGTTACTTGTGAAATTAATGGGTCAATATCTTTCTCCTCCTCCCCTCATGTATAAGCTCCATGAGAACAGGGATATCGTTTTTTGTTATTCACCATTATACTCCTAGCGTTAACATAAGTCCTTTTACACAGTTTGCACTCAAAATATATGGCAATGTTAAAAATCTGGTGGTTTGCTACCAGAATTATTTGAAAACATCCATAGGCAGATCACGCCATGGGTATCAGGGAAGAAGCTTGTGGAATAGTTCTAAAACGATTTCAGTAAGTGCAGTAATAAGGAATGCAAACAAAAAGACAATTTTAGATACCAGAAGTACAAATGAAGATTAAGGAAGGACCCCTTGTGTATAATAAGGAAAGAACATTAAAGTTAGGTGCACGGATCTAAAATGAAGCAGGAAGCAAGGCCAACTCCAGGTACTGTTTCCCATAAGAACCATCAAGTGCACTGAGATTTCTGCCTCATTGCAATAATATTCACAGTATTGGTACCTCAGTGGGATTGGGGCACATGCTGACACTGTTTTACTGAATACAATAATGATGTTCTGTCCAGTTAAAGCATAATGCTCTCTCTACTAACTTGCTTATCTGCATTATTCGTCTCTTCAGGAGCATTTTGCCTTTTTTTTTAAAAAAAAAAAAAAAGGTTTTTATAGCCACAGTTGACCTTGCACAACTTCAATTCCAGAACCTCATTTTACTCATGAAGAATTGGGGACCAGAACAATAAAATAGTTCATTTTTCTGCAACCAGTCCACTGTTTTATATTGAATAAGTTGCGGAAAGCCATCCCAAGCAATAACTCAGCAACCCAAATGTCATTTCACCCAATTAGTAGTTTCTCCCTAGGATCTCTTTATGCTGGTTCACTCCAAAGAGAGCATGAACTCTGTTGATCCAGCTTTTACTGCCCCACCCACAAGGTGACCTTAGCATTTGTCATCCAAATCAGGGCATCTGTGTGAGTGTGTGGGGACACTATTGAAAATTACCCTGGGATGGCAAGTATAAACCTGAGCCAGCCAGGATGTATGGTCATATTACCACTACGTCAGATTCTTCAGAAAGACCACATTTACAGATGTTCAGTAAGCAATGAATTACATCTTCTGGACTCCGAGGAATCATGCCCTTTTAGGGAAGAGAGCATCACTCCTGCCTTACTCCCTCACAGCTCTTACTAGTGTAACTGTAGAACTTGTCCATTTCCATCCCACTCTATGCCATACTTACCTGACAGACACAATCAGGAAGAGGTGATCTAAAAACTAAACATCACTTCCTTACAAAAAAAAAAAAAAAAAAGATGCCTCTGTTTAGGACATGTGTTTTTTCTTCACAAGTTGTAGTCGATCATTCACTAACTTGTTATCCTAAAGAGGTAACAGTATGCTCCCTGGCTGACCCCTCTACACACACACACACACACACACACACACACACACACACACCTACCTTTAACTTCTCATCAACAAAAAAAGCTGAAAACTAGAAGCACAAGGAAAATTAATTTGCTTGTCTGATCAAAAGTGAAATCTCAAATGCCCGGCAAACATTGTGTTCCAATCTATTGCTTTATCATTGGGGACTTTTAAGGGTCCAGGCTGAAAGCAAATGAGTAGGATTTCCTGTGATTTTGTGGAGTGGGTTGGAGCCAAATTATGAAGCCAATGTTTGTCTAGACTCCCATCTCTTGAGGGGCTCATGGGCGCTGAAGTTTAACCTGTGTTCAACCACATTGCCCTTAACCACTCCAATGGGCTGACTTACCTTTCCTGATGCCATATGAAAAATATAAATACCTGCTTATAAGGTAATAGAGTACAGCGCTATGTGTAATAGAATAAAGAACATTTCCGTCCATCCTGTCACATCATACGCTTTATCATTTCAGGAGGCAAATATGAAACAAGTTGAATATAGGTCAACAAGATGGAGTTCTTGCCTTAAAAAGCATAAATTTTTCTTTCAGTGACTATTATTTTAGTATGTCACCATACCATACTCTACAGAGATATAAAGACAAATATTCTAAGCATACTGCTCTCATCATATAGTAAATCCTTATGAACTATGGTTTAGATTGTCTTAATTGGATTGGATTGGATTGGATTAGATCAAAATGAATAAGAAGTAAAGCATCCCCCCCCTTTCATATCATTTTTAAAATGATTTCTTAGTTGGGTATAAAGTGAAGAATACATCAAATGATATTTAAACTGCCTTGCATATAGACTACTATAAACAGCCTTTATCCAACCAGGTAGATTTGATTAGAAAACTGAAAGTGATTTCATCATGATAGGCTGAGAAATTATAATGAATACATTCTATCAAGATGTATTACTTAAAGTAATAATAATTGAATGTAAGATGCTTTAAGTAAACCCTGTTTAAAAATAGCTCATTAGGTATAGGTATATCTTGATAAAAACTTTTTTATATCACAGATTTACAGACACAGAAATGCTTCTTATAAAAGAAATATATGAGACTTTTAGTACAATTAGTTCTCTTTAAGAGACAGAAAAAACCCTAACTTATCATACACTATATTGATGTAATACCTAGCTTAGTACATTTATATATGTAAGTCACTGAAAAAGATCCTTGAAGTGTAAATGATTTGCCACATTTAGTTGTTAAGCAACTATTTCTACCAGTTAGCAAAGTATTACCTTAAAAGGACAGTCTTATAACAAAGAGATTTGCTGCAGACTCCTGATGTTTTAACCTCTGTTGCTTTAAATCCACACACTTTGAACAAAGTTCTAATAGTTTCTTGGAAATTAACAACAGCTGCATATAGATGTATCACTTTATTCATTCATTTATTACATATAAAATAATTAAAAACTAATTTAAAGGTAAGGTAGAAAAGGAGAGAACTTTTTAATTTTACATCTTTCCAGTCACCTTAAAATCTCACACAATGATTGGGAAAGTGTTCTCACCGAAAATCATATTTGGCCTAATGTACCTGAAAATAAAATATAACCATGTTATTTATAAATGAAGAAATTTCGTAACAGTTAATTGGACATGCAATTCAACAAAGTGTGTCTCGAATCTTCATGGTTATGCTTGTAGCTCTCATTTATGGATGACAATTATTCTTCATAAGCTAGCTGATAGAAAGAAGTGTACGCTCTTTATCTAGATTGATTCTCCTTTTGCTTTTTTCTGTCGTGACGGATGTAGCTGAGGAGTATACTGTTGAGCTGTTGCAATAAGTCATAAAAGGGAAACAAAGTCTTTTTCCTCTAGACTTGTAGAACCTTGGAGACTGTGAAGATTTGAGGATTATCTTTTCAAACATAAAACAACAGAATAAGCCAGACATAAAGGTGTACATACCAAATGATTCTATTTATGTCAAGTTCAAAAACAGGGGCAAATAATCTGTGGTCCTGTCAGGGTAGTGGTTACTTACCCTTGGGGTTGGGCCTCTGGAGTGATGGTCAATGGTGTGTTTTTGGATATGGATGCTGGTTACATGAGTGAGTTCAGTTTGTGACTATTTATTACCTATTCATTTATCTTATGGATATATGTTATACCTCAGTAAAAAGTCCAAAATTTTAAAATAATAATAATAAAAGAATAAAAACGAAAAGCATTCAGATTTCTTTCTCCAATAGTACATTCTAAAGGGACTCCTATTAGTTACAGATAACAATAGCTGTGTTGTCCCAAGTCATAAGACTATTTAGCAGCAGAACCAGCATTTCAGATCTTCTGCTTCCATGTCTTGTGATTTTTTATTTTTTCCAATCACAAGCTATGCTTACCTCTCAGACCCATGACACAGCCTGCTGGCAGGAAACCTGTTAACCTTTGTCTATGACCTAACACCGTTTGCCATGTTAACAGGTGAGTTGTGTGAGGAGAAGCTGGACTTCTGTGCACAGGACCTGAACCCCTGCCAACACGACTCCAAGTGCATCCTGACGCCAAAGGGATTCAAGTAAGTCCGAGGCTGCTTTGGGGCTCACAAATGGGGGAGGAGGGCCTTTCTTTAAGGAACGCTCTTCTTTCAGGACCTAGCTTCACACCTTTGCTCAGGACTTAGAGGACATACTCTCCAGTGTCAATGGAATTTTTATAAATGTTTATCTACAGCATGGGCCTTTTTTAGTACACCAAAGAAAAGAAAATGTTTCCTTTTGTTTTGTGACTTTTCCTGGGAAGTCATGTATGAAATAAAATAGCCTTTGGCTATTTTTAATTAAATTTATTTGGAGGCCAAATAAATTCATAATATCTACTAGGAACTTTATTATCTGAATGGAAGTCTGTGGTAAAATAGGGAGTTTCATTTAATGTAACTGAAAATGTTTTCTTATGCAACAATACTTTACCCAAGAGGAGGAAGACAGAGTGACCATATGTCCCAGGTTGCCTCAGTACAATATCCGTTTATGCCTCTTGTCTCACTGTAGCTATTAATAGTGTCTCCTTCACACACATGTGTGTTGTGTGGGATGATAAAACACACAGTCACACCAGGTAGCAATCTTCCTGAAGTACGTTTGGTATCAAATGAAATTATTCCTTTGCCACAATTCTGAAATATTTTAAGGGTCTATCAACAGCAACTTCTCTTCTTAGGCCGTAGATTAGAAATCATCTGGTCCAAATTCTTCACTTTAAACATGAGGAAACCACAACCAAGAGAGGTCGGTGGCTGTCCAGAGGTCTCAGTGTTATTCACTGGCAGAGCTGGAGCTGAGTTTTATACTTCCCAGTTGGGTGATTGTTCTAGTGCAGGTTATCTCTAAGAAGCTTTATACTTTATGACCATTACTGTTGGTTTGTTACAGAAGGTGAGCTGGGTTCTCAGAAATGACACTGTAGTGTTCAGGTTGAGTTGTGCCTACAAGAGACAACTAGCAAATAGCTTTACTGGTTTCTTTACCCAATATTTATTGAGCACCTGCCATGGGTCAGGGCACGAGTAATGTTACCATCTTACGTTTTTGTGGCACTTTATAGCTACTCACTCTCCCATTCTTTATCTTCTCAGTGAAATGACTCAGGCTTAGTTGCCATAGGATTCAGAGAATTAAAAATTACTCCAGTCAGGAACAGTTTTCTAAGAGTAGATGGGATTAGAGCTGGGACTCTAACATTTTTTTAAATTTTATTTTATATTGGAGTGTAGTTGATGAACAATGTTTTGTTAGTTTCAGGTATACAGCAAAGTGATTCAGTTATACATATAGATGTATCTATTCTTTTTCAAATTCTTTTCCCATGGGACTCTAACATATTAATACTTGTCAACAGATTATCAGACATTCTTACTTGAATGGGAGGTGGGGTCAGTATCACCGGACCACACCTGGATTTCAAAGACCAATCAGAATAAAATATTTATTCTCAAGTTTTATTTAGAGAACAGTTTTTGATTCAATTTGATTTAAAATTCATTATTTTAGAATATACAGATTCAGTTGCAGCACCTGCTGATTCCATTTGATGCCTTTTTGGGAAAGAAAAGAATATATTTGATTCTATTTTTCATTATATTTTATAGTTTTTTATAGTTTTTTATATTTTATAGTTTCCTCTGTGGAAAAAACAAAAGTCTTATTGAAATCTTTATTTTATACAAAATCCTGTCTTGCATTTTGTTCATCCAAATACTGTATGTAAATTATTTTAATTCATATTGTCTTTGATCTGCACACAATGAATTTGGCAAATTGAACGTCAGTCATTTAGGTAACAACTGTTATCATTTCTTAGAGAAATTGGCCAGTAAAGCAGATGGTTTTCCAGAACTGCCTATCTGCTGGATAAGCTCTGTGCATTGTAATGACGAGATAAAGTATTAGTAACACTCACCGGAAACCATTAAAAACTGAGTAGTTCATCTTCAAAAAGACTAACGATTAATTCAGTATTTTCTATTACTATCAGCTAAATTGCACACTTTTTATAGCGCATCTTACTGGATTAAGGATGAGCTGATTTGGAAACCCATTGTTTTCAGCAGTAATTTGTGAGTTTTACGTAGTTTAGCAGAAAACAGGTTAAGTCATAGCATTTGCTATTACTCCCATATTATAAATAATCACACACTGTGACAAAGGGAGTTGCAAAAAATAAATGGACTTAAAAACCAAGACTATATGAAGCTGCTAAAGAAAATTTCTGCTGACAAATATTGTTTGGACAAGATGTACTGTTAACTTCAGCTACATTTTCTTACTACTAAGCTAACAGAGCTGGTTTTACTTTTCTTGCTTTATTATATACCTCATCAATCTCCTAAATTGTTTTGAGATATTTTTAGACCATGATATGCCATAAGCAGTATTTTCAAGCATGCATCTTACTTAGTCAGCTTTGGGGCTTCTAAACAGTATATTTTACATTCTTTGCTTTCTTCCTCACTCCTTGCCAGAGTTCGGGGAATATGATACCTTTTACTGATAATACAAGCTTTAAGGAATTCTTAATTAAATATTTTCTTCCTGTTTTGAAACTCGGTCTAAGGAGCCAAAGAAAGACAAAAATGTTGGTCTCATAATGTGACTCCAAGTCCTAATGGGCTTGTAAAACAGTATCTGTAGAGAAAAAAATATATAAAATAGCTCTTAAACAGCCACTATGGTGAATACGTGGTTCTCTTATCTTTTACTTTGATTTCTTTTCTCAGGTAAATAATTCAGAGTGTTTCAAAGCATTTCTTCTTTCTTTTAATGCTCTGTACTTGAGCAGCTCTGGTCAAATTAACATTGATGGAAGCCCTTTTCTCAGGCCCCGTCCATCTTTTTGAGAATGTCTATGGCCACTTAGAATCCATTTAACTTCAGACTTGTTTGCTTAGTTACGATTTAGCATGAAAACCACTGGCTCTAGAGCAAGCATGCTGATGCAGTGAGCTCATTTTATTCCTTAAGTCATACACACAGAGCTAAAAGTCTGTGTTACCCTTAGAGGGTATATACTCCCATTTATCTTATTAATTCATCATTTGTCCAGTAACCCTTAAATCCTGATTTTGCATTTTTAGGCAAAACCCTTGGCATTCAATAATATCCACATTCACTAGGGTGTTTTTAATTATCCTCATTCACTTAAATCCTAATGGCTTTGAAATAGAAAACTGAATAATTAGTACAGTCTAAACCATAAATACTTTTTTAGAATTATAAAAACTTACATAGAATTATTTTTTAAACCTACCATTTATTGATCATGCATTATGTATTAACTACTATAGTAATTATTTTACAGATAGTGTTTTTATTTAATCTTTTAACAAACCTGTGAGATGGAAATTATTATATACATATTATAGATGAGGAAAGGAACACTTAGAGAGATGAAGTAATGTAGTCAAGATTACATACACTTAAGGATGAAACCAGAATATGAACACAGTTCTTCTGCCTAATTGCAAAGTGCAAATTCTATAAGGCTAAAACATAATTTCCTGGTTTATTTGTTTTTTTTAAAGTCAGTGAACCCTTTCTTAAACCTCAAACAGAAACACTTATGGAAGCCCAATGTGTAAAACTAATGAATCACAGCAGGAGAGTATTGTTTGGGGGGGGCAGTGCAGAGGGAAGCTGACAGAGGCCCCCTCCCCGGCTATGGCCATTATCTTTGGGGGTTCCATGGTCCCCTATTGCTCCACAAAGCATAGTTTAATAACCACTGCATGTGCCATATTGCTTTTCCTTGGGCACCCTTAAAATCCCGCATCCTTGGTGTCAGAGCTAGACATTCCAATGGTCAGCACTGGTGAAAGAGATTTTAAAGGGAACCCTGAGTAATCAATTATCTAACGGTACAGAGCAGTGGTTAGATATTCAGGCTTTCTTGTCAGATTGCTTGGGTTCAGTTCCGGGCTGTGTACAAGCTAGATGTCCTTGGGCAAGACATTTAACCAATCTGTGCCTTGTTTCCTCACCTGTAGAGTGGAGTCATGGTATCACGGATGTCACAGGGCTGTGGAGAGAATTCAATGAGTTCATCCATGATGCAAAATGATTAGAACAGGGCCTGAAACAAAGTGCTCAAAGAACATCAGCTGTATTATTATCCCTGGTTCTTCACCATCAGTGCAGCCGAGACCCCTTCTGTCCCACACCACCAGAGTGAACAGGCTGAGAAGCTGTCCGGGGATGGGCCCCAGGAATTTTGTATCAGTTCCCCTGCCCCACCCAGTTAGGTCAGCCCCCATTCTGCCATAACGATAATCTGGATTCATGGTGAATTAGGGTATCCAATGCTAACATATTTGCTTTTCATAAAATTATCCTTTACTGTAATGCACCCAGTCTCTGTTGGAAAATTTAAAATGTTAATTGTTCTTAAGATATGCTTAATATTCTTAATAAATTTTACAACACAGCACTTGTACCGTGTCAGCAGCTCAAATGAATTAGACAGCTGAAAATAGAGGACACCACGGGCAGATAAAGTGGGGGAAGAAGGGAGGGACACACCCTGGTGTGATTAGTCTATTCTTACTTGGATTGTGGATGCTCACTGTCATCAGAGAGGGAAAATTGCTGTTCCTCTGAGAGATCACGGTGAGAAACCATGGCATACTTTGCAGATCAGTACTATTTTCTAGGCATCTGTTAATTTTTAAACTTTATGAGCCTGTTCTAAATATGTTTTGCAAAGACAGCACCAGTTGTTTCCTAGATGAAATGCAACTCTTCTACTTATTTTGGCTCAGTTGGGCTTGAAACTATGTACCTGCTTGTTCAAACAGATGTGACTGCACGCCGGGATACATAGGCGAACACTGTGACATTGACTTTGATGACTGCCAAGATAACAAGTGTAAAAACGGAGCCCACTGCACTGATGCAGTGAACAGTTATACATGCATCTGCCCCGAAGGTTACAGGTAAAAGTGCAAGTACACATTTGTATTTAGAGGTAGGTGCTAACAGGGCTTAATTCATATTGGCAATTAAGTAACGTCTAATTGAGTATCTTCTCTGTTTATTCTTCAGTGGCTTGTTTTGTGAGTTTTCTCCACCCATGGTTCTCCCTCGTACCAGCCCCTGTGATAATTTTGATTGTCAGAATGGAGCTCAGTGCATCATCAGGATAAATGAGCCAATATGCCAGTGTTTGCCTGGCTACCAGGGAGAGAAGTGTGAAAAATTGGTCAGTGTGAACTTTGTAAACAAAGAGTCTTATCTTCAGATCCCTTCTGCCAAGGTTCGGCCTCAAACAAACATCACTCTTCAGGTAAGATTCCCCCACTACCAAGAGCTAATCTCATTTTAAAACAATTCAGCTGCCAAATATAAACATACGTGGTGGTTTGTGAGTGATGTTATTTCTTAAATAGACAGTTACATACTGCATAGCACAATGACAGAAAATGCTACTTGTATGAAAAGCTTCTATTCTTCTTCTCTCTAACATTTGTGTCTTTCAAAACTAAATGGGCACTAGGTATTTTTATTCACTACTTGATCATATAAAACACACACACAGAGACAAAGCAACAAAATCTCTCTCTTTGTTTTGCGCTCAGGTAATGGCATTTTATTCATTTATTTTTATGGCTCTGCAGTTCAGGTTCTGCACGGTAGCGGGGGGCGGGCGCTGGGGGAGCTTTCGTTAGGAAACCTGCAGCTGAGAACAGCACAGGTGAGACAGAACATACCTTGGCAGAAGTGTCAGCAGGTGTCTTTTAACTTCGACGTGAAATTAACAAACTCAAGTATTACCATAAGTCTTCCCACCAAGTCACCGTGTACCTTTGAGCAAGTTATTCAAACCCCTATAGACAAGATTACGCTAGATTAGGGTGATAAATTTAGGGTACCTGGGGCAAATTGGGGCTGCATATTTGTTCTGTTTTGAATTCAAAGAAATGTGACCAATTTCCTATAAAACCCGTTCCATATTTGGTTTACCCTAGCACTTCAGTGAGGGGCAGGGGCTTCTTGAGAAGTCGTGAGGAATGGGACCCTGGAAGGCAGACCAGCCTTCTTTAGAAAAGCCTGGCCCCCTAACTTCCAACGTTTGCCATCCGTCTTGTTATGAGAAGTACCCAGTGGTGTTCAGGCTTAAGTCCTGATTTTTACTGAGCTGGTCCTTCAAAAGCCCGGAAAAGTCAGAAAGAAGGATAAAAACAGAGATTTTTCCCTGGTCACACCATAATTTAACGTGTAATATGAAAATCCATCTTGCTCGATGCAGTCACATTTCACATATGCCATAAATAAAGCCCATAACAGGAGCAAAAAGCAGGTAAGTGAAAATCTCCAGCAAAGGAAATTCTAAGCACGTTCAGTGATGTTAACTTAAGTACTTCTTATTGTTCTTTTTAACAGAACGGAAATGTGACCATTTTGTTCCTGATTAGATTTTATCGTTCTCTGCTTAGACAATATAGTTTGATATCTAAGGGGGAAAGCTTGATTTACTTTAAACACTGTGGACTCTAATGATATGGAAAATATCTTTCAATTTTAATTTGCTGAAGTATAAATTATGTGATGTCCTTGTTTTTGCATATTTCATAGGACATGAATCTTTAAGCTTTATCATTGCCAATATGCAGAAAGAGAATAAATATATAAGTTCATGAATGTAAAAAGAGCTTTTTGAAGTTCTTTATGAATTTATTTGCAACAGAGTAATCCAGGAACAGGTCATCTTTCAAGTAATCATTTCAATGTGCGTTAGTATTTTATCAGAGCCATAAAGAAGAAATAAACCATAGTAAAAAACTCATTACTAAGAAGTCTTGTTCCTTCTTAATGAAATATGTCTGGATGACTGTTTGTCCTACTAATGTCAAGGTTACTTCCCACTAGATTGCCACAGATGAAGATAGTGGAATCCTCTTGTATAAGGGTGACAAAGACCATATCGCCGTAGAGCTCTACCGGGGACGTGTTCGTGCCAGCTATGACACCGGCTCCCACCCAGCTTCTGCCATTTACAGGTGAAGATCTGTCACTTACTGGTAAAGGTGAAAATAATTGCTTAATGCAGAACTGCCTCTCCTCTCTTATTGTGTCATGGGGAAGGGAGGGAATAATTTGGCTACAGCAGACTTTATGATAGGTGTGTTAGAGGCCTGGCAGTAGCAGACAGCATACTCAAGTTGGATAATTAAGGAGAGATTTATAAGAGGACTGTACAAAGATTGGTTGGGACAGTATAGTAATCTGGAGCTAGTAACTAGGTATACTGCTAGTGCCCATGGGCTTGAAAGAGAGAGGGGAGGCAGCAGTTATGGAAATCGATGCTCAGAAAAGGAATTGTGGAGAGGACTGCATGACAGGAGCTCAAGGAAGGAACCAGGGTTTTAAATGCATGATCCCAAAAATCTCCTGTACCCCTGCTTCCCTCTGGCCAAATCAGATGCCAGAAAACAAGGAACCCACTGATCTCAGTAATATAGCTCACACATGAGCCTCCCAGGGCTCAGAACAGGCTGAAGACAGGTGGAGAGTAGCCCTAGAGAAACAGCTGCAGGATACCCAGCACAGGGACAAATTTAAAGTTACTATTCATGCAACACATATTTATCGAGCACCTACTATGCGCCAGGCACTGTTCTAAGCTTTCAGCAACAGAGCTTCTGCCCTTAGGAAGCTTACAAGTAATAAGCCAATGGGCAGCTACAAGATGTGTATTATCTGATCATTCTGTTGGAAGTTTTATAATAATATTATGGTATTGATGATATATTGAAGACATGAATGGGGTGGGATTCACGGGGTGGGATTTTCCTGAAAGTGTGCTTTTTGCATAAGACTAACCTTCAGAGCCCCTCTGTTGCATCTCAACACCAGTCGCCCTGCAGACGTTACCTAGTTGATTTCTTCACATGTACGAATAACTGCTACCATTTAGAGAAAGGTCGCAAAGTCATAGGCAGTCCGTTTTTCCAGGCAGATATCTTAAATGAACTGAACTGGCTAATTGCAGGAAAAGAATATTCTCTCATCCTTTTATGCTTGAAAAGATTTTAAGCTTTTAGAGAAGCACTCCCCTGTTACACATAGCCTTGGTGTTGGCAATATAATAGGAGTGGTTATGACCGGAGTGAACTAAAAGCAAATCTTTGTCAAAACAGGACTAGACTACATCTGCTCAGGTCTCCCTGAATGCTGCCATGTGAAAATGTGGGCCCAGGTTTTGCCAGAACTTGTGATTTTTCAAGAAAAGACAGAAATCTGGCTTTTTTAAATATAAAGTTTTCCCTTCAGTATGGATTCACATTTTTTTTAAATACCATACGTGGCAAACAAAACACATTTGTAGCCCAAACATGCTGGGTAAAAGTTTGTGGCCATTGATGGAGACATAAAATGGAAATACTGGCCTTTATGATCTTGATATTATACTTATATATTTTCAGTGTGCTTCACATGTTATTTAATCTTTCATAACGGTTCTGGGAAATTGGATGCCCATTGTAGCCATGAATGGAATTCAGTAAGTCCTTTTGGTGGTAAGCTAACCCACTTGGGAATATTTAGAGCATGGAAACAAACACATAATTATTGGTTTCCAAGCAGAATACAATAGTTACTTCATCTCTAAATGGTGATGAATTAGTGCCAATATTTTAAATGTTGCTAGGCCTTAAATGTTATAGCCTCAATTTGTTTCAGCTCATGAAAAGATTTCAGAATATTGATCTTATGGTTCATTTTTGGTATTTTGTGTGTTTGTTTTGTTTTATGCAATGAAACAGCATAGAACTGTCAGGAACCATAGTGAAAGTTCTTGGAGTTGACTTACTAAAGCTAGTGTTCACATAAAATGTACTTAAAATATTTCTAGATAAGTTGTAAAAACCCAAGTGATTATATCCAAATGAGGATTTACTCTAAAGAGCTTATTTTGAGTTTATGTTCATCACCATTTTTGCCTAACAATAGAGTATACCCTGTAACATCTATAAAAAAGGATAATATCACATCACACAGTTTTTGTTATGAACCAGAAATAGATGTTTCTGCTTGCAGACCATCTAATGGAGACATCTGTTATAAGGTCCAGAGCAAACATAACTTTTATTTATTTATTGCTTTTTAGTTTATGGCCAAAAATCAACAAAAGTTAGTGTATTATTTTTATTTTTTTAAAGAAATTTATTTATTTTTGGCTGCTTTGTGTCGTTACTGCACGTGGGCTTTCTCTAGTTGCGGTGAGTGGGGGCTACTCTTCGTTGCGGTGCGCGGGCTTCTCATTGTAGTGGCTTCTCTTGTTGCGGAGCACGGGCTCTAGGCACGTGGGCTTCAGTAGTCGTGGCATGTGGGCTCAGTAGTTGTGGTTCGCAGGCTCAGTAGTTGTGGCTCACAGGCTTAGTTGCTCCACGGCATGTGGGATCTTCCCAGAGCAGGGATCAAACCCGTGTCCCCTGCATTGGCAGGCAGATTCTTAATCACTGTGCCACCAGAGAAGTCCCAGTGCATTATTTTTAAGTTAAAGAAAAGAAGCAACAATCACTGAGAATTCAGATAGAGAGATAATTGATTAATTGATTGATGTGGATATAATATATGGATACTATATATATATGTGTATATATATAATATATGAATATAGTAGTATTCCAATTGACATTTTTAAATGCTTTTGTGAAATAGAGGCGACTGAGAACATTAAATTATTTCAACACACCAGGAGAATCTAGTTTTTAACAAGTAATAATCATAGTGGCTGAGATGTATGTGCAAATCTAGGCTTAGCAATTACTATATATAAACTTTAGCAAGGTCTTTAATTTTTATGTGTTTCAGAATCCATATCTGTAAATAATAATGTAACACCTGCCCCATCAATTCATTACAAGGATTTAATTCTACACTCAGCTCTGTCCTCACTCCTCACTCACTTTGTCTTCATTCCCGTCTCCCTTCTAGCAATAGAGGAAAATCTTTTTGGTGTCTCTTTCTGGAGTGTAGCAAGAGTTGAAAGTGAATCCTCTCTTCTCATACATTGACACTGGAAGTACATGTTGTTTACAATTTCTATGGAGAGCAATTTGGAAACATCTTTCCCACTACTGGGAATTTACCCTAAAGTTATACCTGTGACATAGAAATGACATATGCACAAGGTAATTCACTGTGGCAGAGGTTGTAAAAACAAAAGTTAGGAAACAACCCAAGTTTCTAACTAAATAACTCCGGGGCAGCCACACAATGGAATGTGCTGTTAAAAAGAAAGAGGGAGTGAGAGAGGGAAAGAGGGAACAAGAAAGTTCTCTATCTATGATATTGAAAGATTTCCAAGGTCTATTGCTCAGTATATATAAAAAAAAAAGTAAGGCAGAACAGTGTCAAAGGTGGGTAAATAAGTATATGTGTTTTTATTTCCATGTACTTGCATAAGGAAAAAACTTGGGATAGAGAGGAAAGAGTGGGGCTGAGGCACAACTTGTGTATAAATACCATTTTATATCATTCTGATTTTTGAACCATTTGAATGTCATTACAACTCAATACTAAAATTGAAGCAATAGAAAAGAGCAGGTGCTCTAAAGACAGTCTGCCTTGATTCAAGTCCCAGCTCTGCCATCTATTAACTGTGTGTCTTGGGCAGATTGCATAAGCTCTCTGGTCCTCACCTGGTAAATGGAAATAATAAATCATAGTTCCATCTTTGCAGGATCGTGGTAAGAATGTTATGATTTGATGCATGTGGAGTATTTAGAATAAAGCATACCAAATAGTAAGCAGTACTACTAGCTGTTGGGATCATAAATTCAGAATGTCCAAAACTAAGTTCATTTCCTTTGCTTCACCCTGGTGCATTCCTAATTTCATTGAGAGGTATCACCATCTTCTTGGTCATCTTAGGTGAAATGAAGTTACTCTTAACCTTTTTCTTTCACCTTCAATTTGAAGTTTGTCCAAGTCTTAATTCTGCTCTTACTAATTTTCTGGCATTCATCTAAATGCCTCTATCCTTGCTCAGGCCTTATTAGAATATGTACTCTAATGAAAAGTACTACTTCTCCATCATTACAACAAAATCCATCAATAATATTGTTGCCATCAGATTTCCCATAAGTAGCTTAATAAATATTTTGTTTGGTTGAATTAAATTTTCAAATCTTGTTGTGTTTCCACTTTATATAACTTTATTAAAAACGCATCACACTAGGGAATTCCCTGGTTGTCCAGTGGTTAGGACTCAGTGCTTTCACTGCCGAGGGCCTGGGTTCAATCCCTGGTCAGGGAACTAAGATCCCACAAGCCACATGATGTGGCCAAAAAAAATCACACTGATGTTTTTAAAAGGGGATATTTTTACATATCCTTACATCAGAGAATTTGAGTTCAGTTAATTGCATGATTTTATGTTATATAAGATTTACCTTGGTAAAACTTTGTTTCCCAAATTATGCAGTATCTAATGTGCTATTGGAGCATCACATATGGGAGTAATGTCATATATCAGGTGCCTCGTTTCAATTGCCTGGTTAATTTTCAACACTGATGGAAATGGATTTTGTGGGGTTTTTTGGTTTTTTTTTTTTTTACATCTTTATTGGAGTATAATTGCTTTACAATGGTGTGTTAGTTTCTGCTTTATAACAAAGTGAATCAGTTATACATATACATATGTTCCCATATCTCTTCCCTCTTGCATCTCCCTCCCTCCCACCCTCCCTATCCCACCCCTCCAGGTGGTCACAAAGCACCGAGCTGATCTCCCTGTGCTATGCGGCTGCTTCCCACTAGCTATCTACCTTATGTTTGGTAGTGTATATATGTCCAGGATTTTGTTTATTTTAGCAAAATGAAATCTGTTAAATTAGGGGAAACTGTCATCCATTATTATTGTTTCTATTGTAGTATATTTTGGGGTTTAAAATGTTTGATCTTATGCCCTACCAGCTCCCAGCTGTTCCAGGTCCCAGCCATTTGAGTGGTCCTGGCTGAGCCCCTAGACCCTGGGAACAAGGATGTTCTTTCCCACTGTACCACATCTAAATTTCAGAGCCTCAAAACCAAAAAGAAAAGGAAAAAAAAATTAAAAAATAAAATGTTTGACCTTAGATGTCAATTATTGTCTCAAACGAATTGATATGAGAACTATTATTTCATGGAATTATGTTTAGAGGTAGTAGTTAACAAAGATGTGCGTTTAAGAAAACCCAAATGTAGTAAATGTTTATTTTCCAGTAGAACTAAAGCGGCGTGCACATTGTCTCATTTTACTTCTTACATTTGAGAGAAGATCGTGCTTTCCTGTAGCCATGTATACTGCTAACAAGGCCAGGCGTACAGGCAGTGGTGTAGAGCTAGCACCAGATTCACCTGAAAGGTGTGTTAAAATACAGAGTACCGGGCTGCACCTCTAGTTTGTGATTCAGATCTCAGATAAGCCCCAAATGTTCATTTCTACAAGTTTCCAGGTGATGCTCTGATCCAGGGACCACAATATGAGAACCATTTATGGAAAAGGAATATATTTGGGCTGTGCTCTGAGAGCTAATGGTGTGCATCACTTCTCACATCCAAGTTCTAAGACCTCTGTTTGATGCGGCCTTGTTGAGAGTAATTTCTGCCATAGTAATCAGCAAATGCTACAAATCCAGACTCATTCTTTTTACAGAGAGCCAGTTGTTAAACATTTGCCTGAACCCTGCTAAGAGATCTAATCAGCAGACAAAGACAACGTTAGCAGCCCAACAAGTGAATGAATGTAGAATACGGCACACATGCCTACTTGTTACAGTGCTTGGAGAATAGCATAAAGAGGGACGTGGTGGTAGTGCCATGAATGAATGAATGACAGCCCAAACTTGAAGCCAACATCAGCGGTAGTCCCTCAGACAGGCATAGAGTAACACATTATTTTCTCAATTAAGCTGTTCATTGATTGCCCTTCAAAATGACTTTCTTTTCATCTAGATGGGCAGAAACTTTTTTAAAAATCGTTAATGACAATTGTATGCTTCTTTCTTTAGGTTCAAATTAATGTCATTTTCCAAACCAGATAGTTTCTTTGGAAACATAGTCGACTACTATTTAAAAATTAAGAAATCAGGTGCACACGTTACAAAGGTACAGTACTGTACCATGCCTTCCTCAGTTTCAGTATTCAGGGAACCTGCACAACTTCAGGGGACTTTCCCCCGCAGACTGTTAGGTTGGTTGGCTACACAGTCTCTGGGTTATGCAACTTACAAGCTTATGTTAGGGGAAAAAAAAAAAAAAAAGAATTAGTCTCATTGGAAAGACAGACCGTTTCCATGATAAACACTCAGCCATTCTTGACTATGCTGTATGAGAAGGCACCACTTTTTATCAGCTTCACGACTTTGAGCAATTTACCTCACCCTTTATGCTTCCATTTCACAGGGAGACTTGGAAGCAACTAATGTAAAGTGCCTAGTCGAGTACTAGGCACAGAGTATAATAATTGGTAATGCTGGGGTTTAAGGAGACTCTTCATGCTTGGATACCCAGATACTGAAGAATAAATACCCAACTCCAAATACTGTTGCCCTACATGTGACTCTTACCATATGTTCAAATGTGAAGTCTCTTTCTATTTTAGTGCATTTTTATTTAAATTACATACATAAGGTCCCCAGCTTACGATGTTTCCACTTACGATTTTTCAACGTTATGATGGTACAAAAACAATATGCGTTCAGTAGAAACTATACTTAGAATTTTGAATTTTGATTTTTTTCCCGGGCTAGCTATATGCAGTAGGACGCTCTCTCATGATGCTGGACAGTAGTAGCCTCAGGTCCCAGTCAGCCACACGATCACAAGGGTAAGGACCCCATACACTTACAACCGTTTTGCACCCAGACAACCATTCTGCTTTTCACTTTCCGTCCAGTATTCAATAAATTACATGAGATAGTCAACACTTTGTTATAGAATAGGCTTTGTGTTAGATGATTTTGGCAAACTGTAAGCCAGTGTAAGTGTTCTGAGCATGCTTAAGGCAGGCTAGGCAAAGCTATTATGTTCAGTAGATTAAGTGTATTAAGTGCATTTCTTTTAAGTGCATTTTTGACTTACCATATTTTCAATTTACAATGGGTTAATTGGAACTTAAGCCCATCGTAAGTTCAGGAAGATCTGTAATTTGCTTCAAAATACAACTTTACTTGATAAATTATTTTATAAAACGTTCTTCTGAAAACTCTTATGCTAATACATAAATACCTTTAATCCCACTAGGCTTCCCATTCCTTCCACTCAAAGAAGTGGGCAGGGAAATTTTTTATTAGCATCCACACTTCACAAATGAAGCACCTTTAGACCAGACATATCAAAATGAGGTGGCCAGTTGAATTTGTCTAGTTTTTTATTCCTATTCTATTGCACAGAATATGCCAACAAATACTTGGCAAAAAAGCAGGAGTTCACATAAGCAAAGTGAACTATTTATCTTTACTCCACTGAAATACCTTAAGATTTACAATTGAGATAGAAATGTAACAATATCATTGTTAATGAGTCCTGAAGACATAAAGACAATCAAATACAATTTAGAGCCACTCTTCTTTTAAGCCCCAAGTTTTTAAACTCTTTTTCTATAGCAAACCAAGAGACAATTGAGTAACGGCTTTGTTTTCACACATCCATTTAGAAATCCAAGAAAACAAAATCTCAGGTAATAGATGAGTGTAGTAAAACTGAATTACATAATAAAGGTAGTAAATGCAATTTATCTTCCTAGTGGAAAGGCTCACTGTTAAGTGGTTCACTTGCGACTTTTGTGAGTCATGGAGTATCTAGTTCCCTAGGGAGTAGTGAGTGTTTGTCAGTACTTGTCAGGACCCAGAAGGATGTTACACATTGCAGGTGGATAGGTAGGAGATGACCGTGATAGACTGTAAAATCGATGATGTCTTAGTTTTATTCTGCAACAACTGGTGTGTCAATCACTGCTATTATTTTGAAAGGGTATATAAACAAAGGACTCCTGGGCATCCCCCAGATCTCTGGCTTTAGGAGACAGCATGAAACACCAATTTAGAATACTCTTAGCTCTGCCATATTCTCTTCAGGCCCCATACACACAATACCATCTTAAAACCAAAGAATCTAAAAATATTAATTTCACAATACTTATCTGTTAAAAGCCTGGGCAAAGCCTCACTTAATTCTGAGAAATATAAACTGAATTAAGCTCAGTGGTAACTCTTACCAAGTTCTGGAATCATCAGATTAGACATTGAAAGCTTTTGGGAGGAGAAAAGTGTAGTCAGTCTGAACTTCACTTATAATTGGGAAAAGAGAAGCCAAAAACAAGTTTCAAATCTGTGTATCTCATATGCGTTCAATGATTTTTAGTAAATGTACCAAGTTGTGCAACCATCATATGAGATTTTTTTCCATAGAACTTTATTCCTGGGCTGTTTGGGAAAGAAATCATCTATTAAAGGCTGGCTACTGGTGAGAACAAACACATGCCATTTGTACAGTACTAGATACTCTTCAGGTTTTTTATTTTAAAAGTGATGGATAGGGCTTCCCTGGTGGCGCAGTGGTTGAGAGTCCGCCTGCCGATGCAGGAGACACGGGTTTGTGCCCCGATCCGGGAGGATCCCACATGCCACGGAGCGGCTGGGCCCGTGAGCCATGGCCGCTGAGCCTGCGCGTCCGGAGCCTGTGCTCCGTAACAGGAGAGGCCACAACAGTGAGAGGCCGGTGTACCGCAAAAAAAAAAAAAAAAAAAAAGTGATGGTAATAGTTAAAAGCACGTACTCTAGAACCAGACAACCTGGCTTCAAATCTGTTTAGCCACTGGCTGTGCCATCTTGGGTACCCTAAGTGCCCAAATTTAGAGTTGTGAGTCTTAAATGAGTTAATGCATGTGAAGTTGCCCCATAGTAGGTGCTGTGCAATTCTTTGATCTTATTACTTGCATTTCCCTAGTGAGGAAAAGAAAGCAGAGAAAAATTACCTGAAGTCACAGTAACTCAGTGTCACACATCTAACAGGAGCTAGGATAAGCTGAGCAAGACTTACCTCCCAACATTATCTTTCAGGATATCACCACTGAAAATTCCAAATTTTTTAATAAAATGCATCTTTTGGATGTCCTGTCCTAAGTATGCCTGGAGGATCTTTACTATCTATAACTGTAATCCAACTAGTATTACTAAATAAACTCTATATGTTATTCTTTTTTTTTTTTTTTTTTTTTTTTTTTTTTTTGCGGTACGCGGGCCTCTCACTGTTGTGGCCTCTCCCGTTGCCCGTTGCGGAGCACAGGCTCCG
This sequence comes from Delphinus delphis, assembly GCF_949987515.2. Taxonomy (NCBI): domain Eukaryota; kingdom Metazoa; phylum Chordata; class Mammalia; order Artiodactyla; family Delphinidae; genus Delphinus; species Delphinus delphis. Next base: position 92,053,910 of record NC_082687.1, on the reverse strand, counting down.
GATGCGCAGGCTCAGCGGCCATGGCTCACGGGCCCAGCCGCTCTGTGGCATGTGGGATCTTCCCAGACTGGGGCACGAACTCGTGTTCACTGCATCGGCAGGCGGACTCTCAACCACTGCGCCACCAGGGAAGCCCTATATGTTATTCTTAATACAACTCCCCTATCTTTAATTTACTTAACATACATTTATTGAGCATCTACTATTTATCAGACACTACTGGATACATTAAGGAAGAAATAAATAATACAGGGCCCCTGAATTAAAGGAGCTTACAATTAGTGGGAGTTAAAGACATGTACTCAGGAAACAAAAAAAAAAAAAAAAAGGAAGAAAGAAAGAAAGAAAAAAGTAAAGAAAGGAATAAAGGAGTAGGAAGTAAAATGAGTTAATAATGAAGCTACCTACCTCCAGCTTCCCAGCTGAAACACTTCTTTAGAGTGTGCAGAACTTTAAAGGTATTAAACCTTTCAGCTACACTGCACCAAACATCATCATCAACAATGACATACTTAGATCAATTGCCTAAGACTGATGTGTGACCAAGAACAAGTTCCCTAGTACAAATGAGTCTTTTTCTTTGCAACTGTAAAGGGAAAAGGGGGGCCCATTATTAATAGTTACAAATTAAATAAGGTCATTGTTCACAGAGTATTCATATAAAACCACTTAAAGAGTTGTATACGATGACAAAGGAAAAAGCAATCGACTACCACCTTCTCTATGTATATCTTTATATTAATGTTTCACTTAAAACTTCTAATAATTTGGATATGTCCCCAAAGAAGTTATTATATTTCTGCCAGTCTTTAACATTATCTTACAATGAATATTAAAAATAAAGCCTGACTAATTTCTTCTTGAAGAAGATTCTGAAGTAGTATCGGATTATTTATATGATGACAGTGGTGGTGGTGGTAATGATGATGACGGTGATGATACTAATATCTAGCGTTTAACTTTGCACTTTCTATAGGCTAGATGTTTTGTTCTGCATTTAAAAAAATCATTTCATAGGGATAGACCTCAAATTAACCATAGGAGGGGGGAATATTTGTTAGCATTTACTGAAGAGAAGATTGAAGTTTATTAGCAATTAAGTTACTTATCTAAGGTCAAACATTTAATAAATGCAAGACCAGCATTCAAATCCAGGCTTATCTGATTCTAAAATATGTATGTTTAACCAGTAGTTGGTATTATTTAAGACCACTAACATCTGGTAGGCAACTTTATTTAGAAAGTATTTTCCTTGTATATTGTTTCCTCTGTTGATTTTAGTGGTATCAAGTGTTGGGATAATTAAATGTGTAAAACGCAAAAATATTGATTGGCACATCTAACATTTATTTTTTTAAAGATGATATCTGAAACAGGTTATTAAAAATTCCTGCACACGTGGACACTTTTAACTACTTAACACCAGAGAACTTCAAGTGTTTTCACAGCTCTGCAGAATGGTTTATATTGTTGTCAAATCACAAAAACATTTTATTCCATGTCGGCAAACAATGGAATAAGATTAGACTCCTGTGGTGAGAACCATGAAGAAATATCTATACATTTTTCTGTTATTTTCCAGGCTTGACGTATTTGCAAATTTAAATATCAGTGCCTGGAAATTTAAGCAATCTTCTTGCATAGGGACTATTAGGTATTCACTATCTTCCTTATAGTATGTTCCCATATTTCCCTTTTTGAGCCCTTTTTCCAATCTTTCGAGTCAACATCTCAGTATATTAGTTCTTTAATATTCACTATTGATCCTGTTTTCTTTGTTGCTCCTGTTTCAATTTGTCCTGTTTGCATCTTTGCCTGATGTAACACTTGTGTTAGGTTGACAGACACCCTTTAAAACCTTATAGCACCTACCTGCTAATTGCACCCAACTTCATTTTCAATTGTCGTTTTCCGTTTACCTGTTTCTTAATCTCTTTGTTTTTGTCCATTTTATGAATTTCCATAAGCCCTCTCAAATTGTTAAGAAGGCGGATGTAATGATTGTTGGACCTGTCCCTTGAAAGTTATAGAAGAGAAATTGAAGAACCATTGTCATCACTAGACTCCCTAGACATGACTATGTTAAGCATTCTATTTAATCCATTATTCCCACCTCTCCACTGAGCGTAATCATCTTCACAGTAATATCATTTGATGGGCATCCTTCTGAAAAATGCAAAGAAAATGAGAGTATATTATCAATTAACAAATTTCAAAAAGTGCAGTGATCCTGCCAAGTTGGTTCTTCCTGCATTTATATGTATGTTTGATTCTAATAAGTATTACTGTGTAGTGCTTAAGAGTGCAGAGACCAATGATCCCCTAAGATCAATGTCTAAAAAGTATATTTGGCACAGGTATCAGTTAGTTGTCTTTTGAATGCAATTTGGAGTAACAGTATCTGAACAAATGAAACTTTAGTGACATTTAAAATCAAATGCATAAATTATGCTTTGGAATTTCTACATACTGGGAGAATGTGATTGGATAATGATAAAATGTCTTCATTTCCACTTCTCCCAATGGGAGAACAAACTTATTTTGTATTACCCAAGAAATAAAAAATGATTATATCTCCTTGAAAATATCTTTTATTTTAAAATCAACTACTGGCCTTTATCTTTATTAATGTTAAATAGGAGTATCTTTTCCCAAAAAGAGCTTATTGGAGTTTGAATTGTAACTCCTTTTCTTTAATAAATATAAGATTGGAGGATCAGTTAAGTTATCTTTTTTTTTTAATAGCGTGGAGACGATCAATGATGGAAATTTTCACATTGTGGAACTACTCGCCCTGGATCAAAGTCTCTCCCTCTCTGTGGATGGAGGGAGCCCCAAAATCATCACCAACTTATCAAAGCAGTCCACTTTGAATTTTGACTCCCCACTCTATGTCGGAGGTAAGCGCTTTTCCAAATTCCGTGGATTCCCAAACCCTGTGATGCTCATCACAGACTGATCCTGAAGTTGTTGATGCCTGGTGCCATGGCCATCGATCAGTCATTGAAAGATGGACAGCAAGGATAGAAAAGAAAGAGCCCTAAATGCGTGATAAGAGACCATGTTGTAACCCTGGCTCTGGGTCTAACAAAATGTGTGGTTGGAGTGGAGAAGGACATTCATGTTTCTTTTGTGTCTGTCACATACTAGGTGATTTAAACATCATAAAATCTAATCTTACTCTTCTGGTGTATAGGAAAAAGAAAGCTGGTTAGAGGTCAAATACAGACAATGAAGAAGATGGGGAGTCAAGTGTGATGCAAACTGAGGAGCGCATGACCCACCCCAGCACTGTTAAGGAGGCGAACACTACCAGCTTCAGTTAAATGTCGCTATGCTGGAATGCCTCTACTGTCAGCTGTGAACTCATGTACAGGATAGGATAATTATTAATGAAATCAAATGAATGAATGAACAAATTAAACGTACAACTTGTACTGGGGCAGCAGGAAGTACTTCTCTTTAGCTAAGACCTTACGGTGAATGGACAAGGGAGACGGTCAGAAAGGTGGATTAGGGCCTGGAATGACAGAGTGAAGACTCGACTTTATTTTTAAGCTGCATGAAGGCAGATGAGTAAATAGATGAGGGATAGAGTCTGAGCAAACTTCTGAAGGAGCTCCGAGGAGAAGACCTGTGATGGAGAGAGCTTGTACTTTTACCTCTATCTGGAGGAGTAAATATATACTGGAGACAGAATTTCAACTTTCAGGCAAGAAAGCATATGATTTTGAATTGAGTTGCACTGAATTAAATTACATTGAATTGACTGAATAAATTAACTCATTTTACAGATAAATAAGCTAAAGTTTCTGAACAGGTCAATGTAACCAATTTCTTCACCATGACAGGTATTTCATGAACTTCACATCATTATTTTCACAGTAATGACCTTGGGATGCTGCATAAGTTTCTTAACCCCTCAAAGCCTTCCCTGAAAGCATTTTGGGAAATTTCCTGAAATTCCAGAGCACTTCTGTTTTTAATAATTTCAGCAGTAGAAAATCTGAACACTGATAGACTTTTGATTTTTTTTAAAGCAGTTAAAAGTCTTTGGTTCATTTCTGTAAATATTTATTGAGCACCTCCCATAAGCTGAGAATTAAATTAATAGGTGCATGAAGAATACAAAACTGAAAAAGAAATATCCCTTCTGTGTCAGGGGAGTGGGGAAGGCAGTCACATCTTCATGAAACCATAATACATTTGTAATAAAAGTATCTCATATTAAGTCCGTGCAGCAAGTTGACTGATCTATTTGCTTCCTGGGAATCACACTGTGGGACTCATTAACAGGCAAAGGCCGTCCATTCTTGCCTGCATTACCATGAACGGCAGTTGCTTTGGCATGGGTGAAGTCACAGATGTTACCTGTGGTTGGAGAGAAAAGAAATTATATTTACTAAGCACATGCTGTGTGCTCAATGCAATGCTGCTTTTACAGTCTTAACCCTCAGAGACTTTAGGAAGTAGGTATGATTTTTTGTTTTATAATCCCTAAGGGACTTCATGGAATATGTCCAAGTTGATAGAGACCTCGTTTGAGTTCAGGTCTGTCTAACCCCAAAGCCACCTGCGTTGCCACTCACCTTCTTAACATGGAGCAGAAAAGGAAGCAGTCTAAGTTCTGTGGCTTTTCATTTATTTCTGGACTTGTCCTTCACTTGATTTTATTATGTTTTCATTAGAAATCATTTCATTAAATCTTTTAAGACCCCTTTAGAATGTGGAGAAAATAATAAGTAGAGAATGGGAGTGCTTGGGCCAGAACATTTTTACAAAAAGGGGGAAAAAATGTTTTAAATTAGTACTGAGAAGTGCTAATCCTTCTAAGGGTAGAGGGCCTGGAAGAATCCAGATGGTGCCTCTTTCCACTTCCAACCAGCCTCACTGCCAGAGAACACACTGGGCTCATTTCCTTCCCACTCAGGGTAATTCGGATTTTAAAAATACAATGCAGTCCTAAGACTGCAGCCCTGAATTCTTTATGGTAAAAGCAGGAGAACCTGAATTAGCAAAGGAGAGCAAGGTAAACAAGCTCTCTTTTTTCTCAAAGTCTGCAAACAGGAACACTCCCCAAGGAAGATGGCCCAAAGGTGATGCATTCCATGCCTTAGGCCCTTGCAGGAGTATTTTCTAGCAAAACAGGGAGGCAGGTTTCCCTACCTTTGGGTTTTCAACTACCCATGATATAGGCTTTACTTAATGAAAAGCAATGTAATCTTTATGTTTTTCTGTATAATTGTCCAACCAGAACATACATTACTTAAAGGGTTTTTTTTTAAAAAAAGTAAAGACCTGCACATAGAGACCCCTCCGTGCATCACAAATCTTCTCCTAATGCCCCCATTGTACAGAAGACATCAGTGTTGACACTTGGTCTGTTTATTGTCATTTTGAAATATGTAGAGCTTGTTAAGGCTAAAAACCGTCCACTAAGTTACCTATTGTTTGATAGATTGAATTCCAGCTATGGTCCATGGCATAGAGGAAAGGCTAAAGGAAAACAAACATGGATCTACTTCTGTTTTTCAGTTAAGACTTAGTTCCCTGGTCAGAAGTCTACCAAGCACCTGAAAAGGTTGAGTTAAGATAGTTCTTGACTTCATGATATCCTACTGAAAGTAACTATATGTGTGATGTATCAACATTTTCATTTAAAAATTACTACAATCAAAGCTAGACCTTTATCTTTGTTAGTTTGGGAATAGAAGGAACACATTTGCTAATTGCTTCTCCCTGCTGTGGAACTTCATGGGTCTGTAGTTAGTCTTGACATGTGCACATATGTGTGTTGCGTGACTAATTGAAAATAGTCTTGGAAGAAGTTCTTTTTTAACCTCTGAAGAAAGGAGCTCTGAAGAAAGGACCGATGCAGGGGACACGGGTTCATGCCCCGGTCTGGGAAGATCCCACATGCCGTGGAGCGGCTAGGCCCGTGAGCCATGGCTTGCGCATCCGGAGCCTGTGCTCCGCAACGGGAGAGGCCACAAAAAAAAAAGTCCACATGTTTTGGATGGATGGATATGACTATGTAGAACTTACCCCCAAACAAGGAATTCCCAGTCACTAGTCCTCTCCTGGAAATGGAACATTCCATCCTTTTGACCCCACTCTACAAAGCAACCCAGTTCCCAAGGCCAGACACACACAGACTAAAAACTTGAACTCATGACCTTCAAATCCTAGACACTAATTCAGTACCTGTCAAAATGTGACCAGGACCACCTGCACCAGAGTCACCTGAGCTTGCATGTTAACATTGCGATTTCTATGCCCACACCGTCATTCTGGGCTAGAATCTCAGGTGAGGAGAGATGGAGGCCTGGGAAGCTGCCTTCTCAACAGCGCCCCTCTGGTGGCTCTTATGTATGACGGGCTTGGAAACAACTGGTCTGGTCCATCCACTCATGTTACAGATGAGAAAACTAAGCACCAGAGAGGGGAAATGACTGGCCCAAGTGCACACAGGCCAAAAATACAGACTTTGACCTCTAACCTAGTGGTTTTGTATAAGCGGCTATCTGACTTTGGTGCCTGCTAGACCTCGAATGGAGGTCCTTCGAATGGGAAAGGAGATGCTGCCACAAGGCAGCGCCCAGAGAGTACTGTGGCTCGTGGTCTTTATAACCAACAAACCCTCTAGAGAGTGACAGCCCTGGTCTTTTCCAGCCTCGACCCTCCAACCAGTAGCTCAGAGTCCAGGTGTAGGGATGGTGTGAGCACTGGGGGGAAGGTCAGCTGCTCTAAAGGCCTTGGCTCCCTCCCCTCCCCCACAGCAACCTGGATGGTTGCCTCGTGTAGGATCCCATCCAGGAGCTATTTCAGGGTCTGGCTTAGGCCATGGAAAGATTCCTCAGTTTTGCCAGATAAGGGTTACCAGATGACCGTCACTGGTGGAATATATATATATATGTGTGTGTGTGTGTGTATATATATATATATATATATATATATATATACACACACAAAGATTGCGAATTCTGGTTTTGGAGGAATTTCTTTTATAGTCCTGATTTCTTGGAATATAAAGGTTTCACTCTCAATTAGCAAGGGGAAAAAAAGGATGTGAATGAAGTGCTGTCCTGATTGGAAGCAGGGTGAGTTTTTCAGACACTGACATCCACGGCTGAGTTTGGGACATTGCCAGTGGTGAGCTGGACTAGCTGCCAGCTTAGAATTTGGCAGGACTGGGGTGAATGGTCCCTGTGAACCCCAGCTCTGCTCTCACTCTCTGAAAATCAGGGGACTGAACCATGACCTGAGATTGGGGAAGTTTGTGTCATCGGCTTAATTCTAACCCAGTCTTACTGGTGACACCGAGCATGTCGCCGAGCTCTCTGGGCCCTGGGCCCCCTTCATCTTTAAAGGGCAGGATTGGTCAAGGAATCAGTCTGGCTCTAGGCTTCCGGGCTGTGTGTCCAGGTTAGGGGGTGGGTGTGGAGGTAGAAGGGAGTACGAATCCCTCCCCCATTCCCAACCTTGCTTTTAAATACAGTGGCCCTGATTTTAGGTTTTATAGATTCATGCCTCCATATAAGGGTTTTTTTATTTAAAAAAACAAAAACCAAAAACAAAACAGATGTTAGAAACTAAAGATTGACCGCCAATGAACTAGGTTCTTTATTCTAGTTGTGCATTAGAATTGCCTGGAGCATCTTCCAAAAAACAAAAACAAAGAAATACACATCCCTTCTCCCTCCCCCACTCCACCCAGTTAATCTGATCAAATCCGTCTGGGCTGAGGTCCCAAGCATCAGTATTTCTTCAAAAATCCAATGTGATTCTGATGTGCAGCCCCGTTGAGAAGCGCAGGACGGGATGCTTGTGCTGCCTGGTTCTCCTGAAGAAGAGTCACGCAGACTCCTGCCCCGCTGGAAGAGCTAAGAGGGTCCGGGTGGCCACTGGCTGGGGAGCCACGGAAGGGCGTGACCTCTGACTTGGTGCTCCCCCGCAGGCATGCCCGGGAAGAACAACGTGGCCGCAGCCCTGCGCCAGGCCCCCGGGCAGAACGGCACAAGCTTCCACGGCTGCATCCGGAACCTTTACATCAACAGCGAGCTGCAGGACTTCCGGAAGGTGCCCATGCAGACCGGCATCCTGCCCGGCTGTGAGCCGTGCCACAAGAAGGTGTGTGCCCACGGCACGTGCCAGCCTAGCACCCAGTCCGGCTTCACCTGCGAGTGCCAGGAAGGATGGACGGGGCCCCTCTGTGACCAGAGGACCAATGACCCCTGTCTTGGAAATAAGTGAGTCTGGGCTGCTTGGTAGTTAAACCCACACACTCCAACCTTCAAAGCAAAACCCCAGAGAGGAAAGAAGGAAAGGGGGAGGGGGAAGGGAGAGAAAGAAGTCAGTTCATTAGCATTGTCTCCCTTATATTCCATCCATCATCCTCCCTCCTCCATTCTTATCCTCTCTGCCTGACCCATTTCCATCTCTGCGGTCCTCCACTGTAGGTGCGTCCATGGCACCTGTCTGCCCATCAACGCCTTCTCCTACAGCTGCAAGTGCCTGGAGGGCCATGGGGGCGTCCTCTGTGATGAAGAGGAGGATCTGTTTAACCCCTGCCAGGCGATCAAGTGTAAGCATGGGAAATGCAGGCTCTCAGGACTGGGACAGCCCTACTGTGAATGCAGCAGTGGATACACTGGGGACAGCTGTGATCGAGGTAAGCCAACCCAGGTGGGCACCGACCTCTATCTTGGCAAAGCAAGAGGGACCCCCATCTTTGAACAGAGAGAGAGAGAAAGGAAGACACACAGAGGGGAGTGATATGAGGAACGCCAGGTCTTTGCAGTATTTGTAGTTGCTGCTGTTGATTTACTTAACAGTGTTACAGGAAGGCACAGATGTGAAATGTCCTAAACCTCCGTTGCAAGATATTATACACCCTTCACAAGTCTTCTCACACTTGATTTGCTATGAAATACTACTTTTCCCTTAGGCGGGAGCACATTTACTTTCCTTCTTTCTTACCTTTACCTGCTGTTCTCATCTGTACAGATTACTGATTCATCTTCTGGCACAGAGAAGACGGTACTAATAATTCTGCTCTAGTTTTAGGACAAAATCGCCTTTGACCTTAGAGTCAACTGATTTATCACAGTAAATTATGCAGGTGAGAGGGATGGAAACAGGCTGACATCTCAGCCCACCTATTTCCTTCTCCTGTGTCTGCGTGATCAGAATGTGCTTTGCCTCCAGCTGGCAGGGATTTTGTTGTGTGTATCGGAGGGATGAGACGAGAGGAACGTGCCCATGGAGGCTTTTAGCAGATGTCTCTTTTTGAACTAGTTCATACTTGGGTAATTTATGAAGTTAGTGGAATGTTACTTGTATTAAGTAACAGATTGAACGATATTAAACTCCAGGTCTAATAAATTAAATTGCGTACTCTCTGAAACGGCGCCCTCGGTAAACAAAACCAGCTGTTAGTAGTGTAAAAACAGAAGATGTATATTTTTGCTATAAAAGAAAAGATTTAGGAATCCAATTTTCTTGTCAGCCCGAAAGCATAGTATTTACAGTCCACATATAAAGTATTCACTTTGCTCAAAATAAAGGCCGAAAAGAAGTGTTTTTCAAAGAACTGAAGGCTGTGCCACCGGGCCGTAATGTGGAATAGCATAACACTGAAAATAGCCGTTACAAACAGGAAGCGAAAGCAGTGTCTCCTGAACTGAGTGGTAGATTCACGGCCACTTCGCACGACTGACAGCGACTGCCCTTATACTGCTTGTGCTTTTTGTTCTTTTCTAGAAATCTCTTGTCGAGGGGAACGGATAAGAGATTATTACCAAAAGCAGCAGGGCTATGCCGCTTGCCAAACAACTAAGAAGGTCTCCCGGTTGGAATGCAGAGGGGGGTGTGCAGGCGGGCAGTGCTGCGGACCTCTGAGGAGCAAGCGACGGAAATACACTTTCGAATGCACTGATGGGTCATCGTTTGTGGACGAGGTTGAGAAGGTGGTGAAGTGTGGCTGTACCCACTGCGCCTCCTAAACCACGTCCCTGGCAGCTTTGGTCTTTGGAAAATGTTGTATACTTCTTGACCCTGTTGGACTCACGAATGCTTCATAGTGGAAATAATTGAAATATATTGTAAAATACAGAACAGACTTATTTTTATTATGAGAATGAAGACTTTTTTTCTGCATTTAGAAAAAAAAAAAAGAAATGCTTGAACTAAAGCTTCCCCAACACTGGAGAAGTATAAAGAATGATACACCTGAAGGCATTAGAGCAATGATGGAAACCATGGTAACTTGGATTCATCTTCGTAACTTGCTGGAGACCAGCAGAAGCACATACCCAGGGGAGAGACGAGGTTCTCTCTGCTGATGTGAAGTTGCCCAGAGCATAATCTCCTGTGCCCTGGTTTGCATCTACGCAGTTCATGAGGACAGGCCAAGCACATGTGTGTGAGTGAGGGTGCAAGGCAGATGAATGGAACTCCAGCATTCACAGCCAGAATGAACGGATGAGAAATATTTTGTGCAGAACATAAAGTATCCTGAAGACCTGGGTTCCATTCATCAGAGGAGACGAGAGTGCTAAAATAAATTTTATCTTCTTTTTAAACGTCAGCATGTTAGCAGGAGAAGCACACAAAAGTGTTTATCTACCGTTTTCCAGTATTAATTTTTTGTAATATAAATGACAAAGGAGATGATAAAGAACCAATAGATTATTGATAAATAAATTAGTAATAATATGAATTTTTGTTTCTATGAGTTCTAAACAGCCCTATACAGTATTCGGTTTCAATGAGAAATATTTATTGTATCAAAGTACATTGTACTTAACATTCTAGGCCATCCTTTTGCTGTTTCTCAATGCTTTAATATATATTAATTTATAATTGTCCTGATATTTTTGTACATTTTCAAACTTAAAAATCAGGATTCTTTTGTGGTTTTTTTGGCAATAGTACTAACATAGGGTGTTATCTTGGGATAAATATGTGTTGATCTGTTTGTTTACCTTGACATCTGACCACTGGTGTCACTGACCTACTGGCCTCATTCAGGACACCTGCAGAGGGTATGTAAAGTCTATGCGTGAGACGGTCATTGTACAGAAAGAAGCGCCCCTCTGCAGCGTGTCCTCACAGAACAGAAATGGTGTGTAGCAATCGACACTAGAAAAGTAGATCTTTTACAAGTTAATTATTTCCTCGACTTTTTTTGCCCTTTTACCGAGGGTGGGGCGGGGAGAGAAAAGGCTGTAATGTCAAGAACTGTGATTTTTTTTTCCCCCAAACAATAAAGCTCCTTTATTACCTTAATGTTCCCATGTTAACATGTTTGCTGCTAAATTACAATGTAGAATTGATAAGGATTTATAGTGGACTGTGCTCTTCCCTCATTAAAATCCCAGGGTACCCTGTAAAGATGCAGATGTTTCTTTCCAAAAACATTTTTACAAAGAAAACTAGACGTACATGTATAATTCAGTGTGCTTTGTCTTTCTCCAGACTAATATCAGTTACACTACTGATGTTTGTAAATTAAACAGATATTTACTTCATTAACAGCTTGTTGGTTTTCTTAGAAACTGCACAGTATTTAGAGTCTCCTCCTTAAGAATTTCTTAATCAAGGTGATACCAAAAGAACAGGGAGGGAAACCTATACCTTTTTGTTGCCAGAAATTGGTTTGAGATCAGCATACTGTGACATCTGGGTACTTTGGGATGGCCACATGAAAGAGATGGAGAAAAGAACATATTCTTGGCTAAGAAAAACAGTGCATATTCAATTAATTTTTCCCCAAAAAATAGTATAAGATGAAATCTAACTCAACCAAAATGGTATTTTCCTTTATGCTGTTCTTTTCCCCTCAATTAGATCCAGATGGAAAATAACACAAGAAAAAGAGAACTTTTCTCCAAAGGTACTGTCAGGCAAGGGTTGGTAATATCTAGATATACTATCCAGAACAGGAAAATAACACTGACTGGGTGGGATATTAATCCTCACCCACCAGCTAAAAGTTTTTCATTTATTTCCCTGTAAGAAAATCATGTGTGCGTGAACTCACGTGGACACGCGTGTGCACATGCACACCCGCGCAAGCGCATGCGCACACACATACTGCTGTTTCACAGACACAAATGTCCAATCATTTATTCACTCTTGTTTAAAATGTCTACATTTTAATAATATAAATATTATGCAGTCATTGTAAGCCATTTGTTTATTCCCACTGGTTGCTTCTTTTCTTCAAGGGTTTGCATTATCTTAATAGTCATTGCTTTTCGAGGGCTTATTATATGGCAGGTGCTATGCCATGGGCTTTATATGAAATATTCATCTCCCTCTACAAACCTGTGGGATTTTTATGCTGCTTGTTTTCCACAGGCATAAACAGCTCGAAAACAGAGGAGCTGAATTCCAGCTCAGGCCCTTCAGATCACGTGGTCTATGTTCAAGAGGTAAAGGCCGAAGCTCAGTAATTACTACCCTCTACTAAGGGACTTTTAAGCCTTGGCACTCATTTCCACAGCACAATTATTCTCTATTGATCATGTCAATTTAAGTAATCTTCATTAGAGACTTTATTTTGTTTTTGTTTTTTAAGGGAAAAAAAGTGAAATATAGTAGTTTACAGAATGTTATTCTTTCTCCTTCCTGCTTATAAAGACACAAAATAGAATTATGTTTGCCTGGAATTTGGGCTGATTTAGCAAGTTTCCTAGGGGATTATTTGCTTCGTAATGGGGCTACATTCTGCAAGAGTCCTTCTTTGAGAAAATTCAATAGTCAAATAATTACTAGTAAATGAGATAAGGACATTATTCATGTTACAAAAGGCTGCCTACTTACAAAGCCTAGACCATAGGATTTCTTTAATAGGAAACTATTTTGGAGTATTTCCAACAGATTCAATATATTAAAACAAAAAGCATTTTGCATATCTCAGAGTCAAGGCTGCTTCACAGAGTAATGCACAGTTTTTTTGGGGTTTTTTTTGCAGTATGCGGGCCTCTCACTGTTGTGGCCTCTCCCATTGCGGAGCACAGGCTCCGGACGCACAGGCTCAGTGGCCATGGCTCACAGGCCCAGACGCTCCATGGCATGTGGGATCCTCCCGGACCAGTGCATGAACCCGTGTCCCCTGCATCGGCAGGCGGACTCTCAACCACTGTGCCACCAGGGAAGCCCAGTAATGTATAGTTTTAATCTGAAAAGATAAAGTAATTAAACATCCCTAATGTGTTTAAAGTCTCACATGAGTGAGGCGGTACCGTCAAGGACATGCCATGGAGGTTTGACATGTGTTCAATTTAAGATGTGTTCATTGAATAATAACTCTCTCCCTCTTCAGAATTTGTGTTCACCACAGATTTCCTGAAATTATTTCTAAGCACTAATAGACTAACCCTGGGTTTAGAATTGCTCTGAGCATTTTCTTTTTGGATGGCTTGCTTTGTCAGCAGCAATTCTTTCTGGAGAAATGATTGAAAAACTGTGGAAATCGATTCAGGACTTAAAGATCCTGAGTGTCATGGTGTCATCTGCCTCATAGAGTGACCATTATTTCAAAAGTCATGTTTGTAAAGGTATATAAGCTGTAAAAGTATATAAGCTGTAAAAGTATTTAAGCTATAAAAGTATATGAAGCTTTATATAAAGTATATAAAGCTATATGAAATACATAAGCTATTTTTCATTCTTAATCCTCTCTTGGGTACTCAAAAGTGACTTAAATTTTTATTTCCTATCTCCTGTTATGTGCAAGGAGCTATGCCAAACTTCTGATATATAGTTTCAAACGAAACAGATATTGCTTCTGCCGTTTTAGAGCACACACTCCATGCCTTTGGAGTTGAGGTTAAAATGGGTGATAGATAATATACAAATGACTGAACTAATATATAATTTCAGATTGTGATAATCTCCCTGAAAGAAATTATGAGGTACTAGAAAAACGTAGAGCAGAGGGATCCAATCAAATACATATTGGGAGTTAGGGAATGCCTCTGTGAGGAAGTGACGCTGAAGCTAAGTTGTGAAGGATAAAGTAGGATGTGCAATGGAAACAGATGGAAATGTATGTGAGGGTCAAGTGGGGTGGAGTCCATGCAGAGGCAACAGCCTGTTCATAGGCCTGAGGAGGGAAAGACTCTTGCGTAGTCAAGGGAACAAAAGAAGTCAGTGTGGTCAGAGTGAGGCATATATTTATTTCATGTGTGTAATACAACAATGACTATTTTCTGGCTTTATTAACTCGCTTCATCTATTTTTTTGAGCGTCTGTTTACGGTAAGCTTTTAAAGTGCCAACAAAAATGGATTTTCATTGTAAAATAGCAACTAGTTAGTAGTGTTTAACGCAGTTCCAAATGAAATACCTCTGAAGACACAGAAAATATCAACACTTACAATAGCACTGAAGATTAAGAATAGTATTTCTGGAATCTCAAAGGCATTTTCATGAACTCAGAAGCTGATGAGGCTGGATTAAAAGAAACAACTGCTGGCCAACCCATGCTTTGAAACTCATGAGCATTCTTTGCTCTGGACACTAAGGCAGAGACTCAGGAAAGGGGTCAACTGAAAAAACAAAAATACCTGTGCATTAAGGGCACCGTTTTGTGAGGATGCCAAGGGCTGTTCCTCCAACCAGTGAGGTAAAATTGTTCTTCATCTGCTAGGATGCTCCAATTCTCATTAAAGAAACCAAAAGAGTACAAAAACTACTATACAGTGTTACACTGAATCTTGAGAGATGTCTCTATAATAAACCATTGTAGATATGGATTGAGCCTAGAAGAGCCATGGTAGCAATGCATGCTTAGAATGATGGGAGAGAGAAGTACTTCATCAGTTCACAGAACAATTGCATTATATGGCTCACTATTAAGCAAAGTAATATGGTTTGAGCAAAAGCATGGTGGTGGAAATTACAGGCCATATATGGGGGTGAGAGCTAAGATATTCAGAATTCTTGTTGGCAATAGAAGTTTACTGAGATTGTCTGAGTAAGAGAATGATTTGTCAAGACCTGAAATATGGGAATTTTAGATGGGTAGCAGAATGTAAAATCAATTGATCAGGTAGCTATTTCTTAAGTATATAAAAAGGTAAGAGCCAGGAATTAAAAAGGGGGGGAAATGGCAAATGAATTAGAAGAGACTCTGTAAAGTGTATTGTTACAGTGGGAGAATTACTAATTCATGATGAATTGGGTGTTTGGCAGGGAAGAAGGGGAAATCAGGTGTGACTTCTTTTGAGCTTGTCTGTTTGTTTCTGCTTTTCCTTAAAGCACAAGAATTGAAATGTGGGTTTCGCTGCAGCATAGTGACTGCATAGGGCTGGAAAGAACTTGAGGATCAGAGTTGCTGACCTGGGAAGCCCCACCCTTATGCTCTCAACCCGTCTTCCACTCCACTGAATGAACATAATGCATTTTTCT
The DNA here is from genome assembly GCF_949987515.2 of Delphinus delphis. Classification (NCBI taxonomy): domain Eukaryota; kingdom Metazoa; phylum Chordata; class Mammalia; order Artiodactyla; family Delphinidae; genus Delphinus; species Delphinus delphis. Next base: position 92,038,491 of record NC_082687.1, on the reverse strand, counting down.
ATATCATGTCTTTACTACCTTTAATTAAATGTCTTTACTGAACTCCTTTGTAGGATAACATCCAAACTCTAGTGTGGTATTCCAGATTCGTCACAAAGTGACCTCCCCAAGCCTGTAACTTATGCTCTTAGATTGCCAAATTGTAGGAAAGGATATTTTAAAACAGATTATGAGCTGAGATGTCTAAAACCATAGGTATAAGATTCATCCACATAGAAGTGGTCGCTGAAGCCAAGAAAATGGATGAGCTAATTTAGATACTCAATAGAATGAACTTGACCAGAAGAATAGGACCCAACTTTAGATAATGCTCACATTTCTAGAATGAAGTGGTCCCAGAATGGAGATGAAGAAAGAGCAGTTTTAATAGAATGATGGAGTAGTAGCTGGATAGCCATGGAGAGGAACAGAAGTTATGAGTAATAGACTTCCCTCTCAATAAGTCTGATAGCAAAAGAAGAGGTGAGTCAGGATGACAACTGGAAGAGTTGGTGAGGTCACGCGGCACTCATTCAGTGGGTCAGTAAGGACTGGTTTATCCCCTGCAGTGACAGCTTGTGAAGATGTGGGGCAAACACTTGAGGTAGATACTGGAGGGAATACAGAGGTCTAAGCTGAAGGAGCAAGGCCACACCAGCTCATCTCTTACATGAGTGAGTTGAACATTGGAAGGTTTTACTGGGGCTGAAGAAACAGGATTCCTGAAAGCAAGAAGCCACAAAATTATTGAAACAGAGTCGAGAGAGTAATATATATATATATTGCATATATATATATATATATATATATGCAACAGTTCTTTTCCAAATGGACTTCTCAGTTGCCTCTTCCTCCCACAGAAGGGAAATAGAGGACATTGCAAGTGCTAACTGTGTCCAGAGACACAAAATTCAGCCCAGTGGAGGCGTTGCCATCTTGCATTTGAAACTACCTTTGCCTTTGTGTCAGTATGTAGGTGGCTGAATTTGGATTCCAAAGAAAATCAAATGTAAAAAAAGCACACACACAAAATGAGAGAGTGGGAGAAAGAGCCACAGAGACAATCATCCAAAATACTTGCTGTCATTAATCTTACTCTCCCTCCTTGAAATGGCTAGAATTATCTTCAGTTTGTTCATAAGATTGTGGCAGAGATTAAGTAACTTGCCCAAGGTCACACAGTCCAGATTTCCTGACTCCAACCATAATGCGATATTGATTTTATTGGAATTGATGGGCAAAGTCTGTGAATGTCCTCATAAGGTAATACCAGAGAAATGAGTATTTCTCAAGGGGAATTATCTTGGTTTTTTTTGTTAAAAAATGTCCAGGAATAGCACTCGCTTGCCCAATAAAAACACATTAAAATCTTCTTTATATCTCTCATTTGGTAAAGAAAAATAAGTACTGCTTTTTTACAGGAATTTTCTTTCAGAAACTGAGCCCAGAGAGATGGAATGAGTTTTATGTGGCTGCTGAAGGATTCCTGGTCATCCTTCCACTCAGGTGTGCCTTGATTGAGGGAGCCAGCCGGGAGCAATTGAATTCTGTTGCTAAGGTAGTCTCAAGGACAGAATGGGACATGCCCTAGTCCAGTTATATCAGCCACAAAGTTGCAGGCTTGGACACATTCCAGGTCTCAGGCATTCTCTGTAAGAAAAGAAAAAAAAAGACATGAAAAAGAACTAGAGAGAAACTTCTCTTTGAATAGGCATGTCTGATAACATCCCTGTTCACAATTTCAAAGACCTGCATTATCCCAGAAAGGAGAAAGATGCACATCTTTGAATTGCCTGATCTTGCAGTTACTTGATCCTGTTTGGTTTCTGCTCACAATATCACCATTCAATTGCCTCGACCACCAGTTCTTACTTTCAATTACATCTCTACATTGATTTTTTCATTCCTATTATTCCTATGTTAGCTACAATTCTTCCCTTCTGATGCCTGTCCACTCCTTTTTGGAGCTGTGAAATGAACAGGAACACATTTCTGAATGACATGCACAATACTCCGTTTGATTAGGAAATAAATCTCTTATCATTTGGCAAAAAAAGCATGGTGGTCTCACAGCTCAGAGAATGAAGTGGAAGTCCCTATTCTGTCTCATATAATCTGATTTTCCTTTTTCCCTCTTTCTTCTAAATGGTTTCATATTTTAGAACATTAACACAGGACTTTACCATTAGGAAGGACAGTCTGAGAATGAAGAGTGGGAGTGTAGTGATTCTCATCACAGCTGTGGTCACAACGCTGCACACTGAAAGGCCAAGCGTACAAAGAGGGAAGAGGTCCTGGCAGTTCAATTTGTTCAGACCTAGAGTGGCTCCTTCTTGGCCCTGATATGTGGGTACACATGCTCACACACACACACACACACACACACACACGCACACGCACACACACCATGTGGTTTCCTAGAACAAAATTTCACCTATAAACTCACTAATTCCAAAGTCAGAATAAATTAAGGAAAACCCCATGATATCTGGTCACCTGAGCTTTTAGCCCCAGCTAAAGGACCTACATTTACAGAAATTTTGGAGCGCCCAACTCAGAGACCATGTGAGCTCATCGGCTGAGAGAGATAAACAGGATTCTAGAAATCTAATATTCCCTCACATGGGAAAAAATTAAGTTACTCACAGAATTGCCTGAGATCCAGATCTAAAAGAATAATAGTTGCAGCTTTGCATACTCACATTTTCTTTACCTGAATCCTATTCTTTTTAAGAGCAGAATCTCCATACACAAAGAAGCAATTTCAGTTGTGGCTGTCATGGTACAATATGAAACAGACCGGTGAGCTCATAGTAAGAAAAGCACATCTGGAAAGACATCCTTGCCCTAAGAATATCAAGGGGTTACTTTTGCAAGTTCCTTTTCCTCACCTCAGCTTGGATCTTCCTCCTTTCACATTCCAGGTTAATGGAAGTGTGTATCCAACCCTTGTTGTCGGGATATACCAGCATGCCTTTGTCCATCTCATGTGGACACCATGACATATCTGCCAGAAATACTTCAGGACCAAAGCACTTACCCTGCCAGCTGCTGGACTCACTGCTATTGGACAGCCTTTAGCTATCAGACCACTTTGGACTTGTTTAGCTTAAGAGAAAGCTCTTTTCCAGGGTCCCACACTCTTTCCAGAGTGTGTGCATTTCTACATGCAGTGACTAGAGGATGAGAGCATATAAATGCCTAATACCCTGTCTTCAATGTGAGATGTTGATGAAGGGCCACTCCAGCTTCAGAACTCCCCATGGGATTAGCCAAAACCTTTAAGACTGCATCACAAGACCACTTCTCCCTCTGCCCAAGCCTGCTTCCTTCCCTTCCTTTCAATGGGTGGTGATTCTACAAACACTCCCTCATAAGCCTTATGTGTGCACTGCCAGCTTCCTGGGGAACGCAACCTGGACTACACCTGTCTCCAAGTCAGATGGTGAACAGGAAGATGCAGTGCAGCAGCGAGATGAGCATTGAGGTACAGAAAGTGGCAAACTGCCACCTCAGGGAAATCAGGGAGGTAACATGTGACATTTCTAAAATGAGATTCGATGGCAGAGTGGCAGCCTCCTTGAGTGAGCCAGTCATTACTGTCTGAGCCCCCACATGGTTAGTGCCCTAGAAACTGGCAGAAAGTTCCTTCTCACCTGTTCTGTACCTTTGCCACAGGTTTCACACTTAATCATCAACAAAGGGTCCAGGTTGCTGTCTTACAGGCTCAGAACCCCAATACTTCCCCTTTCATGGCCTTCCTTCAAGATCATGCAGTCTCCTCATTCAGCCTCTCAAACATAAAAAAAAATGATTTCCACCTCCTCATTGGAGAATAGAGCTTCACCTCCTCAAAGGTCTTGACCTTGGCAACCCAAAAGCCTCCTATAACTCAGGATGTTTCACTCTTCCAGGAGCAAAAACGGAATTATCTGGTGTCCTAGTCAGCTCAGGTTGTTATAACAAAATACCAAAGACTGGATGGCTTAAGGAACAGAAATTTATTTCTGGAGGCTGCAAAGTCCAAGATCTAGGTGTCAGTCAAGTTCTCTCTGGCCTGGTGCAGCCTACAATCGCTTTTGTTGGCCACAAGTAGAGCAAGAAATGAAGAAGATACTGTATGCCTATCACTCTGGCCAACCAGAGAGTCACAAGAAGGAATGGTGTTTTAGTTATCAACTGTTGTATAACAAAGTTCCTAGTTCTCAGGGGACCTGACAGAAACAAACACAATTAATCTTTGTAAGTTGAATACCAGCAACTTAAACATTAGCTGAAAACCCAAAGTGATAGAATACAAAACACTAGAGGAAGTAAGCCACCATAGATAGGGTTAACAGGAACAAGAATCAGGAGAATTAAATCCACTTAGCATTCATATATTTGAATTATCATATATAAAATATAGGAAAAGCATATCTAAAATATTTAAAGAAATAATCAGAAATTAAAATATGTGCCAGGAATAAGACAAGGTAGGTTTTAGAAAGAACCAAAGAAGTATGAAAAATATAGCTGGTGAAATTAAGCACCAATATGAGTTAAACAACATAACAGATACAATTGAAAAGAGAATCGATGAACCAGAAAGTAGATTTGAAGAAAATTCCTATAATGCAATATAAAGGGACAAAGAGATGGAAATATGGGGAAGGGGGGGGAGGTAATGATAAAATGATGATAGTATGAGAAAGTTTAACATATCTACTCAAGTTTTCAGGAAAAATAAAATAGAATGAATTGATGAGAGCAAATATTAAAAGAGATAATGTTTAAGGATTTTCCAGAATGGATCAAAAATATGATTCCTTTGATTCAGGAAATGCAGCAAAGCTGAGGCAAGATAAATAAACAGAAATTAACTTAATTATTACAACCAAACTGCAGAACACCAAAGATAATAAGATCCTAAAAGCAGTGGGCCAGAGGAAAACAGATTATCTACAAGGTACTTAATTACTCACAATTTTATTGAGAGCATACTTCTCATTGACAGCAGTGGAAGTTAGAAGACAGTGGTAATGAATCCTCCAAGGGGTGAGATTGTTCAGTTCAATGTTAGTAAACTAGAGGTAGTGTGTTGGCTCAATGGAAAATTGGGGGTAATTATAGTACCTACCTCGTAGGATTGTTACAAAGACTGAATGAGTTAGGCATGAAAAGGGCACTTAGCTGGTGCTGGGAAAACTGGACAGGTACATGTACAAGTATGAAATTAGAATACTCCCTAACACCATACACAAAAATAAACTAAAAATGGATTAAAGACCTAAATGTAAGGCCAGACACTATCAAACTCTTAGAGGAAAACATAGGCAGAACACTCTATGACATAAATCACAGCAAGATCCTTTCTGACCCACCTGCTAGAGAAATGGAAATAAAAACAAAAATAAACAAATGGGACTTAATGAAACTTAAAAGCTTTTGCACAGCAAAGGAAAACATAAACAAGACGAAAAGACAACCCTCAGAATGGGAGAAAATATTTGCAAATGAAGCAACTGACAAAGGATTCATCTCCAAAATTTACAAGCAGCTCATGCAGCTCAATAACAAAAAAACAAACAACCCAATCCAAAAATGGGCAGAAGACCTAAATAGACATTTCTCCAAAGAAGATATACAGATTGCCAACAAACACATGAAAGAATGCTCAACATCATTAATCACTAGAGAAATGCAAATCAAAACTACAATGAGATATCATCCCAATGATATCACTACTGGGCATATACCCTGAGAAAACCATAATTCAAAAAGAGTCATGTACCAAAATGTTCATTGCAGCTCTATTTACAATAGCCAGGACATGGAAGCAACCTAAGTGTCCATCAACAGATGAATGGATAAAGAAGATGTGGCACATATATACAATGGAATATTACTCAGCCATAAAAAGAAACGAAATTGAGTTATTTGTAGTGAGGTGGATGGACCTAGAGTCTGTCATACAGAGTGAAGTAAGTCAGAAAGAGAAAAACAAATACCGTATGCTAACACATATATATGGAATCTAAGAAAAAAAAAAAAAGTCATGAAAACCTAGGGGTAAGACAGGAATAAAGACACAGACCTACTAGAGAATGGACTTGAGGATACGGGGAGGGGGAAGGGCAAGCTGGGACAAAGTGAGAGGCATGGACATACATACACTACCAAACGTAAAATAGATAGCTAGTGGGAAGCAGCCGCATAGCACAGGGAGATCAGCTCGGTGCTTTGTGACCACCTAGAAGGGTGGGATAGGGAGGGTGGGAGGGAGGGAGACGCAAGAGGGAAGAGATATGGGAACATATGTGTATGTATAACTGATTCACTTTTTTACAAAGCAGAAACTAACACACCATTGCAAAGCAATTATACTTCAATAAAGATGTTAAAAAAAAAAAAAGTTAACAATCATTAGAGGTTTAACACATGACCACTAGGAGGAGTATGAGAAAAAAAAAGAAGACACTTAGCACAGTGAAATAAGTATTTAATTAGTAAGTAATTAAATGTTTTCAGTTATTACTTATGATTATTATAGTGGAAAAGACAGAGAAGTTGGAGATGAACAGATCTGGCTTCAAATTGAAGCTTTATCTCTTATTAGCTGAGTGATCTTGTGTTTGTTGTTTAGGCTCTCTGACCCGCAATTCCTCATCTGGAAAATACACTTACATCCTCCATCATAGAATCAGTGTGAGGATTAACTAAGTTAGTGTAAGTGAAACTCTTAACATAGAGTCAAGTTTACAACAAATACACAAAAAGCATCACAATTTGTTCCTCCACGTTCTCCTTTCTAGGTGTCATCTTGAAATGCTATTAATTTTTTTAAATGTAAGTTTCTTTATCTGAAAAAATTGAGGTAATAATAGCACTTTTTTCATTAGGAGTAATTAATTAATCCATTCAATGTAGTCCTTCACTGCTCATTTGCTGAGCATATACTTTGGGCCAAGCACTATGCTGAGTTCTGGAGATCCAAAGATGTACCTGTGGATACAAAGCAAGATGAAATGAAATAATAATAATAAAAAAAAGATTAAATGAAATAAGGTGGGTAAAGTAACTAGCACCATGCCTGTCACACAGAAAGCTCACATTCCGGGCTGAACCATCTGTCTTCCTTTCCCTGCCCCTGTATATATCAGGCATTGTACCCACTGTCAGGAGATAAAACGATGAGTGAGACACAGGTCTCCTGCTCAGGATTTTGGGAAAGTTTTGAGAGGTCGTTAAGAGGGCAGGTCTGGATAGAGCCAGCCAAGTTCGCATCTGGTTCCCCATTTATTAACTGTGTGAATTTCTTAGTTTCAGTGCCCAAACATAGAAGTTGAGAAGAGACTTAGATGCAAGCAGTTTATTTAGGAGGTAATCCCATGAAGCATATGAGAAAAGAGAGGAGTGAGAGAAAGAATGCCAGAAAGATAATAAAGGATGTGTTCATCACAGGTTACTGCTGTGGACAATTGAAAGTTGCACTGGAGTCCCTCTGACTCTGTGGACCACATCTCAGAACAGTGCCATGGAGGGATAGAGAGTATTGGGTAACCACTAACCCTTGCCCCTAATTTATTGATGCTCACTCTGGGACCTTTGACTCTACGAGCTATCCAACTCTATTCCCATGGCTGGAAATCTCTCTCAGAGATTCCAGGAAAGTGGTACAGGAACTGTCGAGTAGATTTATGTCTGTGGATATACAGACAGAATGCCCTGTGGTGATTTAATCTCTCTTAGCCTGTCCCACCCCATAAAACTGAGTGAATAACCATTTACCTGTATTATCTATATTTCCTCTAATGCTTATAATACCTAGTGCCTGTGGAAGTCAACTCTTTTATTCACTCATAGAAGAGACTTGCTCCCAGCTAGACTGCATTTCCCAGCTTCCCTTGGTTTTAACTGTGTCCATGTGAAGAAGTTCTGACTAACGGAATGTAGTGAGAGGATGTGAGCCTCTTTCAGACCTGGGAATTAAGGTATTGGGCATATCCTCTCCATGCTCTTTATTCCCATCTAGACAGCTGAAGTACAAACATGGCAGAGATCCAGCTTTAACCACGCAGATGAGAAGAGTGCACTGAGAATGACTGAGAAATACAGATGGAAGGAACTGGGTCTCTGAATGGCCACATAGAGCAGAGCTGACCCAGCCAGCCTGGACCCATTAATCAGAACTATTACAGGAGAGAGAAAAATCAGCTTCTGTGTCTTTTGAGCCACAGTATTCTGGGGTCCTAGGTAATAGCACCTTGTCTTCATCATGCATTCCTTCGTGCGCTGGTTGCAGATAGTAAATGAGACAATCCATGACAGTGCTTAGAACAGTGACTGGCACCTAGTAGAGTTCTTGTGAATAATGAATAGTCATTATCATTTCTGTTTGCTAAGGTATGATCTTCTCGGCATGATCCGAACCACTTAAACTCAGAGTTGGGGAGGAATGGAACCCCAAAGAAAATTAGAGATGTTGTAAGAACTACAGGAACTGGATCCAATTATAGGAACTAGATTCTGGATAGACCAAAATAAATGTCCCTCACACATAATAATGATTACAACGTCTACCATTATGGAGGGTCTACTATATGCTAGGCTCCTTACTAGGAGGTTCATATAATTTTATTCATTCTTACAACATTCTTATGGTATAAGTATTTGTACCCATATTTTCCTGTTGGGAAACAAAAACCCATGGAAATAATGGAGCATCATCTAAAAGGCAATCATCATTTGGGAAAAAGAAATAAAACAAACTCTACCTCAATCAAGATTCTCACTAAGCCTTCAGATATTTGAAAATGCAACGGACTTTTAAGAGGATGCAACAAATGACAAGTGTTCAGGGAGTTTCTGAGCCACCTGAGGGAAGGTTAGGTAACATGCAACATTTTAATTCTATTTTGTCTGGCGCCTTCACAGCTCACTCTTAAGGGATCCTAATCATTAATCACCCAAAGACTTTGTGTCTACACTCAGGCTTCTGGGAAATTGATATATCTTGAATTTTAACGTCATGATAATGGTCCCCAAATGAGACCAGAATACTGATTCTTACCATTACCTACACAAAGTGTCTAGACCTACAGGACATTAACAGTTTTCTCTCCTGGGCTATGACTTTGTATAAATATTCATGCAAACATAATAGGACTTTGCATGGAAAAATGTTCACAGAATCACTGCACAGACTCTGCATTTTCACTAAGGAGATATCCTGGGAGCAGGAAGGCAGCTCTGAACTCTGTGGAGTAAATTCCCTGATATTTAGAACTCAGGAAGTATTTTCTCAGAAAAAATTTATACCGTATGAGTAAATTTCCAGTTAATCTTCCCCTCTCCCTGACCACCATCAACCATCTGCAGCCCCACTCTCCTTCTGCTAATCCTCTTTTCTCTGGCCTTCAACCAGCCCAGGACAAATGGAACAGCTAGCAAGGAAGTGATCATTCCAGGTTGCAGACTTCTCTGTTTCCAAGAGAAAGGCATGTGAAAAAGGAGAAAAGCCACAATCTCAGGTGGAGAAAAGCAAGGAGAGTCCAGGAGCCATTAGGACCTCATGGCAATGGCCATAACAAAGACTCCTTCTTTGGCCAACCTTCAGTCAGGTTCCTCTGAGTCTTCTCCTTAGCTAGGTCCCTTCCTTTTTGAGCTGATCTCAGTTTTAGCAAAGAATCCTGCAAAGCCAGTTTATCAAGAGTCCCACCCCCACCTCCCCCTTGGTCAGAATGGCCATTATCAAAAAATCTACAAACAATAAATGATGGAGAGGGTGTGGAGAAAAGGGAACCCTCCTACACTGTTGGTGGGAATGTAAATTGGTACAGCCACTATGGAGAACACTGTGGAGGTTCTTTAAAAATCTAAAAATAGAGCTACCAGCAATCCCACTCCTGGGCAAATATCTGGAAAAAAAACATAATTTGAAAAAATACATGCACCCCAATGTTCATTGAAGCACTATTTACAATAGCCAACACATGGAAGCAACCTAAATGTCCATCGACAGATGAATGGATAAAGAAGATGTGGCACGTATATACAATGGGATATTACTCAGCCACAAAAAAGAACGAAATAATGCCATTTGCAGCAACACGGATGGGCCTAGAGATTGTCATACTCAGTGAAGTAAGTCAGACAGAGAAAGACAAATATCATATGCTATCACTTATATGTGGAATCTAAAAAATGGTACAAATGAACTTATTCACAAAACAGAAATAGAATCACAGATGTAGAAAACAAACTTATGGTCACCAGGTGGGAAAGGGATGGAGGAGGGATAAATTGGGAGATTGGGATTGACATATACACACTACTATATATAAAATAGATAATGAATAAGGACTTACTGTATAGCAAAGGGAACTCTACTCAGTACTCTGTAATGGCCTATATGCAAAAAGAATCTTAAAAAGAGTTGATATATGTATACGTATAACTGATTCACTTTGCTGAAACTAACACAGCATTGTAAATCAACTACACTCCAATAGAAATTATAAAAAATAAAATATTAACATATTAATAAATAAATTCCAACGTAAATCCTAAAAAAAAGAATCCCCCACCCTTAATAGTCAGTTAAGCTCCTCCTCCCAAATCCTTGATCTCTAATTAGGTCCCTCTTACCACCACCATCACCTCCACTAATACTAACAAATTTCCTCTTGGTAATTTTCCATTCAATTCCTCACTCTGTCCATTGGCTATAAATCCCCACTTGCTCCTGTTATATATGGAGTTGCATTCTATCTCTCTCCCCTATTGCAATAGTCTTGAATAAAGTCTTCCTTGCCATTTTTGACAAATGTCCAGGCAAAACTTTTCTTTTACAGCCTTTTCCAGCAAGTAGGGCTGGAAATTTCTGTGTGCTGTGTGCCACCATACTGAGCTGTGGCTTCTGTATAAACTATCTAGATATGTATCCTAGATGGACACACTCATACACAAGTTTTCAAACAACTTGAGGAGATACCCCAGCTTGCTTGTTTTCTCTTATTGACCTTCTATTACCCTTAGGCAAGTGTTCAACCTGAACAGATGTAATGACTTTGTTAAATTAACATTTGCTAAGTGGGGCACAGGGTGGCAGATGTTTTCTGCATTCAACAACAGATCACAAGAGAAACTGAAAGAGAGAAATTTATTACTCACAGGTCCAGGAGGAAGAATACAGCATGCTACAAGTGTCCACAAGGTACATGGCCAAAGCAGGGTGCAGGCAGAGAGGGGCAGGACCTGGGGCACATACCTTTATTAGGGTCCATGTGTAAAGTGCACTGGGGTTCCAGGGCTAAGGCCAGATTGGTTGATTCAAACCAAAAAGAGCAAATTTTGTTAAACTCCACGGGGGGGGGGGGGGGTTCCATCTAAGGGATGGACAAGGGGAAGACTGTTGCTCACAAGGGCTGTTGGAGAAGTCACATCAGGAACTTTGATTTGCTTGTGACCCTGTGGGCTGCTATCTAGGGCGTGCACTTGCATGGGGTGGCTAGTGTCAGCTTAAGGCCCCCCGAAGCTGGCTTGGCCAGACAGCAATACCATGGAGTACTGAGCTAACCTCTCAGCCACAGTCTAGATTTCTTCATCATTTAGGCTAGGGGAGAATAGCTGCCCCTCCCAAATCAAAGAGGTTGTCCTGAAGCTCAGTGAGGAAACGAAGTGAGGATGCTTTGTGAAAGGCCAAGGTATACAAAGGGAAGATTTACTATGGAGGAAAACAAATATTCAGATGATATTGAGACATTTAGGGAAAAGTTCACAACATCTTAAGTGAAAAAATCAGGCAACAGAATAACATAAGCAGTATTACCCTAATTTTGAACTATAACATGAGAAGATAAACATAGGAAGAAAAAACAGTAAAATGTAAAAAGTGATCATTTGGCTAATGGGCCTATTTTATACCAGCATGCATTTTCCATATTTTGTTCACTGACTGTTTATAGTTTTATAATTCAAAATAAGGGTTAATAGTATATGAACTGGAGTCTGTAGTTGGAAACTCTGTTTGAAGGACACTTTGCCATGGATACCAGGGCTCGAAAGAGAAGGTTACATTACAGAACTGGCCTTTAGTGATCTCCCTCCCCACTCGCCCCAGCATTTCCCACCCATTTTCTCTTCCTCCCTACCTCCCTCTCCCTCTCTTGCTCCATCCCCAGAAGAGAATGCAAATGCTTCTTTGAAGCAAAACTGTTTCCCCCCATATCCAGGCCCTTTCTTTGACTCATCTTCTAAATCAGCCTCTTTCCTTCCCAAAATCCAATGTCCTTCAAAAGATGAATTCTGTTGAATAAATGATTCTTTATCTCATTATATAGGAATATTAATCCATGCCCTTCCTACCTCATTGCTGTTTTCTTCCATATAAATATTGAAAGGGATCTAGCATGTGAAAGAACTTTGTAAACTACTTAATCACTATGGATATAAAAATTAGCTATTTCTCATAATTCTCATGTACTCTTACTGTAGTACTTGTAATACTGCATTAGTTAATTAGAGCTGAAAGTTTGTCTTTCTCCTTTTCAGACCAGTTCTGTGAGAGCCAAGGGTATTTTTTTCCTCTGTGATATGCTCAATGTCTGGCATGGGGTAAGTGATAAAAATATTTGTCAATTGTGATAATCAACATATTTGATAAAAAATAGAAATTTAATCAGAGGATCATTTCCATAGTAAGAAATGGAACTGTGAAGCAGGTCAAAAGCTACCCAGCCAGGGTTCAAATCCCAGGCCTTCCCATGCTGAAATTGTGACCTTGGGCACCTGTCAAGCTCTCTGCACTTCAGTTTTCTCATTTGTAAACTGAAGAAAAAGATCAGCTGCCATCCCGGCGGGTCATTGTGAGATTATTGATTAAAACACCTGAAGTGCTTAGAACAGTTCCTGGCACCCAAGCAAGTTTTCTTCAAGTGTTGGCTTTTATTTTATGATTATATTTAAGATGCTTGTACTTTCCCAGATCAGAGACACAGAGCCTCCAACATGCCCTTGCCATCACTCTTCTGTTCCTAGCCTAGAAAGCTTCCACTGAAACCAAAAATATAGAAGAGAAATACAAGGATAATGTGTCATTTCCCAGCAGCTTCAACCACTTTCTTCTTTCCTGTGCTCTTATTAATGTACAACGTCATCCCCCATTCTAGAGGATCAATGTAGTAAAGCCAGGTTTTACATCTGATTTCTATTTATATTGCCAAAAATATTTAGCTCAGTGCTTTACGTATGGTAGACTTTCAAAGGTGTGTGATAAATGAGGGAAGTGGCAATAACAATATCTGGGCTGATTTGAGAACACAAGGAAAAGTAAAAGAAGTTTAGGAGTGTGGGTAGGAGATACTGAGTAGGGACCCACAGGTTGATACAGGTCAGTAGTTTTTAAACTGTGGCTCTGGCGGTGTGTGAGCCTGTGATTGTGAATATGTATACATATTTGTTCCTAGCACAGAGCTCCTAAAACCCTTGGAATTTCCTAAGTGGTGAGAGCCATAAAGGTGTCTTTTGTTATGTTAATGATGTCATTTTAGAACCCCACCTAAGGACGGAGGCTGGTTCCCAGGAAAACCAACCATGTGATCTGAAAGTCCAACTTTCAATCCCACCCCCTGATATCCAGGGAGGGGAGAGGGGCTGGAGGTTGAATCAATTGCCAAGGCCAATGATTGAATCAATCATGCTTATGTAATGCAGCCTCCATAAAACCCACAGGGGTGGCATTTGGAGAGTTTCTGGGTTGGTGAATATGTGGAGACTGGAGAGAATGGCAAACTGGGAGAGGGAGTAGAAGACACGTGCCCTTTCCCCATTCCTTCTCCTTTGCTTCTCTTCATCTGACTGTTGATTGCATCCTTTAATATCCTTTGTAATAAACCAGTAATCTGGTGAATAAATAGGTTTCCTGAGTTCTGTGAGCCATTCTAGCAAGTTAATCAAACTCAAGGAGGGGCTCATGGGAACCTCTGATTCACAGCCATTTGATCATTGGCACCGGTGACAATCTGGACTTGCAACTGGCATCTGAAGCAGGGTGGGTGGGTGGGGGCAGTCTTGTGAGACTGAGCCCTTAGCCCGTGGGGTCTGATGCTATTTCTATGAAGATAGTGTCAGAATTGAGTTGAATTTTTGGACACCCAGCTGAGGTTGCAGAATTGCTTGGTGGTGTGGTATCCTTCTCCCCCCCACCATCCCCCTTCTTTGTCCCAGCCCCTGCCCATACCCACACAATGGAATTGGCTGTTAGAATCTTTAAGGTGGCAAAGGGGGTGGAGGTGGAATGTGAAAGAGGCTGAAAAAGTAGGCCTCCAACACACCACCCCACCCTTGAAACTTTAGTGAGGGAAGTCTCACTTTCGTTTCCTTCTATATCCCTTTATTGGGGCTTCATATACATATAGAAGTCTTTTGCTTAAAAAGAAAAAAGAAAGAATGATAATTATCACTCCATGTCTATTCAAGTGCTGGCTCAATTAGATAATGTGATACCTGGGATTCACTTCAAGTCTCCATTGCTGTCTGTGTTGACTTCAGAATGTTATAAGCATTTGTTACAATGGTCCAGATTTAAGGGTGACATGAGTTTCCAAGGAGGAGCATTTTTGATGAATTCACTGTAGACCGTTCATTACAGCTACAGTATAATTTTCAAAAAGGTAAATGCAAATCTTTCATATAAATATAAAATGAACATGTGACAAAGATTTTACTTAACATATTAGTTAATGAGGGAATATATAGGATATTAAAAACTGCATGTTTCAAGTGCTTCACAGCCACATGTGACTTGTGGCTACCATATTGGACAGTGCAGATGAAGAACATCCCCACCATTATGGAAAATCCTATAGGAGAGCACTGGTCTAGGTAATGGTAAATTCTGTGAATAACAGGCTGGTAACTATAGAGGATTCCCAGAACCTGGACAGATTGAGAAAGCTGTTTTGGGTTTCTTAAGGGAGGAAGCAGCCTTTGGTTTGAAAGACAAAGAGTTCTGTTAAAATCTGATGAACTGTTTAGGCTGATAGTTTGTGCCAAAGCTCTGAGTCAAGCAGAACAGAAGAGCTGGAGGAATGCAAGGAAGGCTGGACAGAAGGACAAAAGGAAGATTCTGAAGGTACATGGAATTTGCTTATGACTCTAAGAGTAGAAGCCACGTTTTTCTTTCCTTTTTTCCTAGAAGGGGTCAGTTTGGCAAATCCTTCTGTCATGCTCATGTACATCAGGGGTCTAGTGTCTCACTTAATCGTAACCCTGCACTTTGATGATAAACTGTTATGCAAATACTACAAATGACAGTGTTAATTATTGAATCATCTGAAAGGCTGGGAGGGTGGACCAGGGAAGTCGTGGTTCTGGTTGTTGTGGACTTTTCTGTTCTGAGAGATTTGTGATTATTATTAAGATACTTCTAGACTTTGCTGTGGAGGTCTGGGAAGGAACTGGAAGGAGAGGTGACTCTGATTTGAGTGGGCTGCTCACAGGGTTCTAGAGATATAAATGGCTCAAAGGAAACCTGTGAGATGGAACCTGGCTGAGAAACTTTCAGAGAAATGAAGTCCAGCAGCCAACTTAAATTTGCTTTCTTGTGTTGTGATCCCTTTACTTACTCTATCCTCACGTTTCCAGCAGTACCCATCAGCTCCGTGTTAGCACTGACTTCTGACTAAAAGTGGAACAAGGCAAACTAAGGAGGCTAAGGCACCAGAGAGTGAAGTAAGGGTGTGGCCGGAAGTAATCAGGAAGAAATCTAGGACAGACAATTATCAGGAAACTGTATTTCTCCTAGGGACACTTAGCAATCTTGAGAGGAGGCTAGAATTCTTGAAAAGTGGAGGGCTATTCAGAAGCCTCCATAACTTGACATCACTTGGGTTACATGATAATCATCCCAATAATTACAGTAACTAATGGAACACCTGCTATATCCCAGATATCATGTTTACATGCATTGTCTCATTTAGTCCCCACAATAACCTTGCGGAATAAATATTATTGATACCCCAATTTATAGAAAAGGAAATTGGCAACTATAACAAATAACCCCAAATCTCAAAAGCTTTCAAAAATAGAAGTTAATTTCTCACTCAAAAAAAATGAAAAAGGGTGTTCTTCGTGAGCATGGAGGTCTCCTCCAAGTGACAGTCAAGGACCCAGATCCCTTCCACCCTGTGACTCTGCCATGGTCAACGAGACTGTGGTGATAATCTGTATCTCCCTGGGAGGAGGGAAGCGAACGTTGTCAGGGAGAGTTTTAAGTGCCTGCTTTGGAAGCACTGCCTGTCACTTCTGATGGCCTCCCATTGACCAGAACACAGATCGTGGCCACACCTGACTTCAATGGGTCTGGGAAAAGGACTCGCTGTTTCCTGAAAAAAAGAAGAAATGAGTTTGTGAAACAGGTTGCCAGTCTCTCCAACATCAGGCAACTGTCATTGCAATTGATCTAAGAATATCAGAAGAGGGATTTGAAACGAGATTTTTTTTGTTTATCTAGATCCCACACGACTGTTTATACACATACGTTTAGCATTTGGGAGCTGTTCAGCTTATCCTCATTGATTTGTTGGTTTATAAGCCTGTTTCAAAAATGGACTCGAGGAAGTTTACCTAATTATACCTAGGACAAAAGTGGGAAGAGAATACTAGTTTTGGAGCAAATAAATCTGGTTTTCCTTATCTGTAAACTGTGTAGAATAGTATTTGCTTTACTGTGTAATTATTACAGATACATAATGCACATAAAGCACCCTCCCCCGCCCCAAATATGCCTGGTAAATAGTACGAGCTCAATGAATAGTAGCTCGTCTGATGTGATTTTCCTAATAAGAAAAATAAAGGAGAGTACGGTGAGATGAGGTTTGGCTAACAAGAGAAAGTCAAAGTATTTAATACGTGACTGCCTTAAAGCTTTGAAAAATGGTAATTAGAGGCTGGCACATTAAATTCTGAGAAAATTAGTGGCCAAAATAGTGGGAAACATAATAACAGCCCATGTGCAGAACATGAATCAGCTGTCTGGAGAAACCCAGAATTTCCTGACACTGAAGATTGAGAGATATTTTAGGGAAAGGACAATGGTTTAGGAAGTGGGTCACATTCTCAACCAAAGACCTCAAATGAATAACAAATATTCTAGAACCATCTCTTATTGACATAATTTCCCTCAGGGGCATACTACCAAAACCAAATTTGGGGGGAAAAAAGCCAAAATACCCAATTCCATCAGGATCAACAAAATAAAATCCAAGTAAGCAGTATTCTAATTATTTAACTTGACCCGGGAACAACATTCAAAGATCCACAGGATGAGTGAACACATCCTTAATGTCTTTGTTCACCCAAAGGGGGTACAAACACCCCAGGATGTGTGCAAAAACAATCCAAGGGGCAAGGGAAGAAAATATTGCAACTTTCATCTACATTTATTTTTACCCATCCTATTCTGTTTTTATTTGTTTCACAAAGTATATATTTTCCTAGTACTACATGCATATCATCTATTAATAAATGAATATACCTATATTGGTCAAATAGGCTCAAAATGTTTTTTAACTTAAATGATAAAAAATCCTCTGTTTTAGTTGATCATCCATGAATACTGAATTTATTTTTTGTCACAGTTCATCTTTTGATGAGAATTGCAGGGCAGGCTACCAAGGTTATATACTCTGACCAGAGCCTGTAAGGTTTTCATTTTCCAAGTTTCCCTTGCCTTTGGGAGGCACTATGATAAGTGGAAAGGATGCCAATAATTGAGTAAATTACAGTGTTCATGTTCAAATACCACCAAGGTCAAATACAGCTGAGTTATAGGGAACGATGATGCCGTCCCAGTTCTGTTTTCCTCAGGGGTGGATGGATGGAGTAGATGGCATCTCTATTAATGTGGGTAGTAGCCCAATCTGAGTGCTTGATGCACAGTAGGTGCTCTCAGAAGTTTACTTGCTTCTCCTTAAGGGTTCTCCTTAAAGGCTCAACTGCTTTGTCCCGGCTGCTGGGCCTCCAGTTTATTTATCCCTGGGGCAGCTTCTCGCCAGAGAGATCAAATGTTTGCTCAAATTTAGCTAACATTATTCCTTTAAGGCAATCACATAGTCATGATATCGGGACTATGCTAATATCTCTGAAGTTTTTGTTTTAGAAAAGAGACTCCACACCAGGGAAAAATTAAACGTTATGATAAGGGAATATTTAATTCCCTTCCTCACCCTGGAGTGAAATTCCCCCATCTGTTGGAGGGAATGCAATTGAACAGAAGCAATCTGAATACATCACTGCTTTAATATGCAGTGGGAGCCATTGTAATATGGCAGTTGGTGGGTAACCTCTGATGTCCAGTGTCTGGTTTTCAAAACCCCAGCTCCTGCGTACATCCACTGTGCGACCTTGGGCAAGTCAAATCAACCCCTAGTGCCTCACTTGTGAATAGCACCCACCTATAAGCATTGTTTCAAGGGTAAAATGACTTACACTGTATGGAGTACTTAAAGTAAGCACTTATTAAACATTCAATAAATATTAACTATTATTATCAGTGATTCTCTCTCATTCCCCTTGTAGGGTGTTTATGCTGAAAGCGGATATATTTTTGGAGATAGCTACTCAGAAGGGAGATTCCAAACCCAATCGGAACATGTGAGAGCATCCTCACCTAATGCTTTGGTTACTGTATTGGAACCACCTCTGCTCACTGGTTTCCTCCTGAATCATAACCCTAAACCATCATCCTATTTTTCAGAATTCCTGGTCAAATAAGTTGTCCCACTGACCGCATAGACATCATCTTTTAGTCCATTCAGTACTTTTAATCCTAGTGCCAGCCACATGTGCTATCAAGGATGACATGGTGCAGGGGGTGTTCTTCCTCTCTCCAGCTCTTTGGACCACAATCCCCAAGCCACACAGACACGGTCTCTTCCTTTCCAGACCTCACCTCAAACTTTCCACTTTGCTTCACATGATGATGGTGGCTCAGCCCTGCCCATTTGGACTCTACGTGTATCTTCAGTTTCTCGACTCATCTCAGAATTGGATTGAAAGCCTATTTTACTTTGCTCTTTTGTAATTTTTCTTTCGCTTAGTTTGACAGTATTTAGAGCCAGTTATTTTTAAAAGCTTCTAAGTAACCCATTGTCTTTTTCTATCGGGACCAGCATTAGGAAATACTCTCAAGATGAAATAAGAATTAAACCTAACAGCCCATTAAGTGTGTTGCTGCTGGCTTCATTAGAGCCTCCCAAGTCGGAAATCCACTGGGTGTACACATTCAGGTCAAGACCACAGTATTCAGAGAGGTCTCTTTATCTGGCAAGTTTTGGAAAACCTTTTAAAAATATGACTTTTTCTTTAATGCTCTAATAGTATTTCCTACATCAAACTCTTCCCAGTCTGGATTCTCGAACACCAATATCCTAACAAGATAATTAATAAAGATCCAGAAACTGTGTGAAAGGGATTTGAGATTCAAATCCAAGTTACCAGCTGAGGAAGACTGAGGAAGTTTTTTTTTCCCCTTTTTGAGTCTTTGGTTCTGAATCTGCAGAATGGAGATAAAAATGTCTATGTCACAGGACCTGGAAAAAATTAATGATAAGATAAATAAGGTGCCCAGCACCACGACTGGCATATAAAAAGTACTTAATAAAGAGTTATGATTATTTTCAATCTTTCAGGACAGTACAATTTATTTTCTGGCAATGAGTCTGCACTTTCTTCCCTTTTGATTGGGAATTTATGAGCTCAGTGTCCTGACACTGGTTAGCTCATGCTGACCAAAAGCTATGATCAGCAGTTATAAACGTCTGTATTTGAAATCAGGAAAATAAATTATTTGTGAGTGTAGAGTGGAGCAAATCTCTCACGCAAGGAAGCCCAAGGGTGAAAAATTACACAAGTGAACCATGACAAGTGGGTGCTATTAAAGAGCTGGGGTTTTGGAGTCTCTGTCTGACCATAAGCAAGCTTTTGAATGGCTCTGAGGTTTGGGTTCATCCTCTGAGAATGCTCATAATATACTGTGCCTTCCCCAGGGTTAGTGTTGATGAAAATTGAGATAATATGTAAAATGCCTAGCACTGGCCCGAGACACAGTAGACTCCCCACAAATGATCATTTTCAACTCTTCCTTTATGGTAAAACAGTGGGAACCACCGTTTTATCCCCATATCCACTCACCAATGCACACATGCTTGGGAATGTGTGCATTTATTCCTGAGAATGACAGCCTCGTATATCATACGAGTAGCAGGTGATTAGGTTAGACAGCAAGCCTGAGTCTAGGAGATTCAGTGCTGGCTCCCATAGATCTAATTAATCTCACAGCTATGTGCTGATTTCTTAAACAGGAGGCCTCTCTCAAAATTCCTTTGAAAACGTATTTCTTTCTTTTTTCCTCCCACCCACATTTTAACTTTTAAATTGGATTCTGTTCTAGATGTCGATCCCGGCATCCTCCATTGGCCACCACTTTGCCTCTCATCCTAGTGGGCTCCTTAAAGCCTCATGAAGCCTTTTTTTGTGTCCACCAGCATCCCAATTCTCCCCTTTCTGTCCTTGAGAGAAAAGTGCTTCTAAGAGGTGGAGGAGGAATGTGCTGGGGAAAAGCCTAAGAATTATCCTGGCTGAATTTGGTATTTGCTTCAATCTTTGATCTCGGATGCAGTAAAGTGTCAGCCAGACCAAAGTCATTTTATATATAGGCCTGCATAAGTGAAGTGGAGGGACTTCATGGTTAAATGATTAAAACGTTCCATAGAAGGTGCAAGATCAAAGGGCTGATGTCTGGTTTTATATTTCTCTGAGGTCCCGCAGGCCATGTGGGTGACACAGATGACCTTGGGCGTGAAAGTATTCAAAGGCTGGTGTTTGTTTGTTTTATTCTAAAACGTGATTTGTGTTTCCCAGGGCTGCCTGGTGACAGGTTGTATTGTGGGCTCCCCACGGCCCCAGTCTGTGTTTAAGGGGGGCTTTCATTGGAACAGCAACCATAGGCAAGAGGGCATGACCCTGTCATGTTGCCACCAGCACTTCTTTCTGCCAAACCCCAAGGAAACAGACTCCATTATATTACGGGAAGGAAAAGACCACAGTCTTCTCTCGCTTTTTTTCTTATTTCCAGTGAGAGTCAAGGAGAGGTTCACAAAGTCCAGGGTCAGTCTCTGGACCTAAGACAAAAGAGAAACCAGAAAATTTCCCATTGTCCCAACTGTCCTTGTAGGAGGGGCGGGAATCTGCTGGGCAGACATTTTTCTCAAGGTCCTCCAGTTACAGGAAACTTAGCAGGGGAGGAAGAAGGATCTGCTGTCCAGAGAAGCATCATCAACTATCTTGGGTGACATGGAGCCTTGACAATGGAATAGCTACCATTTATCAAGGAGCTGCTCTTTGCCAGGCACCAGCTCAAAGTGCAACTCACCCCTTGCAAAGTCTTTCATCCTCCTTCCTAATGGACATTGTGGAGGCCAGAGTGTGGAGGTGACTCCCTGAGATCACACAGTTTGAGCTGAGATTTGAACCCATGTTGATCTGGCTCTGAAGTCCACACCTCCTCAATCACCCTGTGTTGGGGTGAATTGTGTCCACCACGTGATAGTCACATGGTGAAGTCCTAGCCTCAGAATGTGACTGTCCTAAGAGATAGGGCCTTTAAAGGGGTCAATAAGTTAACATGAATTCATTTGGGTGGGAACTAAATGAATATGGCTGGTTTCCTTATATAAAGGGGAAATTTGGACACAGACTGTTACAGAGGGAAGACCATGTGAAGACACCAGGAGAAGATGGCCATCTTCAAGCCAAGGAGAGAGGCCTCAGAAGAAACCGACCCTGTTGACCCCTTGATCTTGGATTTTCAGCCTCCTGTAGAACTGTGAAAAAATACATTGCTGTTGGTTAAGCCACCCAGTCTGAGATACTTTGTTATGGCAGTCTGGAAAATTAATAGATATTCCTAGAGTTTGTCTGATTTCCCAAAGGAACAACCCAGGGACGCAGGTGCTAGAGACACATCCCTCTAACTTACTCTGTGTGAGACACATACAATGAACTTATCAAAAAGTTGCTTTTTAAGGTACTTGAGTATAATTTCTGCTGAAAGAATACTGGTTCTTTTTTTTTAACTCTTTATGGGAGTATAATTGATTTACAATGGTGTGTTAGTTTCTGCTGTATAACAAAGTGAATCCGCGATACGTATACATATCCTCATATCCCCTCCCTTTGGCATCTTCCTCCCACCCCTCTAGGTGGTCACAGACACCGAGCTGATCTCCATGTGCTATGTGGCTGCTTCCCACTAGCTATCTGTTTTACCTTTGGTAGTGTATATATGTCCATGCCACTCTCTCACTTCGTCCCAGCCTACCCTTCCTCCCCGCCGTGTCCTCAAGTCCATTCTCTACGTCTGCATCTTTATTCCTGTCCTGCCCTAGGTTCTTCAGAACCACTTTTTTTTTTTGCATTCCATATATATGTGTTAGCATACAGTATTTGTTTTTCTCTTTCTGACTTACTTCACTCTATGACAAACACTAGGTCCATCCACCTCACTACAAATAACTCAATTTCATTTCTTTCATGGCTGAGTAATACTCCATTGTATATATGCGCCATATCTTCTTTATCCATCCATCTGTCGATGGACATTTAGGTTGCTTCCATGTCCTGGCTATTGTAAATAGAGCTGCAGTGAACATTGTGGTACATGACTTTTTTGAATTATGTTTTTCTCAGAGTATATGCCCAGTAGAGAGATTGCTGGGTGGTATGGTAGTTCTATTTTTAATTTTTTAAGGAACGTCCATACTGTTCTCCATAGTGGCTGTATCAATTTAGATTCCCACCAACAGTGTAAGAGGATACCCTTTTCTCCACACCCTCTCCAGTATTTATTGTTTGTAGAATTTTTTTATTTATTTTTTTGCAGTACGTGGGCCTCTCACTGTTGTGACCTCTCCCGTTGCGGAGCACAGGCTCCAGACGCGCAGGCCCAGCGGCCATGGCTCACGGGCCCAGCCGCTCCGCGGCACGTGGGATCCTCCCGGACTGGGGCACAAACCCGCATCCCCTGCATCGGCAGGCGGACTCTCAACCACTGCGCCACCAGGGAAGCCCTGTTTGTAGAATTTTTGATGATAGCTATTCTGACTGATGTGAGGTCATACCTCATTGTAGTTTTCATTTTCATTTCTCTAATGATTACTGATGTTGAACATCCTTTCACGTGTTTGTTGGAAATCTTTATATCTTCTTTGGAGAAATGTTGATTTGGATTGAGTTGTTTGTTTTTTTGATATTGAGTTGCATGAGCTGCTTGTATATTTTGGAGATTAATCCTTTGTCAGTTGCTTTGTTTGCAAATATTTTCTCCCATTCTGAAGGTTGTCTTTTCGTCTTGTTTATGTTTCCTTTGCTGTGCAAAAGCTTTGAAGTTTCATTAGGTCCCATTTGTTTATTTTTGTTTTTATTTCCATTTCTCTAGGAGACGGGTCAATAAGGACCTTGCTCTGATTTATGTCATAGAGTGTTCTGCCTATGTTTTCCTCTAAGAATTTTACAGTGTCTGGACTTATATTTGGGTGTTTAATCCATTTTGAGTTTCTTTTTGTGTATGGTGTTAGGGAGTGTTCTAATTTCATTCTTTTACATGTAGCTGTCCCATTTTCCCAGCACCACTTATTGAGGAGGCTGTCTTTTCTCCATTGTATATTCTTGCCTCCTTTACCAAGGATAAGGTGACCATATATGTGTGGGTTTATCTCTGGTATTTCTATCCTGTTCCATTGATTTATATTTCTGTTTTTGTGCCAGTACCATACTGTCTTGATTACTGTAGCTTTGTAGTATAGTCTGAAGTCAGGGACTCTGATTCCTCCAGCTCAGTTTCTCTCTTTTTTTTTTTCTTTTTGTGGTACATGGGCCTCTCACCACTGCGGCCTCTCCCACTGCGGAGCACAGGCTCCAGACGAACAGGCACAGCAGCCATGGCTAATGGGCCCAGCTTCTCCGCAGCACATGGGGTCCTCCCGGACTGGGGCACGAACCTGTGTCCCCTGCATCGGCAGGCAGACTCCCAACCACTGTGTCACCAGGGAAGCCCCTCCTTCATTTCTTTTTCATTTATTTCTGATCTGATCTTTATGATTTCTTTCCTTCTGCTAAGTTTGGGGGTTTTTTGTTCTTCTTTCTCTAATAGCTTTAGGTTTAAGGTTTGGTTATTTATTTGAGATTTTTCTTGTTTCTAGAGGTAGGAGTCTATTGCTATAAACTTCCCTCTTAGAACCACTTTTGCTGCATCCCAAAGTTTTTGCATCGTCCTGTTTTAATTGTCATTTGTTTCTAGGTATTTTTTGATTTCCTCTTTGATTTCTTCAGTGATCTCTTGGTTATTTAGTAGTGTATTGTTTAGCCTCTATGTGTTTGTATTTTTTACAGATTTTTTTCTGTAATTGATATCTAATCTCATAGTGTTGTGGTTAGAAAAGATACTTGATATGATTTGAATTTTCTTAAACTTACCAAAGCTTGATTTGTGACCCAAGATATGATCTATCCTGGAGAATGTTCCATGAGCACTTGAAAAGAATGTGTATTCTGTTCTTTGTGGATGGAATGTCCTATAAATATCAATTAAGTCCATCTTGTTTATTGTAATATTTAAAGTTTGTGTTTCCTTATTTATTTTCATTTTAGATGATCTGTCCATTGGTGAAAGTGGGGTGTTAAAGTCCCCTACTATGAATGTGTTACTGTCGATTTCCCCTTTTATGGCTGTTAGTATTTGCCTTATGTATTGAGGTGCTCCTCTGTTGGGTGCATAAATATTTACAATTGTTATATCTTCTTCTTGGATTGATCCCTTGATCATTATGTAGTGTCCTTCATTGTCTCTTGTAATAGTCTTTCTTTTAAAGTCTATTTTGTGTGATATGAGGGTTGCTACTCTAGCTTTCTTTTTATTTCCATTTGCATGGAATATCTTTTCCTATCCCCTCACTTTCAGACTGTATGTGTTCCTAGGTCTCAAGTGGGTCTCTTGTAGATAGCATATATACAGGTCTTGTTTTTGTAACCATTCAGCCAGTCTATGTCTTTTGGTTGGAACATTTAATCCATTTACATTTAAGGTAGTTATTGATATGTATGTTCCTATTACCATTTTCTTAATTGTTTGGGGTTTTTTATTGTACCAGCTTTTCCTTCTCTTGTGTTTCCTGCCTAGAGAAGTTCTTTTAGCATTTGTTGTAAAGCTGGTTTCGTGGTGCTGAATTCTCTTAGCTTTTCTTTGTCTGTAAAGGTTTTAATTTCTGTGTCGAATCTGAATGAGATCCTTGCTGGGTAGAGTAATCATGGTTGTAGGTTTTTCCTTTTCATCACTCTAAATATGTCCTGCCATAGCCTTCTGGCTTTCAGAGTTTCTGCTGAAAGGTCAGCTGTTAAACTTATGGGGATTTCCTTGTATCCTATGTGTTGCTTTTCCCTTGCTGCTTTTAATATTTTTTCTTTGTATTTAATTTTTGATAATTTGATTAATATATGTCTTGACGTGTTTCTCTTGGATTTATCCTGTATGGGACTCTCTGTGTTTCCTGGACTTGATTGATTATTTCCTTTCCCATATTAGGGAAATTTTCAACTATAATCTCTTCAAATATTTTCTCAGTCCCTTTCTTTTCCTCTTATTTTCCTGTGACCCCTATAATTCGAATGTTGGTGCATTTAATGTTGTCCCAGAGGTCTCTGATGCTGTCCTCAATTCTTTTCATTCTATTTTCTTTATTCTGCTCTGCAATAGTTATTTCCATTATTTTATCTTCCAGGTCACTTGTCCGTTCTTGTGCCACAGTTATCCTGCTATTGATTCCTTCTAGAGAATTTTAAATTTTATTTATTGTGTTGTTCATCATTGTTTGTTTTCTCTTTAGTTCTTCTAGTTCCTTGTTAAATGTTTCTTGTATTTTCTCCATTCTATTTCCAAGATTTTGAATCATCTTTACTATCATTACTCTGAATTCTTTTTCAGGTAGACTGCCTATTTCCTCTTCATTTGTTTGATCTCTTGGGTTTTTACCTTGCTCCTTCATCTGTTGTGTATTTCTCTGTCTTCTCATTTTGCTTAACTTGCTGTTTTTGGGTTCTCCTTTTCACAGGCTGCAGGTTCATAATTCCCATTGTTTTTGGTGTCTGCCCCCAGTGGGTAATGTTGGTTCAATGGGTTGTGTAAGCTTCCTGGTAGAGGGGACTGATGCCTGTGTTCTGGTGGACAAGGCTGGATCTTGTCTTTCTGCCTGGCAGGACCATGTCCATTGGTATGTTTCGGGGTGTCTGTGAACTCATTATGATTTTAGGCAGCCTCTCTGGTAATGGGTGGCATGTGTTCCTGTCTTACTAGTTGTTTGGCATGGGGTTCCAGCACTGGAGCTTGCTGGTCATTGAGTGGAACTGGGTTTTAGCATTGAGACGGAGATCTCTGGGAGAGCTCTTGCCTATTGATGTTACATGGGACCGGGAGGTCTCTGGTGGACCAATGTCCTGAATTTGGCTCTCCCACCTCAGAGGCTCAGGCCTGACACCTGGCCAGAGCACCAAGGTCCTGTCAGCCACGTGGCTCAGAATAGAAGGGAGAAATTTTTTAAAAAAGAAAGAAAGAAAGAAAAGAAAAGTATGTTATTGAAATAAAAAATTATTAAAATAAAAAAATTAAAAAGTAATAAAGAAAAAGAAAGAAGAGAGAAAGCAAACCAAAAAACAAATCCACCAATGATAACCAGAACTAAAAACTGTGCTAAAAAACAAAACAAAACAAAAAACAGACAGACAGAACCCTTGAGTAAATGGTAAAAGCAAACCTATACAGACAAAAATCACACAAAGAAACATACACATATTCACCCACAAAAAGAGAAAAAGGAAAAAAATATATATATATAAAAGGAAGAGAGCAACCAAATCAATAAACAAATCTACCAATGATAATAAGCTCTAAATACTAAACTGAGATAAACATAACACCAGAAATAAATAAGATGCAGAAAGCAAACCCTAAGTCTACAGTTGCTCCCAAAGCCCACCGCCTCAATTTTGGGATGCTTTGTTGTCTATTCAGTTATTCCACAGATTCAGTGTACATCGAGTTGATTGTGGAATTTAATCTGCTGCTCCTGAGGCTTCTGGGAGAAATTTCCCTTTCTCTTCTGTGTTCGCACAGCTCCTGGGGTTCAGCTTTGGATGTGGCCCCACCTCTGCTTGTAGGTTGCCCTCTGGTGTCTTTTCATCACCCAGACAGGAGGGGGTTAAAGGAGTGACTGATTAGGGGGCTCTGGCTCACTCAGGCCAGAGGAGAGGTAAAAGTATGGAATGTGCGGGGTGAGCCTGTGGTGGCAGAGGCTGTTGTGACATTGCAACAGCCTGAGGTGCACCGTGTGTTCTCCCAGGGAAGTTGTCCCTAGATCACGGGACCCTGGCAATGGCTGGCTGCAAGGCTCCCAGGAGGGGAGGTGTGGATAGTGACCTATGCTTGCACACAGGCTTCTTGGTGGCTGCAGCAGCAGCCTTAGCATTTCATGACCATCTCTCGTGCCCGCACTGATAGCCACGGCTTGCACCTATCTCTGGAGCTCATTTAGGTGGTGCTCTGAATCCCCTCTCCTTGTGCATCCGGAAACAATGGTCTCTTGCCTCTTAGGCAGTTCCAGACTTTCTTCCGGACTCTCTCCGGCTAGCTGTGGCACACTAGCCCCCTTCAGGCTGTGTTCATGCAGCCAACCCCAGTCCTCTCCCTGGGATCTGACCTCAGAAGCCCAAACCTCAGCTCCCAGCCCCCACCCACCCTGGTGGGTGAGCAGACAAGCCTCTCAGGCTGGTGAGTGCTGGTTGGCACCGATCCTCTGTGTGGGAATCTCTCCGCTTTGCCCTCTGCACCCCTATTGCTGCGCTCTCCTCCGTGTCCCTGAAGCTTTCCCCCTGCCCACCCCCCCGTCTCCACCAGAGAAGGGGATTTCTAGTGTGTGGAAACATTTCCTCCTCCACAGCTCCTCCCACTGGTGCAGGTCCCATCCCTATTCTTTTGTCTCTGTTTTTTCCTTTTTCTTTTGCCCTACCCAGGTGCATGGGGAGTTTCTTGCCTTTGGGAAGTTGGAGGTCTTCTGCCAGAGTTCAGTAGGTTTTCTGTAGGAGTTGTTCCACGTGTAGATGTATTTATGGGGAGGAAGGTGATCTCCACATCTTACTCCTCCGCCATCTTGAAGGTCCTCCACCCCAGAATATTGGTTCTTATATAGGGAAGTTCTGATCATAGTATGGAAGGTTCTGGATAAGGAGTTCACATCCTTTGAGAAGTGTTCCATAACCCCATGTCTCCAAAATAATTTAGATCAATCCCTTTTTTGGTACTTGAACGCCTAGTGCATGCCTTCTTCTCAAAATTTACACTCTTCTCTATAATTACTAACTTAACTCTGCGTCCTACACTGTAAATACCTTGAGATCCCGAATTTCTCTTATTTGACTTTATGTTGTCGAGACCAAGAAAAAGCCTTTATTCAGGATAGTTGAATGAATCAGTGAAGCCACTGATTCATTCACACCTGAATGAGGCCAGACACACCTGAATGAGGTCACCCTCCACCACAATTACCTTGACAGGTACCATGGTGCTGTCAGTAAGCTCCAGGTGAGATTCCTGGAGTTAGGAACAGAAACAGAAAAGAGCAACCCACGTTCAAAAATTAAAGAGCCTGTGGCCTTTTGAACTTGTTGGAAGGAATTTTGAGCTGATGCAGGTACTTGACTCCCAGGGAGTAGAAACAAAGATGGCATGCACAGGATGTGGGCAGAAAGGGAACTGTGAGGGAGAAATAAGGCAAGGTGGCTGCAAAAGACCTGGTCCAGTGGACAGAGCCTAGGTAGAGGGGATGGCAGAGCCCAGCATTCTAGCAGACCCATCCCAAAAGCCTGTGGGGCACCTACCACGCGGCCCCACCTGCAGTGCGCTGCAGTTGTAGAAACTTTTAAGCAACTTATCCCTTCTTCTTCCCTTTCCTTTTCCTCATTGCCCCACCTTCTTTCTACTTTCCTCATCCCTCCCCCTTTCCCTTAAATTTCTGTCTTGCTTATATCCCTTAGAATTTAGTGAACACAGTGTTGAAAACGCCAGCCTCCTTTACTTTTGCAAAGATAAACCGTGGCCAGGAGCTGTGCTGATGTCACATCCAGAGTTCTATACAAGGACCAGGGTCCTCCTTATGGAGGGTGACTATAAGGAGTCCCTCCGCAAAAGCATACATCCTGGGCTTGCTTTTTCAACAACCATAGCCTAACTTGTCCCACTTTTCTAAAAGCTATAGAGTCTTGTGTTTTGTCTTAATAAAGGTGACCCTGTTCTTTTGTGTGACTCTTAAAAATAAGAGTTACAAGCTCTGAAGAGTTGTCTTAGGAGAGAGCAAGCTGTCAGCTAACTAAGGGCTGTCATTAGATATATGGTCAGTAAATATATGAGTGAGGTCATGGCATGGCTCTTCAGACACTGTTCTTTCTCACTCAGCTCTCTTTCCTTGGTCACCCAAACCAGAACATTTGAATTTTGCACTCCATCCTGGCAGGCTGTTTTCTTCTTTATAGTCCCAGAACCTACCAAGGAAGGGAATGCACATGTCTGCAATGCCTATTACATGCTGGGCCCAACCTAATGCATATGACTCACTCTTCTTTGTTAATAGAAAAGCAACTTGGAGATGGTGTACTATTGATGAGAGGTCACAAGAACCATCCACCCATCCCTCTATCTAGCCATCCAACAAATGTTCATTGTACATGTACTATTGGCTCAATTGGGTACCATGCTAAGGAACAGGGTAAACACCAAGGAGTGATGTCCAACAGGCATAGATCCCAAGAAACAAACAAGCCCATGGTGGAGACTTGAAATTCTAAATAGCAATGTGAGGCTTCAACAGCAATAAAATATCAGATACATAAAGCTCTAGAAGCAACTTAGGATTTGGACCAACTAAGTGACATAGATAAGAAAAAAGCATCTCATGATAGGGTTAGATTTAAAGCTGCTGCTTGAAGGTATGTCTGTATGAATGAGCAGAAGGCACAATTTTAGCAGGGATAATAGTGTGAATAAAGGGTAAGAAGAGAAATGTGCATAGTGAGTAAGGAAGATCACTAACAGTCCTGTCAAGAAAGGAGGATGCTCAGGTCAGGGAGTGGAAGAAGATGAGATGAAAAAAATAGTGTAGCAGATTGAATTGTATTCTCCCCCAAATTCATGTCCACCCAGACCTCAGAATGTAACCTTATTAAGAAATAGAGTCTTTGCAGACTTAATTAGTTAAGATAAGATCATACTAGACTAGAGTGGGCCTTTAATCCAATGAGTGGTGTTCTTACGTAAACAGGAGGGGACAAACAGAAAGATGCAGGGAAGTAGGTGATGTGAAGATGGAGGCATAGATTGACTCATCGGTCTACAGGAAAAGGAGAGCCAAGGGTTGTTGGGACCCACCAGAAGGTAAAAAGAGGCAAGGAGATATTCTTCCTTAGAGCATTCAGAGGGAGTGTGGCCCTCCTGACACCTTGATTCTAGTCTCCAGAACTGTGGCAAAATAACTTTCTCTTGTTTTAAGCTACCAGTTTGAGATAATTTGTTATGGAAACCCTAGGAAACTAATACAGTTAGGTTAGCACAGATTAAGATTCTCACTGTGGAGTCAAGCACATGAGGGTTCACATCCCAGGTCTGCAGTTTCCTAGCTGAGAGACTTTGAACAAGTCAATTTTAATTCTTCAAACTTTAATTCCTTAGCTATAATGTGGATAGATAATAATACCTACCACACATGGTTTCTGTAAGAATTAAATGAGATAAAATATGTAATGTATTTAACCTGGTACCTGATACAGAATAAGCACCCAGACCATGTATCTTATGATCACCATTATCATTCATTATTTTTAATAATACTCAGTGCTCTCAATATTCAAAGAACTCTGACAGATGATACATGCAATGTGAAAATTAATATTTCTTACTCTTAAATTACTGTCTTGGTCAGCTTGGACTACTATAACAAAAATACCATAGACTGGGTGGCTTAAACAACAGATATTTATTTCTCACTCTTCTGGAACTGAGAAAGTCCAAGATCAAAGTGTCAGAAGATCTGGTTCATGGTGAGGGCTCATTTTCTGGCTTGTAGACAGCCACCTTCTTGCTGTGTGTTCACATGGCCATTCCTCTGTGCATTTGTGTTAAGAGAAAGAGACAGATATTTCTCTTTCTTTCTGTTTTTATAAGGGCACTAATCCCATCATGAGGGCCCCATCCTCATGACCTCATCTAATCCTAATTATAGCCCAAGGGTTCTACTGCAAATATCATCACATTGGGGGTTAGAGCTTCAACATAGGAATTTAGAGAGACACAAACATGCAGCCCATAAGAGCTGCCCAAACTAAAAAGAATTATATCATCTACATGTATACAGAGTAACACAGTGAAAACTTCAATATACTATTATCTATTGATGTTTTACTATAAATGTTAGGTTTTCTAACACACAAAACAATATTTCCCTTTTTCCAACATTTTCACTTCTACTTTGCATCAGAGGCAGCAACGGCAGTAGAAAACACATTAGAAGCCTCCTGTTTTGGAAAATGCAGGATCTTTTGGCTATAAGACTAGTTACACTGGCAAAGTGAGAGCCAGCTGAGACATATCAGAATAATATCAGTTGAAAGAAAACGTTTGGCAAGCCAGGAATACCCATACCATCTTAAATTTTGGTCAGTGTCCTGGGATAATTGTTCACCCCTTTCCAGACTTTGCCTTTGTGGGTAAAAATCTTAAATTGAACATTTTAACAAGTGGTTAAGAAACTGGATTTTCGAATCTGTTAAGTCATTTCTTCTTCCCAACAGGGAGAGACTGGGAGGCAGCTCTCCTGTCAAATGCTGGCTGGTGAATTCCTCAGGGTTGATCTTACAGCTCACAGAGCTATTCATCATTTTAGTGAGTATACTCAGAGGGGGCCCCTGGTGATTTACATGCTCCAGATAAATTATGATGCCTCTCATGATGTTATCATCATTTCGGCTCATGGATTCGAACACTTTCTGGGAGAGGACTTTTTTTACCCTTTCTTAAATGATGAACAACTCCCAGACAGATTATATTGTAGTTGTCAAGAAAAAAGATATAGGTATGTTTTCTTAAAGATAAACAACTCGGCCACCACAGCTAGTCGGCCTAGCAACAGGAAAACATTGTCCACTGAGAGTTCACTGTTTATACCACCTGGAAAAGATCATCACACTTGCTTGGTCTTTTATTCCTATTCTATTTAATGATGAATATTCTCCTGTAGTTTTACCAGGCTATTCCATCTCCAACAGGGGATATCCTAAATAAAACAAAATGTCTGCTTCTCAATTCCAGTAAATCTACAAGGTGTCAGTGCTTGGCTTTGACCTCATTTGACCTTGAGTTGATTGGGCTTTGCATTCTGCCCTGATCACAGACCAGGTGATGGAAAATGTGTTTTCCTTTCCCCAAGCCTGCCTTGTGGCTTCTGTTGGTGGTACATCTCACCACAGTCTTTTGGTGCTAGACCATAAACTTCCAAGATGAGCGTGGTAAGCAGAATAATGCCTCCCCATTCAAAGATGTTCACGTCCTAATTCCTGGGATCTGTGAATATGTTATGTTTTATTGCAAGGGGGCATTAAGGTTGCAGATAAAATTAAATTTGCTAATCAGCTGACATTGAAATGGAAAGAGGAGTCTGGATTATCCATGTGGGCCCAGTGAAATTACTGGATTATTCAGGTGGGCCCAGAGAGAAATGCAGCCTGCCAACACCTTGATTATAGTCCTATGGGACACATACGGACTTCCAACCTCCAGAACTGTGAGTTAATATATTTATGTTGCTTTAAGTCAACGTTCGTGGTAATTTGTTAAAGCATCAATAGGAAACAAATAATAGGAGAAGCATTTTAATTGTCTTCCACTTTGAACACTCAGCCCAGTGCTGGCACATAGCAGCTACTTAATAAATGGGGGGTGAATGAATGAATGACGTCCCAATGTCACAAAACAAACGTCCTATCTTTCAAAGTTTCTGATCCCCCTGGAATGCTCTGGGTTCTTTGTTCCTCTCTGTAGATGCTTCTAGTTCTCCTTTCACTTTCACAACAGTTGGGGACCATTCCATGGACTCCAATGAGTCAATCTGCTCCCTTTGACAGTTCAGTCCCTGGATTCTCTTAGATGATCCATCATTTCAAAGGGAAGTGTCACCACCTTTCTCACTTCTGTAGCTTCATTCCTACTCTTTTCTTCACCTTGGTGCTCAAACCTCTTAAAATACCTGGACTTTCCCAATGCATCACTTCCTCTATGATGCAGATGCTGTTTCTTGTTTTGTCTTCGTTTTCTGTTTTTTTTTTTTCTTTGTCATGGGTATATACTTGTTCTCTTGGTTCAGGTGACAAGCTGATATTTGTCCTTCAAAACTTACATTATACAGTACTTCCAGGAGACTTCTTTGACTCTTAGATGTAATTATTTAAATCTTCCCTTTGGCTTTTCTTTTAAACTTCCTTACTATGGTTATTGATGCATTTGGTTTTTACAGTAAAACTTGGCTTCTTCCTTTTCTTTCCCCTCATTTTAGTGTCGACAACCTCATGTCCTGTAACAATATCTTTTACACAAAAGGCTTTCAATCATTATGTAGTAGTTAATGAATATGTGGTAGTTAGGAATTTAACCTTTGAAATTTTAAAGTAAGAAGATATTTACGTCTATATTAGGAAGGACTGGCAGAATTTTCACCTAGGAGAGAAGAACCTTCTATTATCAGCGTGCCCTGAGATTTAGGAAGGCAAACCATTTAACTTTATTTTTTTAATAATATATTATTTTCACTAATACAAATCACCAGTATATTGTCAGAAGTAATTCTTTTTATTTTGGGTTGAAAAGTTGGGGCTGCATTACCTAGTGTATAGTATTCAATTCAGAGCAGACGTCTTATATGATTAAGATTTTATAGTGTGTGTTCTCACTTAGTGTAAAGGAAAGGAAAAGGTAAAACAAAAGGATTCCTAAAGCTAGTAAATTGTGTTTAATGGAATCAGTTAAAATTATCGTTTGTCGGATGGCAGGTTCTGAGAAAAACATTACCTCCATAACTTTTTTTTTTTCTCAAATCTGTTGAAATCTCTTGGAAATGAGCATAGGTTGAGAGGAGGAGGTTAAGGTCAAGTTTATATAACTGAATCAACTGACTTGATGATTATTTTGGCTGTCTTCATGATTGATTTCTCTATGTCATTCAGAATTAATCAGGAGAAAACTCAGGTAATCAGGTCAGCTGAGCCTGAGTCTTGTTCGATGACCATATGTGACATGGCTAAGGAGTTATTTTCTTCACATGCCATGTCCACTGATCATCAACCAAAAGGGGAATCACTGGGTTTTCTCCATGGAATTGTGATTAAGGAGGGAGAGGAGGACTGAGTTTAGTTGCAGTCAAGCATAAAGGAAACAGCAAATATGTTCTTTGCAAATGGTTGGTATCACAGATCCTGTTTTCAGGATATTGTGGTTCCATAATTTGAAACTAGAATTTATGACTGCATTATTTTCAGTGACATAAACATTCCTATGGCTTTATGAGTATCCCCTCATTAGAAGAAGTGTCCATGAATCACATAAAAAGAAAGTATTCTTACTAATATCACTTAGAATGAATTCTGTATTACAGGCACTTACAGAGATGTAAGCCCTTGGCAAACAAGCACTAGGATTGTCAGATTAGCAAACTAAAATATAGGACACCCAGTTAAACTTGCATTTCATATAAACCACAACATTTTTAGTACAAGTAAGTCTCACATATTGCGTGGGACATACTTATATTGGAAAAAGGTGTTGTTTATCTGATATTTAACTGGACAACTCTATTTTATCTGGCAGGCTTCACAGGTACTCTCTGGCATATGCTATCTTTAATGGCTTTAAACAACTGCAATTGTAGCAGCATGTATGTGAACCCAACTAAATGTCCTTTTAATGACCATATTTAATTATCTGAATAATGGAGTTATAATTTAAAGATGTTAAATAAGGATGAAGTCTCAAATGTGTTTACTAAAAAGTTAGTAAGTCTAGTTTGGAAAGAGGATGACACTAAGTAATGACTCTGGGAATTGTGCTGGAAAAATTTATGATAGTCACATAGTACTTTGTATTCCATTTGATGTATTAGATGGGATTACTGCCATACATGGAGAAGAGAAATATGCCTCTTGGATATTTTGGTAGCTAAGATGATAGAGTGAAATTGCTCAGGGAACTGTGGGAGTCGAGGAAGAAGCTTAGGGTTGGAGTTCATCAGAATAACAATTACCCAAGTGGGTCAATTTTTTTTTAAGAAAATAGATTTTGATAATTGAAGTCCAGGAGGAAACCACCTGGTTTATCCGAAATGACCTTCAAAATGCAAATACCCAAGTGATTTATGTCACTTTTAAACTCTGTGTCTCCAGTTAATGGCTACTCTCTGGATCATTTGGGAAAAAACAGCTGGTTTTTATAATTATTATCATTATGGGATTTGAATTAATGTAAATAAGACACTCTATTCTTTTTTTTTTTTTTTTTTTTTCTTTGCGGTACGCGGGCCTCTCACTGTTGCGACCTCTCCTGTTGCGGAGCACAGGCTCCAGACGCACAGGCTCAGCAGCCATGGCTCACGGGCCTAGCTGCTCCGTGGCATGTGGGATCTTCCCGGACCGGAGCACGAACCCGTGTCCCCTGCACCGGCAGGCGGACTCTCAACCACTGCGCCACCAGGGAAGCCCGACACTATTCTTTTAAACATTTCTTATGCACTTTCATAAACAACCTGCTGCCCCCCTCCCCAGCTATCACATCGCTACCCTCTTTTAATCGTAGGTTCAGTCTCTATAGCTCTAAAAAGAGTCCAGCCAAAGAGCCAGTCACCTGGATATTCTGTCTACAGAATTCCAGATGTCATTAAAAACAAACAAACAAACAATCTGGGTCTTTGACCATGATCAAGCCAGTTGTATCTTTTTTCATTGAGAACACTTGGCCTTGTATAGATGAAGAAATAAATTCACAATATCAAAAGGTGCCTAAAAAGATTATCTGAAGAATCCCTTGCTTCTAAACAGGTTAATGCTAAACCAGGGTTTCTAAATAGCAGTATTCATGAGATTTTGGCCCAGATAATTCTTTGTTGGGGGGAGGGCTGTCTTGTTCAATGTGTAGCAGCATCCCTGGCCTCTACCCATTAGATGCCAAAAGGCCCGCATCTCCCAGTCATGACGACCTAAAACCTCTCCAGACACTGCCACATGTCCCTTGGGGAGGTCAGTTGAGAAACACTGACCTAAATTATCCAATATTGATAGTTTTATTCTGGATCAACTAGCATGGGGGGTGGCAGTAAAAGCTGAATTTAGTCTAGGAAAGGTAAGAGAGTGACAGGGATGGGAATGGGATGAGGTAGTGGAGAGTAGGGGGATGAAAGCAGTAGACTGGTAATAGCCATCGCTGTTTCATTCATTCACGCATGCATTCATGGATTCAGCATTCTTCATCCATTTATTTGTTCATTCAACAAATGTGTATTGAGGGCTTACTAAGTAGAAGAGCTGGGGATTCAGTGGGAAAGCAAATACAAATTCTCTTCTCTGAAGGAACTTATATTCAAATGGAATGTAGGGGACAACGAATAAGAAGATCACTAATGTATCAGGTGTTAACAAATGATCAGAAGAGGATGTTAGTCTGGGTCTGGTTAGGAAAACAGAAAACACACCAGCAATTTTAACAGCGAAAATGTCATACAGAGAATGGGTTGACAGAGTGTAGGAGAACAACAAAGGCTATAAAAATGAAGAGAGGGTACTGAGGTCACATAGAGATAGGACTTTAGGAAGCTGCTGCTACCCCCAGGGCTGGGGGAGCAAAGGGAACAGGATGGAGTGACTAGAACCTGGAAACTTAGAAAAGAGGCCAGTGGAGGTGGGATCCAGGCCACTGAGGAGGTGGACCGCTGGCTGCTGTTGGTGCCTAAGGGGCTGGGATTAAGTCTGGGGGGGAGCTGGGGGTGACTGGCTCATAGGGGACAGTGTCTCTGAGGGATGTGGTGAGGCTGCTTCTGAAAATATGGAAGCAGTCTGTTCACTGAAACCAGCTGCTGAGCTGGCCTGACACTGACATGAACAGCAAACCAACCAAAAGGGGCGAGTCTCCTCTTTACCGCTGCTGCTCTCTAGCGCCCTCTATTGGCAGACTTTAACAGGGAGCCAGGGGGCGCAGGGAAAATGTAGTCCGCAGAGGCCCAGCTCCAGCATTACACAGGAGGGTGTGGAAGGGAAGTTTGAAGTTGAGTCAGAGCCACGGAACCCGCGTAGGAAGGCTATTATTTTACATTGGAGGTCCTTGGAGCCTACTCTAGCCCGCTTCAGAGAATGCCTTGTACATGGATGTGCTTCAGAGAATCATTCACTGTGCTAATGTAAACTTCTCCAAGTCAGAGGCAGCCTGTTACCTGTCTCAACACAAAATGTTTATGAAGTGAATGAATGAATGAATACAATGATGCCTTTAACATAAAGCTATTATTATTTTTCTGAATTACTTCATTTAATCTCAGACTCAAGCTTTAAATTGTTATGTTTAAAATTGAATACAAATGTCCTGGAAATTAAGTAACTATAGCTGAAATATTACTTGTCCACACCAGATAAGATTGTAGCATTAGTAAATTTTTCAGCTTGTGTTCTTCTGATTACCAGCCCTGTGTATGTGTGTGTGTGTGTGTGTGTGTGTGTGTGTACTTGTGCCCAATTCAATCTAATTCAGAAAATATTAACTAGGCACCCACTAAGTGCAAATCTCTGTGTCAGATGCTACATGGGACCTGAAACAATTAAACCAGTCCCTAAAGGACTCAGAGTATTGATTTCTATGTGTGCCATCTGGCGCTTATCACTATTTTTAAAAGGCCTTTTCTTTGATTTATTGAGGTCCCTTGAATCCTCTTCTTTTCTGTTTTTAAAGATATTAACAATGCACGTCTGCCCCCACCGCACTTCAGCTTGCAGCTCCGTCTCTTTTATGAACAGAATAAAATAGATTTCCTCCCAGAAGTAACCCTTTGGTAGTACTTGTCTAAAGAGAGAAATTAACTCTTTCAGACTCCCAGGGCACCATTACTAAATGTTCTGTAAAACTCCTTCCTAATTACTACCTGGAGAGAGACTTGGCATCTGGAGAACAGTACCCAATGTTTATATACTTATATCCTTCATCGTGACCTCAAAGAGGGCTGTGAGTTCATCACTCTGAAGAGAAGGAAGCCTCAGAAATGCTTATTCATAAATAAAAATAGGATGGGGCTGTGCCCTGGAGGATTATAGTCCCCTAACATATTTTGAAAGTTTGGCTCCCCAGATATCCTGAGTATTTGTTACCAAACTGGTCGACCAGACCTGTGCCAGGGTCCTAGCCCATCCCAAGACCCCCTGTCTCAGCCAGGGAGGTTCTTTTTCCAACGTACACAGCCAATAAGGAAACCGATACTGAGACTGGAACAGCATGAGCTCTATTCAATGGCCAAAGAATGGAGGAGCTGGAACCTAGTTTGCAAATCAACTTCTCAACCCAATTTGAGAGAAGACAGCAAATATATAGGAGGGTAGAAGTAAAAGGGAGGGATTTGGAAAGAATGGGAAGAATATTCATGAGTTATCTGAGTACTGGGGCATGGTTTGGACCTGGAATAGTTGCAGCTCTCTTTTTCAGTCCTAGTATGGGCTGTACCGGTTGTTGTCATGGCACTTGTCAACTGTCCTGGTGCTGGAGGGTGTGTCATTTAGCATATGCTAATGTATTACAATGAGTGTATAGTGAGGCTCAAGGTCTACTGGAAGTGGAATCTCCTGCCATCTTGGGCCCAGCTGGTTCTAACATGTTCTTGTTTTTTTCTCTTTGCAGCTTCCTCCCGAAACTTTGCTAAGAGTAGTTGGTTTCTATTTGAGGGAGGCACATGGGTTTGATTCTGGAGCAACAACCTTGGTAATAGATTGACTCCAGCCCTGAAAGGAAGCAGGAAGAAGGCTGAAGGGCTGGGGGCTGCCCTGATTAGGGCC
This sequence comes from Delphinus delphis, assembly GCF_949987515.2. NCBI lineage: Eukaryota > Metazoa > Chordata > Mammalia > Artiodactyla > Delphinidae > Delphinus > Delphinus delphis. The sequence continues at coordinate 91,999,311 of NC_082687.1, read as the reverse complement.
ATTATGCTAGCTTTGGTTGTTAAAGGTGATCTTCCTTAGCCTGTCTCTAAAATTACTGATAAATACTTCAGATGCTGTTAAATTTAACCTTGTTTATTGCCTCTTTCCCTTTGGAGAAGCACTCTATTGAACGTTAATACTTTCTTCCCTTGTTGCTTCAACATGTTTTTAAGGCCCAAAAATACCTTGCTCAACATTTGTGATTTTTAATATTCCCTAGTCTAGGCTTTCAGGGAGGAAGGCCTACAATGTTCTTTGGATTGCTTCATTATTGATATTCTGCAAATCTTCACCATTTATCTTATCAAAGATCTTGGAGCATTTTAACTTCAGAATTTTGCCTCTGAAAATGTTTTTAAAACTAGTAGGTAGGGCTTCCCTGGTGGCGCAGTGGTTGAGAGTCCGCCTGCCGATGCAGGGGACGTGGGTTCGTGCGCCGGTCTGGGAGGATCCCGCATGCCGCGGAGCGGCTGGGCCCGTGAGCCATGGCCGCTGAGCCTGCGCGTCTGGAGCCTGTGCTCCGCAACGGGAGAGGTCACAGCAGTGAGAGGCCCGCGTAACGCAAAAAAAAAAAACCAAAAAACTAGTAGGTAGTATTATTCATGTCTCACTTGATTTCTAATCTTAGCTTTACTTTGTAATCAGACCATCACTGAAAGAACATTATAAACCACACTGAATGATTTATACAGGCTAGACAAGCCTAGTGGTAAATAGAATCCAAAGGGCCAAGCAGTGATGCAAGTCAAATACTAGGCCTCCAAGAAAATTTCTTACAGGGACCTTTTCTCTTTACTTTCAGGTTAAGTTCTCCAGAGAAAGAATCTTTTCTAACATTTGCAAGCCCTACTAGTGTTCTTGGGTGCAGGAATGATGAAAAGGCAAATGGTCTATTATGTGTGGTCAAAAACAGTTTTTCAAAGCTGCTCCGCATATGTATTATGTTATAGTCATTTCCCTCCACATTATTTGGTCAAGATAACCACTGCCAGTCAATGCTGATTGCACTTAGCCAGACCATATTTTTTGTCCACCTTTCAGTGCTGGTCTTATTTCCTGCTTTTAACCATACAGATATATGACAATAAAGAAAATAATTTTGCCAGCAACTGAATTACAATATGTGTTTGGTTCTCCATTAATAAACCTCTATCTTGTTCAACATTTTCAGTAAATAGCCTTTATATTTCTTCCTCTCTTCAGTTTGCCAGCTGACAATAGAAAACGTTAACTGGGGTTGAAGGCTATGAAGGCAAAAAAATGAGAGAGAGAAAGAGAGAGATGGTTAGTCAGCACCATCTAGTGTCTAAAAGTTAAAATTTAATCAGCGTTTTTGGATCTTCCTTTCCCTGCAGCATACTAGAGAAATGAATAAATGCTGGTGGTATTTTATCTAGTATTTTATTTTATTTTTTAAATTTAAAATTTTTTAAATTTTATTTACTTTTTATACAGCAGGTTCTTATTAGTTATCCATTTATACATATTAGTGTATATATGTCAATCCCAATCTCCCAATTCATCCCACCATCTAGTATTTTAAAATATTTTCATTCTTTAAAAAATTTGAATGAAAGTTCTAATGTATAATAAACACATTAAATTTAAATTTATTTTAACTCCACTATTCATAGCTCAACCATAGCAAGTCAGGTAAGATTATGTGGAGCAAACAGTAAACCCAAGATTTATCAATTATCTGGTTATCTTCTCAGCCAAGACAGCTATTCAAGGAAGTTTCATCCTAAATGTATTTGACGTTAATTAGAAAATATATAGACATCACTGATGAAGCTAACTTGGTTATTTGTCTTCACTCTGTTCTTTGAACTTACTCAATTTATTCCAGCACTGATCTCTTTCTTTAAACCAATGTGGGATCTAGGGACGAAATTCGACACAGTGCCTCTCAACACACAGCAAGTATTTTTGAGTTTGTGGAGTTGAGAGCTAGAGATTTGGATCACAGAGTAACTATTTTACAGATCTTTGGTAATGCTTTTCAAAGCTGCTCTGTTGGGCAACTAGAACTTATTCCACAGCATGGAGAAATCTACTGTATTATTCTCCAAAGAGACAGAACGCACAGGATGTGTTAATATATAGAAATATTTATTTTAAGAACTTGGCTGACGCAGTTTTGGAGACTAGCAAGATTAAAATCTGCTGGGTGGACTAGCAGGCTGGAGAGATCCATGTTGCAGTTCAAGTCCAAAGACTGTTGACCACAGAATTTCCTCTTGCTCAGAGGAGGTCATTCTTCTATTCTACTGGGGCCTTCAACTGATTGGATGAGGCCCACCCACATTGTAGAGAGCAATCTGCTTTACTCAAAGTCCACTAATATAAATGTTAATCTCATCCAAAATCATCTTTACAGAAACACCCAGAATACTGGTTGACCATACACATAGATATTGTGGCCCAGCCAAGTTGAGAGACAAGATGAACCATCGCATCAGGTGAAGTGTGCAGAGGGAAAGATAAAGAATAAGGGAGAATTTGGAAAAGTTTTAAAACCTGCTTATTATTCACATCAATCAAATGATTGCTTTAGGTCAGAGGTTCTAAACAGCATCTTTATTTGGCACCAACACTTCAAGCACATTGGATCTGTGAGATCATGTGGCCCAAGTAGCAGAATGGCCTACAAGGCAGCCTGGACCAGTTGCAGAGCCTTCTCTTGTTCTGGGCCCCACTCAAAACTCGCAGCTTTTCAGTTCACTCAGTAAATGGTGTAGAGTAACACATGCAAATGACAAATAAGGTGCCTTCAAAATGCAAAGAGGCCCAGTGGGCATTGTGCCTATTTTGGGGTTGTAAGAGGGGTTAGATACAACTTACCCTTTACCTTAGAAGGAATATCTCGACATGTCCCATGCTACTGAATCCCTAGAAATTTCACAGACGTGGAGTCCCGTGCATTTTATTTAGGTTAATTTCCTGCACTCTGACAAGCAAATGCCTTCCCAATAAGCTTAAAGTAGTTTGCTACTTTTTGTTCATTAGGTCCAATCAGTATAATGATATCAATGTAATAGATCAGTGTGATACCTTGTGGAAGGGAAAGGTGATCAAGGTTCTTGTAGACTAAATTATGACAGAGGGCTGGACAGTTGATATATCCCTGGTATACGACAGTGAAGGTGTATTGCTGACTTGGCCAGCTAAAAGCAAACTGCTTCTGGCAGGCCTCTGGACAGATGTGGAGAAAAGAGCATTTGCCAGATCAAAAGCTGCAAAGCCCGGGATGTGTTTATGTCCTCAAGCAATGAAACTATTTCTGGTCTAGCAACTACAATAGGACAATAGGAATCACCACCTGGTTAAGTATATGATAACCCACTTTCTCCAAGATCCATCTGTTTTCCGCATAGGCCACATAGGTGAATTGAATGAGGATGTGGTGAGAACCATCACCGCTACATAATTTAAGTCCTCGATGGTGGCATTAATCTCTGCCATTCCTCCAGGAATGTGGTACTGATTGTGCTTTACTATTTTCCTAGGTAGAGGCTGTTCTAGTGGCTTCTACTTGGCCTTTTCTACTATAATAGCCCTCTCTCCACAGGTCAGAGAATGAGTGTGAAAATTCTGGCAGTGTCTGAGTATGTCTATTCTAATCATGCATTCCCATATTGGAGAAATAACCAATAATGGTTTGGGAGATTCATTGGGGCCACCATGGGCAGATCCGAGCTAAAACTGCATTGATCACCTGACCTCTATAAGCCCTTACTCTGACCTGGTGGAACACAGTGACATTTGGCTCTCCTGGAATCAATTCAGTTCAGAGCCAGCATCCAGTATTCTTTGAGAAGTATGATTATTTCTTTTTCCCCAGTGACTTTTACAGTCACCCTGGTAAAAGGCCACAGGTCTCTTTGGGAGAAGACTTGGAGAGAGACTAACAGTTTAGATTTTTGCAAGAGGATTCATCCACGCTTTCATCCAAGGGGTTCTGCGTCTGTAAACTTCCTCAAGCTTGGGAATTTGTTGAGGGGCTGTTACTCTCTCGGTATTGGTGATTCAAGTTAAGTTTCTGTTCACTTGACCTATAGACACTTCCACTTATACAGAGCTGTAAGAATATGTTCTGCTAGGAGCACCATCGTCAACAGCCAGTGCCATAGGTCTCTGTGAGTCAGACTATTCTCATTACTTCTTTGACTCTAATGTCCACATGGCAACCACACCCACCTTATCTTTGGTGATTAAATGTGGACACATAGTCTCTGCCACCCTGAGCTCCATTTTATCCCCATTATATTTAGGGACCCAACTTTAGTGGCAACAGTTTCCACTCTAATTTCTGACCTACAAAGAGTGACCACAGAACTCTTCAAGGATGCTGGGCTCTCCTCACAAATTTATTTCTCTAAGTTATGGAGAAAACTACCTTCCACCTGGCCTAGTGGCTTCCACCACCCTCTTAAGGCCAGGTGAGCAGGTCTCCCATGGTAAATTCACTCTAATGTTCCAATATCCCTAAGCCTTTGGATACTTTCTGCTGCAGTATAACAAGGCCGTTCTGGCATTTCAACTGCATCTACTGTAGGCCACTTTTTGGTGCATGTTTCAACCAACCAACAAAATAGAGCCTTTTCTGGCCCCTCAAACTACAACCAGATTCAAGAAACAGCCCTACAGTTAAGTGAGCAGTGTTTTTATTTTCTTTCCCAATGAAACTATTAGTTACTTAATCCAACAATTATTTATTGGGTAGATAAATGTGCACTTTGATCATACAGTCTGCTTTTAGGAAGAAACAGCAAAATTTATTCTGTGCCTTCTGTGTGTTTTGTCTGGATAATAACATTTTTATATCACATAATATTTTCACTCAAGAGCCTGTTGTCTTTCGTGCATTTTTTTTTCATGATCTGTAATCTATTTCAGTAAAAGGTTTACTTTTGAAAAGTTTAGACTTCTTAATTATTATTTGCTGCTGTGTTGATTTTAAATGTTATCACTCTGATCCAAGCCTACAATCACTTTTTATATTTACATTCTTATAAATTTTATTCGCATCTTGCCTCTTTTGAAAATTCTTTTAAAAATCTCCTTTGTTCCGGCTTCCCTGGTGGCGCAGTGGTTGAGAGTCCACCTGCCGATGCAGGGGACACGGGTTCGTGCCCCCGTCCGGGAAGATCCCACATGCCGCGGAGTGGCTGGGCCCGTGAGCCATGGCCGCTGAGCCTGCGCGTCCGAAGCCTGTGCTCCGCAATGGGAGAGGCCACAACAGTGAGAGGCCCGCGTACCTCAAAAACAAACAAACAAAAAAATCTTTGCTGAATTCAGGTCCCACAGACAAAATATAATTGTTAGTATGTCTTCTATACCTAAACTATTTGGGGGTTTTCTTGACAGCTCTGGGCAACACCAAGTGTTTGCTTTCTCATGTTAGTAAGGAAAATACAAGAAAAAATTTAGCATCTCCAGATTTTTAATTAGGTCAACACCAGAGTACAAAAAAAAAATTAACAAAACAAAAAGAGAGTCTCAACTCCTTCTGGGTTAATTATACACATATAATTCCAAAATGTTGTCAATATAAACGTCCTTCAGCAATTGTGTTACTCTCAGTCTGCATAGAAGCCAACTTAAGTTCATATGTGCAAAGACTGGCATACTTGTCAACAAATTGATTTGTTTTTTCCAAAAGAAATATTTTGTTTCCAGGTTTAATATAACTCTTCGGCAGAAGACAATCATATACACATTATAGAATGAACTGGAGGGCTCTGAGGATTCTTCTATGCTCTTGTATTAGCTTGGGAGGGAGGACTGCCATAGCAAACTCGCTAGCTCAAAGCAATAGGAATTTATTGTCTCATGGCTCTGGAGGCTCTAAGTGTGAAATCAAGGTGTCAGCAGGGTGGGTCTTTCTGAGGCCTTGAGGGAGAATCTGTTCCATGCCTCTCTCCTAGCTTCTAGTAGTTTGCTAGAAATCTTTGGTGTTTCTTGGCTTCTGCTGAACCACCCAGTCTCTACCTTCATCTTCACGTGGTGTTCTCCTTGTGTGTATATCTGTGTCCAAATTTCCTCTTTTTATAAGGACACCAGACATATTGGATTAGGGGCCCACCTTACTCCAGTCTGACCTCCTCTTAAATAATTACATCTTCAACAACCCTATTTCCAAACATGATCACATTCTGAGGTACTGGGGGTTAGTATTTCAACATATAAATTTTGACGGGATAAAATTCAACCCATAACAGCCTGAATGTTCATAATATGTTCTTACCCTCAGTGTAATATTTGACTAAATCACTATAAAATTATTATGCATTGTACCTCAGTGAAGATTTCCATTCTCCTTCACTCCAGTGTTGTGGGTTTTATAATACTTTAAGAGGAAACACTTTTAATCATCAAGAGGCAGTTTCTGCTTCTCCCTCACCCATGCCTAAATCAATGCTTTTTAAGCTGTAAAGTACATTTCCTCATCTGGGGAATCTTGGTGAAATGCAAAGTCTGATTCAGTAGACCTGGGGTGGGGCCTGAGATTCTTTATTTCTCACGAGCGCCTAGATGATGATGATGATGATGATGATGATGATGATGATCTGAGAACCACACCATGAGTAGCAAGAACATAAAGATACCTCCACAAGCCACGGATCAGAAATTAAGTCAAAAGTCCAAACCAAACAAACAAAACAATTGCCTCAGCAAAAGACTGTACCAGATAGTCTTAACCATTGACGTTATAGAGAATGAAGTGGTGTGAACAGGTTTTCCATTATAACCTGACATCATCACCACGGACACCTGTCAGAGGGTAGAGAAAGCTAAGGCTTTCCATTTCTTTTAGCCCTGTTGCAAATGATTTTATGAAAGAAGAATCATTAACCCAAGATCAGCAGAACAAGATTTAATTACCTAGGACTTAATGAACTGATTTAATTGTGGTTAATTTTCTACTTTCTAACAGACATATGAGAAACCCATTCCTTTCCTGTCTATCTCTAGCCTTCAATTTAATAGGCTATATTTGAACTAAGTGGGATGAAAAACTCTTTACATGGTATATTATCCTGACTTGCACCTTGGAACAAAAAATATCCTATAAAAGATCCCAAAATGGGTTATAAACTAATATAATAAAAAATGTTTCTGCAAAAGTAATATCTTCAGCTATAGTATTTTATGCTTATTGCCTCAGGAAGGGGGATGTCATCATAAAAAGAAACTGACAAAAGTCAAATTTTTGGCTTTGAAGTTTCCAAAACCAAGTTCAATGATCAGTCATTATTTGGAAGATTTGGAAAAATAAGTCATAATTCAGAGTCAAGGTCCAGATCTGAGTGCAAAGAGACAGTGTCTTTTGATTCATATTTCGCTTGTGAATTTTTCTTAACTACATGTATTTAGTCACCAAGCATTTTAAAGAACATATCAGAGGTATTATTGGCTTGTCTTAATTACTTTAAAGAAACTCTGTTCCTTTTTGTACAAATTACAGACCAACTAATCATCCCCAATCATTACTTGCCCTCCCCACCCTCCGAACGGTCCCAAATGCAACCCACAGGGCATGGGGGCTTTGCTGATGCCAGGCCACACAGATCAGCTTTCCAGAGTATACAGCAGGGTGGAGAAGGGTATAGAGTAAATCTGTAGGGACACAGGGGAGATATATATGGCACATTCTGTCTTTTTATATTATTTGCCATATTGCTGAACACATAGGTCAGCCTTCCTCCCCTTCTCCCTCTCTCTCTCCAAAAAAAGAACCTTGAAAAATTAAACCTTGGAACCAGGACAGAATTAGGAGACAGAAGTTCACTACCAGCTCTCTGTTTCTCACACACTGCACGCTCTCCCTGGAGCACCTCATCTACTCCTATAGCCTCACTTACTGTGTATATGAGACAGGCTGGGACCTGGCGCCTGGGACCCTTTGCTGCAGTGCTTGCACCTGGACAAATGTCTCCTCCAGCAACAAAATACAGAGAAACTGTAAGGGACTAAAAATAACTGCATGTGTGCACAGTTGGGGCAAATTATGGACAACAAGATACAAAAAGACCAAAAACCCACACAGCACCAACCAAGGGGGATGGACAGGCCATCTAAACTACCCCTGCCCCTATCAGACCCACCCCTTACCCTCACCCTGTGTAAGGAACAAGTTCACTCCCCTCAGGGAGTGAGCAAGGGAAACTGTTACATGTTCTCGCTCCCTCCTGCTGCAGCAGGAACCCCAGCAAAGACTTGTGTGAATTTCTTGTCTGGCCTCTTATCAATTTCTATTGATTAAGGAGGCCAAGAACCCTGGTCTGTAACATATGTGCTGATGACTTTAAAATCCACAGCTCACCCAGCTCTTGCCCCTCCACTCTAGATGGGCATATCTGCCTTCTGGGCAACTACACCTGGATGTCTCACAGCCTTCTCAAATTACTATGTCCAAGAAAGTATCCACCATTTACTGCATAATATCCAGACCAAGTCACAAAGCCAGTGGACCTGTTTTTTCTGTTGTTGTTTTTTTAATTTTTCTAAAATGAAGTAGAAAGTCTTACAAGAACCCTGTTATGATGAGGAAATTAAGGCTAAGAGGGGTTAAATGGCTTGCAGAAGAACTCACAGCTGAGAAGCAAAGGAGCTGGGTTTCCAACCTACACAGCCTAACTTCAGAACATGTGCTCTTCACTTCTCTGCAGTATTGAACACGGATTATTCTTACTCTCCAGGCAGAGGGGCTAAAAGGTCATGAGCTAGGTGCTGCCAAGTCTGCCATTGTAGAGGCTAGGAGTGAAGAAGGGGAGAAGGTGATACAATAAGTCTTGGAGAAACTGGAGAAGAGAGATTATAAGGTGATAATAGCTAAGAAATAGGATTTTTTTTTCTTAAAAAATTACTTAAACATGCATTGGGCTAGATATTGGAGATAGAAAAGTAATGGAAACAATTTCAGTCTAGTGGAGAAGATAGGTAAATACAATATAATGAAATTTAGAAGTTAAGATAGACTTGTATGCAAGGTTCACAGAACATTAGAGAAATTAGATACACATGGAATTCATTCGTTCATTGCATTTATTTAAAGAGTATTTCCTGAGTCCCCACTCTGTGCTAGAAGCTGGAGAAACAAAATGGAAAAAGGTACAGTCCTTGTCCTGAAGAAACTCACAGCCTAGTGAAGATGCTTCTGAGGCAGCAATTCAGGTACAAAGAATGGCGCTACAAGGGCAGGGAAGGATTACACTGCCTGCAGTGTTCAGACGATGCCAACTGTCTAGTTAGCTATTACCTGAGCGAAAAGTTAAGACCATAGCTTGACAACAGAAGAGGACACTAGAAAGGAACACAGTGGACAGGTCTGAAAGGGCTTGGGTTTTTTACTATGACAACCCAAACTGCTTTTGGTTGCAATTGCCAGGGTACATGCATTTTCCTGCAGTATCCGTTTTATTAAAATAATCTGGAGTACAAAAACACACTTTAAAAAAATATATGGATGTATTATGTAGTTGACTGCAACAGCATATAGTAAGATATGACAGGAAGGAAATTCCACAGATGGGCAGGCAGATGGCTCTCTCCGCAGAAGAGTCTGGGGCGGGAGTTCACGGTGGTCCTCAGCTCTCAGAGGGTTTAGGGCAAGATACTTGGAGAACATCGAGTTAAGAGTAAGAGAAAAACATACGAGTTAAATACACGGACTGCGGAGAGTGTGCGGCGCAGGTACAAGGAACCTGTGCTCCCCTCTGCTCCTTGGCTCTATTGTTCCTAAAATACCCTCCACCAGGAGCCCCTTTGTCCCCGGAGACAGAGCTCCTAGCTCGCGAGCTTCCCTTGCAAAACCCAGCGCCTCGTTGCCAGGGCAACCCTTTCCCGCCTGGCGAGCCTCTGCGATCTCCCTGCTATTGGCTTAGCGGACGTGGCGTGCGTCTGATGTCACTGCACGGCGCCGCGAGATCCGGGAATGCTGCGAAACCTCATTTCCGGGGCCCCAGCGGCCGGTGGCGGGACCTGTAGCTGTTGGCCCAGCGGGCGCTGGGCAAGGGCCCCACGTGGGGTGGCGGCTGGTGTACAGACCGCGGCGGGAGAGAGGCGCGGTAGGAACGGGTCTTTGGAGCCGTGACCGGCGCAGGTGCGGGAATCCGTGGTGCCGCCCGCATTCTCTCGGAGCAGGAGACTTCCTCTCTGGCCTGTTGCTATGGCCGCCGGACCACGTTGCTAAGGAGCCTGGAGATGTTGAGCGCCAAGAGCTCGCCCTTCGTGGTCGGGCTTTGACCGAGAGTTGCCTTGTCGGCCTTATTTGAAACTGGCCGCCTTTCTCCCACTCTCCCCGACCTTCTTAAAAAAACAAAAAAACCCCAGCTTTCTCTCCATTTTTTTCTCTCCATGTCCTTCTCATTTTCTAACTTTGACAACATCCCGGCTCTGAACTGGTCTTAGGTATTTGGAAATGTGTGGTGTTGGAGGCGGAGAGGCTAGGAAAATGGAAAGATATTAAGACCCTTAATACTGGCTGTTTGGATTTACAGTACTTTATGGTGGAAAGGATTGGGATAGGTGAATATTGGGCTATGTCGCTGTTCTTTGGAATTTGAAGGAGTTTTAGAGATGGAGCTCATCTTCTTTTGTGGGGCTCCTATTACACTTTTGGAACTTCCCAAACACCAGATTAGAGAGTAGGGGAAAAAAAAGTGGCCTCTGCCTCTGAGAATTTGCCAGATAGTTTAGTGCAGTGGTCTCAAAGCCAAGTGCGAGAAGAAAATGCATGTGGGAAAAGAAATAGGTTATATGAACTGTCCAAAACAATGAAAAAAGGGTACGCTTTCCTGGCATTGACCCAGATGCCTATAATCCCTTGTAGATGACCTGCAGCATCTAAGGAAACCTAAGGTAAAAGTGAGGGGTCCACAGTGGGGGCCCTCCTTGGTTTGTTTGCTCTCTGATACTGTGACATAGTTTAGGTGATGGGGTTAAGTGGATTTATGGATTTTAGTGTCTATTTAGGATTTATATATTGTTTTGTAAAAGATTGAGGGGTGTCTGTTGCAATATTTAGAACACAAAATAGTTCTTACTTTTTCACTTCCTCCCACCATTAACCCTTTATATCACCCCCCACATGTTATTTAACCAAAAAGCACTCAAAATTTAGTGTAAGATGAATTAAGCTTTTTTCCCTTTACAAACAACTTATGCTCTGGGTTTGCTGTCAGTGGTATGCTGCGAGGTGGATATTATTTTTAAAAATTGAGTACACTTCATTTGTCTGTAAAGTAAAGGGTGATACTTTTTAACAGTAACTGAAAAACGAATTGTTTTGGAAAGAAACTAACAGGGTGTTTTGGAAGTGGACAGAGAAATGTTTGCATCATTGTGTGTGTGTATGTTTTGATATTGTTGCTGAAAATTACATAATTGTATTACACATAAAAACTGTCCTGTATACTTAAAACCTTTGGAAGCTCAAATTTCTAACATGTTTGTCAAGTGAAGAGTTTCAGTGGCTTTTTGAACGTGTTCAAAATATAACGTAGCACTTTCGTGTTAGTGCCTTACAGAAACAGCTATGTGACATAAAAGGAGATAGATAGAAATTGAGTCATTCTAACAACAACTTTTGCAGAATTGGAAGGTAATATTGAAAAATGTGCATCATGATTTGACGTGGTGAACAATGCTATTTTTCTGTTTGTAAGTAGGTATCTTTGTGATGCATCTTTTTCAGATATGACAGCTATTACAATTTACAACCAGAAAAAAAAAACTGAATTTAAATCAGGTCTTCAAATTGATAGCACAAGTATTAAGCCAATTTTTTCAAAAAGGAGAAGACATAATTTAGTTACATTGACCCCCACTATTATTAGTAATACTAAAAACATTTTGTACCATTATAAAGAAAATGACAATAGCTAAACTCATATAGTACTTACTATGTGCCAACCACTTTTCTAAAGTCTTCATCTACTTTTAGAGTAGCTAGCTACTGTAATTATCCCCAGTTATAGACTTGAGGAAACTCAAGTTTCCTTGACACAGATTTTTTTTTTTTATTAAGCAGAAACTTAGATCATATTGTTCCCCATCAGGAGTTCTCAAAACAGAGACCAGGTGCAACAGTAAATACTTGTTGAATAATCACTGAAGTGCAGTATTAGGTTGACGTAATTAAAGCCTGCCTTAGCTTATCTTAGAATATTATCTGACAAATTTAATGAGCTAATTACCATATTTCTAGAAAATGCCTTGGGGATGAATGTGAAGTGTAATATTGGGAAGTAACTCATCTGCTGGCAGTAGGATGAGAAAATTAGATCAGTGTATTAAATCAAGAACGTTGAAATTTAAAATTATTCTGTGTACAGAAATAATCTTAACATTTAGTTTATCTTTACAAGGTACTTTGGTCACATCGTATTTGAAATATTTGGGGGCTGAATGTTATTACATGGAGCTTTGTCCTTGTGAAGATTTCTAATTTGTCAAGTGAATTAAAATAATCTCATGTTAGTACTCATTTAAGAAGGCATCAGCATTTATCCTGAAAAAGAGAAAACTAAGGAGTTATGACCCATGTCTTCAAATATTTGAAAAGCTGTCATTTGGAAGTGGAAGAAGACTTCACCTGTGTTGCCTTAAGAGAAGATCTTACAGATCTTTTAGAAAAATAATTAAAGACTTAAAGTGGGAAGTGCTCTAATGGAAGAATAATTGCAGTGTCATATAAATGGGGGAATGGAGTAACCAGATAGAAATAAGAAGAAGGAAGCAGTGCATAAATCAGAGTGCTGTGGATGTGGACATTTGAGAAACAGAAGATCAGGAAAGGCTGCATGGCACTTGGGATTGGAGCTAGACCTAGAAATACCAGCAGGCAGTTGAGTGTATGAGTCTGAGTGTTGTGGTGGAAGATTCCTTGAAATAATTTGATTAGGCAGGGAATCAAGGGCTATGAATGAGAGCTCTCCCATTAGCAGAAAAGAGGGAACTGTGAAAGAGGGAGAAGTGAACTACCATTCACTGGATAAGCAACTTTATATATTACCTTATTTAACCTTCAATAGCAGCCTTGATAGGTTTGTATTATTTCCCCCATTTTCATAGGTCAAGAAGTCAAGGCTCAGAGAGATTAAATAATCTGCTTAAATTCTTAAACATATAATTGGTAGAGATGAGATGCAGACCCAGATCTGAGCCCAAAGCTCCTACCTTGTCACACCACACTGATCACATCTGTAGGGTTGAGTGTAGGAAACGGAAGAAAAGGAGACAACAGAGATCCTAAATTTTTCAGCCTGAGGGACCAGAAAACTGGTTGTACCTTGAATTAACAAGAGGTTCATAACTTCAGTGTGATAACTTCAGTTTTGGTTACGTTCAATTTAGGGAACTTATGGTACATTTAGTAGGAGAGTTCATTTTGTCACTGGAAAAGTAGGACTTGTTATGCAGATGTTAACATTTGGAACTTTGGAAATACGGAGGCCAGAGAAGGTGAAGACAATATGGAACATGCCAGCCACTTTTTCCAGAAATCTGGTCTGCATTTTCTGAATATAGCCAGAGGATTACAGTTGAGTTTCTAAACGTATATTTTGACTGTTTGAATGGAAAAATGCATATTTTTATACATCTTCCTTTCTTACAGATGGTTTTTAGTTTACTGTTATCGATATTGAAGTTGATATAATTTCATATGTTCTTATTGGTCTTTCAGGTATTTTGTTCCATACCATATCTATTTTGTGGCTCTTTTACTGTATTTCCTACTCTGTTCTGTTTGGTCTTTATATTGTTAATGAATCCTTCTCCCCAAAAAAGTTGAAATCAAGTTTCATTTGACTGCAGGAGCAAAAGAGAAGCAATGCAGAAATCCGAGTGCCATAGAGGCATACAGTTAAGAAACAGAGTGACAGGTACAGAATGTTGCTTTTAAATGAAGAGGTAAATTTTGTTAATGACACATTCTGTTATACTGATGGATGCAGGATGAGCTTTCACCTCTTCCTTGTTGACATTCTGTTTCTTCCAGATAACTGTGATCAAAGGACATCATCAAGTGCACAAATAAAACATAGGACTACAGTTCAACAAAGGAAATCCTCGTCAACCAGTTCTCCAGAATCTGCAAGACATCCTCGACCAAGTGATAAACTTAACCCTAAAACAATTAACCCTGTAGGTACCAAAGAGATTCCTGACTCAGTAGATTTCCGAAGTAGTAGACATTTTATTGAGCCATTCTGAATGCTATCCCAAGTTCTTTTGTTTGTTAGTTTTAAGCTAGTGGTGAAGGAAGGCATATGGTAATCATGATGAAGAATGGAGATAATGATGTGAGTGTGGAAGTGAGACGGTGTAAAGTAAAAACCAGCTTTGGTATATCCTATCACATTCATGGATGAGTATTGTAGAGTATAAAATAAATTGCATTATCAGCTTTCTTTTTTTTTACTTTACTATGGTTATTGTACTTCCTAATGTCAATGAGTAAACTTGTATTCAATTGCCATAGGATGAATTACATGCTTCTATAGTTGCATAAAGTCTCTGACCATTTGTCTATCATCTATAAATGAGCTCCACTAGAACTCTTAACTACAGCCCTAGTTTTCTTTTGCCTTCTCACAGCAATTTAATCACATTTAGCAAACATAAGAGTCATGTACATAAACGTGGGTAATTGTAAGTTTCTAGATCAGTTTATCCAAAAAGTGAACACATTTGTGCTCCAACACCAGATGGTGTCTGGCCCAGCCTTACATAGGGTAAGATGATAATGGTTTCAGCCTTTAAAGGGGATTATGAGAGTGGCTGAGACATGGACTTTGATGGCAGGTAAAATATGGCAGATACTTAAGTAAGGATACAATGAACTATCCAAGGGCAGAGGGAGATTTTCTGACTTTATAAAAGGAAAATGGAAAATAGTTTAAGCTTCTGTGTTCCTTCACTTCTTTCTGTAATTTGCAGTGTCAAGGAAATCAAACACGTGAAAAATGCCCTGATATCTCTGTGCTCTTGCTTCCTTTTCTCATATTTCGTTGAGGGAGTTTATGGTGACACTTCAATTTTCTCCCTTTCTTTAAAGAAAAACTTTAGTAATATTTAGTGGCCCTAGTCTAAATTTTATTAAAAATTAAGAAAAGCCTTGGGAAATAATTTAACGATTTGACTTGAGAATAGGGTATATTAGAAAAGACCATGTCTAAGATATGTAAAAACTCCTGATCCAAAGCAAATCAGTTGGAAGTCGGGATAGTGGTTACCTTTGGGAGAAAAGGTGGAAAGGGGTTGGAAAGAGGCACCGGTAACATTCAGATTTTCCACCTGAGTGTTGGTACACAGGTATATTCACTTTTTGAGAACTCACTGATCTATACACAGTTTTTAAGACTTACATTTTTCTTAGCAGGAATTATAATTAGATAAATGAAACGTTAGTATTGCTGTGAATTGTCACACAGAACATAGGTTGAGCTTTGTAAATTAATCTTTTATTATAATATTATATTTTAATGAAATGTCATTTATGTATTTTTACTTAAAACATATGTGTTTTTCCAGAGGAAAAAGGGTTCGTTCTAAACTTAGACTTTTATGTACATTTTAAAATTACTGCATGTGACTTTAAAAAGTTTTTTTAGCTAGTTGTATCTTTAAAATAGATTAGTAAGTTTATATTTTGTAATTTAGATGGCTATGTTTCATTTGATTATGTTCAAAGTACCATGTGGCAAAATATTTACTTTCTGTGCCTAAATTCTTAAGCCTCTGATCACTTACATTGAGATTCTGTATGCTGCGATTGTTTAACTGTTGTGATTGATCATCTTTTAAATTATCTTTGAGAGTGCATATAGAATTAATTTAGTCATAAAATAATTATATAGAAAAACTGAAAGTTGTGAAGTTATATATCTAAGCAGACACATCTGGGCATGTGTTTGTGAGAGTCTTGCTCTGTCTTCAACTCTGTCACTCCTGTTCATCCTAAGACTTTGATTTTTATTGAAGCACAAAACCAGATTGGAGAAATTACAGGTTCTCTGACCATCCAAGACCGTGCATATTTGAGTGGAGGAGAAGTAGGAGATGTGTGGGAGGTTGAAAACACATTATACTTTCCCTGTACACCTTTTCTCCATTTAGTCCTCACTTTGAAAGGTCACAGTGCAGAAGGGGTGGAAAGATGTTATTATCTTTATTGTATTTGTTTATAGTATTTATATTTAAAAATATTTATCTATAGTATATTTATTTTATATATGGTTTCAGCTACCTTCAAACCTTCTGAAACAAGTTAAGGGTAAAAGGAAATATACAAAATGCGTTTGTGGTTGTGGTTTCAGTATTGAGAGGATTGATCATTTTTCTTAGCCATTTTTCTGAGTAGAATGATGTTGTACTTGATATGAGCGTGGTGGCTTGGAAGTCAGGGTGTCCATCTGCCTCTGACCGCAACAGGATTGAAGTTGATTAGGTATCACAAAGTGGAGGTGATAGTAATATTTATTGTATTCTTGTCATTTTTTATTTCAGTTTGGTGAACAGTCACGAGCCCCTTCTGCATTTGCAGCTATTTACTCTAAGGGAGGTGTTCCTTGCAGGTAAGATCAGTACAAGTTATAATTGACTATATTATTCAAAATAATTGAGTAAAATCAATACAGTTTTCAGTTTAAAGTTTTGAAAAATTTATTTACTAGGGAGGTTGAAATAATGGTGACTTATTCATACTTTGGCTGTTGGAGTGGTATAGATCCTGGGACATTGTTGAAGAAAATCATTTTAATTCCAAAACAGAATTACTGATAGATGTACAGTAAACCACCAAATAATTTAAGAAATTGAATGAACCAGTTTCTAAAACAATTTAAGCATTCATAGGCTTGGGCGAATTTCAAATAAATAATCCTTTTTTGTTCGTGAACTGGAAGTTGACAATTTAATGAAATTGTTTCATTATTTTTTTAATTATACTTCAAAAATCAAAGATTTACAATTTTATTTATTGAAATTATACTTATTAATGAGTAATATAGCTGTTTTTGTTTACTTTTGATGCAGTTCTTGTAGCCCTCTTGGATAGAGATCAAAACTATTTTAAAGCAGACGATGCAGGTTACTAATAGAGTGATATCATTTTAAGACTTCACTACTGAGAAACATTAATTTCTTCTAAGTATAACCAGTTTTAGCCTGTTATAGATGATAGAAAATTTTGTTTTCATTGTGGAAAGAATAATCAAAACATTCTTTTTGTTGTTCTAAAGTTAAAGAAATGTAGTTTTTAGTGGTATTTTCAGATTTGGAGGGCTAGGAGTGAAAAATAAGCTCAGGAAGCATTCTTTAATTTATTGTTGTTATTATCTTGTACTTGCATTCTGAATTGAAACTCTATTTTAAGGGTCTTATACCCCCTCCCCATTCTGAGAATTTATTATTGCTAAAAATGTAAAAACAGTCTTGCCGAGGCTTCTTGCTATTATGAAAAGAAGGTGTCAAGTTGAGAACATTACAAAAGGAGCGTGAAGTAACAGTTGAGTGTGTTGAATAAGTTCACGGTCATGAGTGTGATGATGGTTCCATGGGTGTATTCATACATCAAAACTTACCAAATTCTATACTGTATAACAATGTCCATTTTATTACATGTTGGTTATGTCTCAATAAAGGCTGTTAAAAAGAAAAAAAAGCAGCAGCAGCAGTGACTTTAATTCAAGGGGCTGCCTCCTTGTTACCCTGCATGGGCCATTGCACCTTCCTGGCCTAAGT
This sequence comes from Delphinus delphis, assembly GCF_949987515.2. Classification (NCBI taxonomy): domain Eukaryota; kingdom Metazoa; phylum Chordata; class Mammalia; order Artiodactyla; family Delphinidae; genus Delphinus; species Delphinus delphis. The sequence continues at coordinate 91,981,557 of NC_082687.1, read as the reverse complement.
TTTCTTCTCTTTAACAGGGATAAAACCTGGCTTGCCTTTAGATTATTCATGTTAGGGTTAAATGATTTACATCTGAAAAATAATGTTACTTATTAAAAAATCATTGTTGCTAATTATCACATTTTGTTTGCATGTTTTGTGGTAGGTTTGCTGTAGTTTTGTCTATATTATTTGGTTATAATTATAACTGAAACATATCAACTGTAACATTTGCATTAAGACACAAATAGCAACATGCTGGAACTCCAAAATTGTAGGCTAAACAAATGTGGAGTTTAGTTTTGCCACCAAACAATTTTGCTAAAAGAGTAGGAATTTGTAGGATTATAAATATATAATTATTGCTTTATAAGATGCCTTTGTAACATCATTTAAGGTCATAGTATTCCTACATGTTACAAAATAATTCTAATATGATTATGTTCTAGAAAGAATATGTATATGTTAGATAATCACTGCTTAATATATGTTGTCCTTGTTACATGCACTGCCTTTTATATTTTAGATTGGTCCATGGTTCAGTAAAACACAGGTTACAGTGGGAGTGTCCTCCTGAAAAGCTTCCATTTGATCCTCTTCTTATTACTTTAGCTGAGGTAAATACTCTATCTTTCCTAAATGTTTATGGAAAACAAATTTTTTAAATTGTGTTAAATGTTATTTTGTAACTCATCAGTAAATAGTTTTGAAATAAAAGCCAAACAACAGTATTAAATCACCACGTTCCCTTAGGAACTAATTATGATTGGTATGTTTATTAAACTGTTTAAACAGCTTTATAAACATGAAATTAAACATGAAACATGAAATCTGCACAGGTATTTATAGATAAGTGGATAAAATATTCATATTTAATTTAAAAAAAAAGTTCTTGGAATCAAATTGAATTAGTCAAATCAGGAGAATATCACTGATTTGAACTTACATTGCATCAGATAACAATTACTGATTGGTCTTTCTTTATAGAAGCAGGCACCTTTAATATGATATGTTTCTTAGGGAACTGATATTACCTACCTAATGTTCTTTGGGAGAATTCTCTGGGCTTTTGCCTACTGGTACATTTTAAGTAGAATATCATGGAGATGGTTTTTGTAGAGGATTTTAGAAAAACTGCTGATAGGTTCCTTTATATTATTTAACATTTGTTTCAGGAAAACAGTTGGCATAGTATTAGCTTGAAGAGAGTCAGTGATATCTCCTGTGAATTTTATTATTTATAAATGTATAGAGTTAGAGTCAGAAGTTGAGAAGTGAATTAACCAGTTGTACTTAACCTTTGAGATACTTGTCTTCTTTAAGAGTTAAGGATCATTTTTGTTGTTGTTGATGTTAAGAACGACAGCAAGAGCTTCGATGGTATTACTCTGAATAGGCAGTGCCTCTAGGATAAGTCATACAGTAATAAGTAATCTAAATAAAATACGACACAGAAAAAACTCAAGCTTTTTTTCTTCATTTAAAGAAACATTTGCTTTTCCTATAAAACTAGTGGGGAGGGCCAGGTGGCGCCAAAACAGAAAAGTAGATAATTGTGCTGATTGAGATTTCTTAATTATAGTGAATCCTTAGAATTTCTAGTTCCTCCTTTAGTTTTCCAAGTATACTTACTCTTTTAAATGGACATAACAGTTACTACTGAAGACTGCCGAATTTTCTTAGGTCTCAGCTTTTCTTAATTTGTACCTCAGCTTGCCGAAGGTATTTTGGTGTAATAAGCAGTATATTTTTATGGGTAGCCTATTTTGAAATTAAATTTTAATTAGTCTCTTAAACTTGGTATTGAAAACTAAAGATGTTCTAATATTTCATTAGTTCTTTTTTAAACTTTTTATATATGGTAGCAAACAATATTTTAGATGAATCAAAACTATAGTGATACCTTTACAAACATACTCTAGCTAATCACAAGGAACGGGGAGTGCTTTAACCTGGGGAGTCCCCAAAGGGACTCTGAGTTTAGTTTAGACCTCATAAAGTCAGTCTTTTAAATACCCGTTTTCCAAACACCAATGCTTTTATTTGTGTACTGGGTAAACTCCACTCATTTAATAATGAGGAAATAGTGACAGAACCACCACTATTTAAATCCATTTCACCTCTTGACCTGAGATTCCTCATCTCTAAAATGAAAAGGATAGGGGTGCTCCTAAGACCATAGAACCTGTGTTCCAAAATGGTGCTGGTGTGCTTGGCATCATAGTTTTCAAAAGCATGACAGCATCTAGGAGAAGAAGTGCTTCATCACCGTTTGGAAGCAGATAGTTTGGTCTCAAGGACAAATTGTTTGAAAATTAGTATTTTTAGGCATGACCCTGCAGCTGGTTATAGTTATTCCAAATAATAATTAGTCAAACTGAGGGAATGTTGCCATTGCTTTCTTTCTTTTTTTTTTTAACATCTTTATTGGAGTATAATTGCTTTACAGTGGTGTGTTAGTTTCTGCTGTATAACAAAGCGAATCAGTTATACATAAACATATATCCCCATATCTCCTCTCTCTTGCGTATCCCTCCCACCCTCCCTATCCCACCCCTCTAGATTTCTTTCTTTGTTTTATCTTTTCAAAAAAGGTACCTATTTTATCCTGACTCAAAGTGATCAGTTACATCAAAAGACTACTGTCTAATTGTTCCTAATGCATTTGGGGTGAAAGGCATAGTAAGAAATGATTTCCAGTGGTTTTTTTTTCATATTTTTGTTTGACATTCTGATGTTAAAAATGGCATTTGATATCTTACAATGCATTTTAGACATAGTATAAGGTTTGTCTTAGTATTTAAATATGAAGGAAATATAATATTTTAGAAAGTCATTAAACAAGTTGCAAAATCACCTTTAAGATAAGGGGTCCAGTAATTGTGCATTCATAAAGTAGAGTTTATTAACATACATTTTAGACTAATTTGCTCTGATTTCAGGCAGTGTTTGGGAGTATATACAACATGTTTAGTATCCTAGTGAGGTTTTTTTTTCCTTCTCTTTATTTCTTTTTATTTCTTTCCTCTCCCACCTGTCCTCCTTTCTCTTTTTTCTGTTTTCTTTTTCTTTATTTCTTTTACTTTTCCTTACTTCTCCTTTGATTTTTCCTGTTCCTTTTATTTTTTTCTTATTCTTTTTCTTTTCCTTTCCTTCTTTTCTTGGTTAGGGATCCCTCCTGCCTCATGTATGTCCTGTGTTCCACGATTTCTTAGTTTAATTGAAATTGTAATTACTGAAATTATATTTCACAAATAGGAAAATAATAAAACTTGATTTTTACTTACACAAGTAAGGATTAATTTTTTTGGTATTAGCATCACTAAATGGGTAGTAAATCATGTTTTTGTCTTTGTTTTGGCAGGGTCTGAGGGAGACTAAACATCCATACACCTTTGTGTCAAAGGAGGGTTTTAGAGAATTACTTTCGGTCACAGGTGCTCTTGAAAAAGCTGTGCCTTTGCTTCCTAGACTGATTCCTGTGCTGAAGGCAGCTCTGGTATGTCCTTTATTCCTTTAGACTTTCTGTGGTACATTTAGAATATTTCATGTCTTTTTTTCTTTCAAATTATATGCAAATTTGTTCTTTACCTGTGATTTTGATGTGTGTGCAGAATTAGGCCACTGTTATTCAGGGCCAGATGATTACTTCCTGGAAGACACCTTGGGAGGATGTACTAAAAGGTAAAAAGGGACATCTTGAGTAATTAGAGAAAATAATGAACCTCAAATCAGTCTTTCCGTAGGCTACAACATATTTTAATTAATGTTTCAGTCAAGCCAAATTTGGTTTTTGCTTCTAGATGTCCTGTACTAAAGGTTATGTTTTAAATTCTGGGTTTGGTTGACTATCTTCTAGGACTGAATGTTCAATCTCTTTTTCTCTACCTGCTTGCCCTTTCTCCTCACCCATCCTGCCTTCTCCCCTGCCTGTGCACCCCTAACCACCCAACCCTCCCCAGGTCCACTTGGATGATGAAGTGTTTGAAAGAGGATTGAATGCTCTGGTACAGTTAAGTGTCGTTGTTGGCCCTTCTCTAAATGACCATCTGAAACATCTGCTTACAAGTGTAAGTACTGAAAAGATTAGGTAGGGATTGTGTATATGTATCTCTTCCTGATGTAATGGCTTCAAATTAATCATTAAAATGATTCAAAACATTAAGAAAACCTTATCATCCTAACCAAAAAATATAGACGTCAGACCTAGTTGTTCATAAAATATTTTTACTAGTGGACATGGAAAGCAGCCACATGAGCAAATTTAGAGTTGTAATCAAAGTAAGCAGAAGTTGAATGGACAAAAATTAATGAAGTGTGAGGACTTCATGCCTATGTGGACTGGCTATGAATTATAAGCAGAGCTTATACGTATTCTTGTGGAATTGGATATTGTCAAAGTGATGTTCTTCATCTTTTTTCTTTTTCTTTGTTTCACATTGTAAGTTTTTTAGTGAGTCTCTAGCATTCAGGATGAGACATTTTCCTGTTAGGAGTAGTTTAACCATATCACAAACTTATATTGGGGTACTCTGCAGTTCAGGTGGTCCCCAAGACCACCCTTAGGTTGAACAACTTGCTGAAAGGACTCATGGAACTCAGAGAAGCTGTTATTCAGTGTTGCAGTTTATTACAGTGAAAGGATACAGATTGAAGTCGGCCAAGGGAGGAGGTGCATGGAGCAGGGCTGAGAGAGACCAGGTGTGGAGCTTCAGTTGTCCTCTCCCAGTGGAGCTGTGTGGCCAGTGCTTGCATTTTCCAGCAGTGACGTCTGGCATGATGCATGGAGTATTGCCAGCACGGGAAGCTCACCTGAGCCTGGGTGTCCAGGGTTCTCATTAGAAGTTTGTCACATGGCATCACCGCCTGCCTGCCTGGTTGACCTTGGTCTCCAGCCTCTAGAAGTTGAGCTGATACCTTGTGGCCCGAGGCCCCCACTTAAATCACTTTTGTTAGCATTGACTATCTGGTGTGGCCCAAGGCCCCAGGTAAACAAAGACATTCTTATCTGGAAGGACCTTCCAAGAGCTTCAAGGTTTCCATCCAGGAGCCAGGGGCAAGGACCAAGCCTTTCTTTATGCAGAGTTAATCCTTTACCGCACACACTGAAAGAAAGATTAAAGTCCTGGCTGGGATAAGCTGTAGCTAGAATTTCTCTGCATGCATCCTTCTGTAGTTCAGAGCAGAGACATCTATGTTGATCATAGTTCCACTTTTTTCCTGGACCCATCTACCTGAGAGATCCTAGAAGTGTATTTTTAACTTCTTATTCTGCAGATAGACTAATACACCCCAGGAACCACCTGGCTAAGCCTATGGAAAGAAGGGGTGGTGGTGCAAGTAGGGGTGCTGTGGTTAGAAATGGTAGGAGATAAAGTCTCACCATGGGTCTGGTGGGGAGAAGACAGAGTGAGACCAGACTCTCAAATGTTAACATATGGGGAGTCTCAGGACAGAAGGAGGAGAATCCTGGCAGATCCTTGCTTATCACCCTCAGGTCAGCAGGTTGGGTTGTGGCTGACTAACTACAGGAATTTCACAGTAATATGTAGAATGACTCATTGTAGATTGATTGCTTCCTTCAAACATTCAGCAGTTCAACATAAATCTGCTGTTCTCTGCCCTCCCATTTTGTGTCAGGTATCATGTGAGGCACAGGGAATATAATGCTGAACAAACCCAGATATGCCCCCTGTCCTTGTGGAGGTTGGTTTTTGTTTGGGGGAGAAATAAGTAGCAAGGACGTCCTCTGAGAGAATTAGGATGAGGTGAAGAGGAAGTGACATGGAGATAAAAGGATCCTTCCCCCAACTGGAAGTTGAGCTTCCTAAACAGCCTCCCATTCCTGCCCAGTGTTGGCGGAGGGAGAAGACCAGATCAACAGTTAAACTATTTTCTTTTTTTTTTAAGGGACGGTAGCATTAATCTTTGGTCAGTCACATTCCTGCCCACAGCTCTGCTTTTCCTAAGACAAGGACTGACTGAAAGGACCTCTTCCCTTCATGGGGCGGCAACACTTTGGGGAGACCTAGCTACCACACTGGGCTTCACACCCCAGTGGGATTCCACAGAGGAGAGATCCTTGGAAACAGGACATGTGGAAGTTTGTCCCTGGTCTGTTAGCTACATACCATGAGGACCACTGAGGCGCTAGATGCTCCCTCCCCTCCCCTCATCCACCACCCCCTTCAGCCAGAAAGGCTCCACTTTCATGTCTCATAAACTTCTACATTAGGTGTTTATTTTAAGAAAGGACTCGTCTTCTAGAAAAAGAATTTCAAAACCAGTTACTGAACCTATATACAACTGATTTTCTTCATATGTGAAATAAGTCATATCCTTTCTGAGCTTCAACTCTGAGAGACTGTCCACTGACCCTAGGACAGTGATCCTCAAACTTGAAGGAAGAAAGAAAGAAATCACCTGGGAATCTTGCTAAAAGTGCAGAACCTGGGCCTTTGTCCTGCGATTCTGATAGAGCAATTTATGGGGTGGGACCAAGAATCTGTACTTTGTAAATGGGCATCTGTGGTGGTTCTGATGGTGGTGGTTCATTGTTTGTCCTGCACTCCCATGCCTGAGAACATGGTCTCGAAGAAAGCAAACTTAAGATCTATAAGAGGTGCCTTTTCTGTTCATCCCCAGGATGTTGATAAGCCCAGCCTGTCCTCTCTTTTAGAGTTGCTTTTCTCACATTTTTAATCTTTCTGGGTGTCTCTTCTGACCCTCCCTAACCTTTGATGACCTGCTGAAAGGACCCATTCCTCAGTGCTCAGTGGTGGGAAGTATGCCGGGGTTACTCACAGATCTGGGAAGAGGAAGAACCAGAAACCTACTCTAGGACAGGGGCTTTATGTGTTTGATCAATGAGGAATTCTTGCCTGGGCTCCATTTTTATCCCCAGAAGGTGGAGCCGTGAGCAAGTCCTGCTGTAGCTGAAATGTTTAGGTCTTTGGGTGAGTGTTGCAGACACTTGGTGGGAGAACACAGTTATGAGTTGTGCCTGAGGGCCTGAATTGCGCCGTTTCTCTCTTTGCTCTTGTTCTCGCTCACCTGTGCTCTCTCCCTTCTTAGCCAGAGCTCCACCTGTCCAAGGAGGCCCCTTCAGGACATAGCTGGGGGTGATAGGTGGTCTTGTGGTTTTTAGTCTGATTCTTTTGCCTGCCACTGTTAACCGAGTTATTCATGTAAATGCTCTGTTTTGTTGTCTCTTCCTTTTTTAACTGTAGGAAACACGTGTGTTTTAGAAGCTTAGCTTTCCATCGTAGTCCTGCAGATGCTCTTGCAAATTACAGAATGGGAATGTATACAATTTCTTAGAAAACTTACTCTGGAAAACTTACAGTATGCTAGTACTGTAGTAGATTTTGTAGGGTTGGTATTGTTTCAGATAATAGAAATCCATTTTTTTAAACAAATACAGTGGTGTCTATTATATGTAAATTTTAATGAGATGTTTCCTAAAAGAAGCCTTGAAATCTAAAACAAATTAAGTGGGGTTTATGTACTTACTATACAGTAAAGACTCAATGGTATTATTTCTAGTTAGCCTATTAGTGAAGTTTTACTTATGTTTATAGTGAATAGTGTTACTTTTTCAAATCATTTCATTCCCTTAATCTTATTTGAAAAGCTTTCCAGGAGACTAAGGGACAAGAAATTCAAAGAACCAATCACCACTGCATTACAGAAGCTGGAGCAGCATGGTGGAAGTGTAAGTGAACATTATTCCCCATAAATCATACTTTTTAAACATTTCAATTGTACTATGAAATTGACTGAATAACATATATTATCTCACTTCAGGCTCAAGTAACCACATGGAGTTGATATTATTATTCTCATTTTAGAGCTCAGAGTTTCTGTCTTGCCAAGGTCACACAGTTTTGTTTTGTCTTTCTTAATTGAAGTATAGTTGATTTACAATGTTGTGTTAGTTTCAGGTGTACAGCACAGTGATTCAGTTATACATATATATGTGTGTGTGTGTGTGTGTGTGTGTACCCTTTTTCAGGTGCTTTTCCCTTATAGGTTATTATAAAATATTGAGTATAGTTCCCTGTGCTATACAGTAGGTCACACAGTTTATAAGCACGAGGATTCAGACCCAGGTTAACATAGGGCCTGTGCACTGCACCGTGCTTACTGTACCACACTCTGTGTAGTACAGCTGTACGTTTTTTTAAATTTTGGTTGTATTTTGTATTTTGGATGTTTTTGCTTTGACCCTTGGGAAATTCAGAAAACAAAGGGATTAACTTAACTCGTTGAAGAAAAAGTGTTATTTTTCCTTTCATTTGCCATCTTCTCTGTCTGAAAAATTTACAATCTGCCCATAATCGAAGATTGAAATGAGGTTCCCAGGTGGCTGCGTTGTTCTCTCTGGAAGGCATGTGTGCTCGCTCGAGCATGCTCACATGCACACAGAGGAATGATTCAGCTGACTAGTCTAGCTTGCAAGAAGGTGCAGAGCCGTGGGGGATTGCATTACTGTCTGTGTGTTGTGAAATAACTGGGTTAATTGAATTTTCATCACTTGAAAGAAGTGTTCAAATAATCTAGTCTTGGAAATATTTCCATAATGCAGTAGTAATTCCACCATGTTTTGGAGATTACATTTAATCAGATCTTAATGATAGAGTTGCATGTGATTATCTTAACATTGTAGAACTTAGTTACACTCTAGGTATTTGATTATAAAGAAAATTTGCGTGATCGATACAATCTTAAAACGGCAGATGTTTGAGTTTAAGCATTGCCTAAATTACTTAATTTGACCAATTTCAGTGACTTTTAAAACTGATTATATTCTTTTCATGATGAATGCCTAGAATAAAGTTTATGAGGAGGAAGTCAGTCCCTGGGCTACTAGATGATGAATTTCTTTGTTGTGTGTGGGTCTAGGCGGAGGGTTAGCCTTCTGACACCTTGTTGAGATGCACAGAATCATCCCGCAGTCAATCCAGTGTCCCTTCCCAGCAGAAAGGAGATTCTTCTTGCTTACAAATGTGTTGTTCTGAGAATTGGAATGCGAAATAATTTGCCCTTTCCTCTCTGTGAAATGCAGATAAACACATGCTAAATAACATGGCAAGGCTTTTCAATCTGAAACTCTCCCCAGATGGTTTTCACACATCCTGTGCTGGTATGGGACATGGGCGATTAGAAAGGGGTGGGCCCAGCAGGTTAGATTTCTTGGGGGGGGGGTGGAGGAGGGGATAGTTTTTGAGTAAATACAGGTTAGAAATAGCACACTAGGATTTGGAGGGGGAATACTGAGGATGTAGGTGACCAATCCAAGGGTCCCAGTGATAGCTAGCCAGGAAGTTCTCTTATTGCCACTCAATCTCATTAGTTTTTAATCATGCTAATACAGAATTTAAAAAGATTTTGAAGTTATAAGGACTATTAAGTGTTGTTTATTCCCTCATACTTTTGATCTTCTTGTTCCCCCTTCTAATGTCCTACATAATATTTTAGTAATAATTAATGTAATTGCAACAGGAAGTTTCAATCACATATCAAAGACTTCCCCTTGGCTTAATTATTATTGTGCTTGCTTTAGGTACTTTATAATCCATCATGAAATTAATGATGTTCTTTCCTTTCTAAAAACTTAAATGTTTACATCTTTCTCTTTCTTTAAATATTGGAGATGAGTCTTTATGAGAGATTCTTCTCAATATTATAGTTTCTCATTTCTTAAGGCTCACGTGTATCACAATGATGAAAAGACTCAACTTCTAGAGAAACTAAAATATCAGTTACAGACAGCCAGTGTCATTTTTTAGAACTAATCAGTTTGCTCTCTGCCTTAAACTGAAATTGGTTCATTCTCAGCCTGATTTAATTTTCTTTTTCTGTTTTTTTTGTTTTTTTTTGGTGGTACGCGGGCCTCTCACTGTTGTGGCCTCTCCCGTTGCGGAGCACAGGCTCCGGACGTGCAGGCTCAGCAGCCATGGCTCACGGGCCCAGCTGCTCCGCGGCATGTGGGATCTTCCCGGACTGGGGCACGAACCCGTGTCCCCTGCATCAGCAGGCGGACTCTCAACCACTGCGCCACCAGGGAAGCCCTAATTTTCTTTTCAAACGATATACACATTAGTCTTGGAAAAAATACATACACATATACATCCTGATCTTTATCGAGCAAGTAAGAACTTATTACATGAGAGGTACTCTATTGAGTATATTTTAGACATTAAACTCATTTAATCTTCGCTACATCCCTCAGAGGTGGATTTTTGTTGTTATCCCCCGTAAAGAGCTAGAAACTGAGATGCAGAGAAGTAATTAGCCCCAGATTTGACAGTGAAGTGACTGGCAGAAGCTGGATTCAAGTACTGGTAGTCTGGTTCCTAACTATTTTTCTAGTTAAATATTTTTAAACCACAAAAAGAGACAACGTATATTTTATTTAACTCAGAAAAAAAGTTCTGTTTCCATCATTCTGCTCCTATCCCATTTTGTGTGTTTGGAGTTTTGAATACTTTTTTAGGCATGCTCCTGCAAATGTAGTACCTCTTAGGGGAACCCTGCATGATACTAATGAGGCTAAATTTTTTTCTGTTGACAGGGAAGCCTTATCATCATCAAATCTAAAATTCCAACCTATTGCTCCATATACTGCTGAAGAAACTAGCCCTGGTGACAGGTGACCATGGGTATGCAGGGAACCTTTTCAGATTCACTTCACTTTATTCTTTTGTAAATCACAACCACCCTTCATTATTCCTGGCTTTAGATGAGTATACACAATTCCACTGAATCATAGTACAAGTTATTCATTAAAAAAAAAGAGTGGTTGATGGAAAACTATTAAAAAATAAGTTCTATAATAGTATAATCTCGTGGGGTTTATTTTTTCATATTTTTTATGGTTTGTGTGAGCAAGTTATTTGGTTTACAATGGATGTGTTTGTATATATTTTCTAGTGCCTTTTATATATAACATTTATACAGTTCGTGTGTAGCTATGCACTTACTTTTAGACATTTTGCCATTTCCGGGTTTTACATTTATCAAGTCTATGAAAATTTCAAATAGTGGACAAACATTTGTGAATTCACTGTTAATTATTGTTTGTAAATATGTATTTTATAACGTAGAATGCTTGGAAATAATTTTGAGTATTCTAGTTTTAAGAAAAAAATTTTTAATGTGTAAGTTCTCTTACAAGTATGGTTGTTTATTACAAATCATTAAAACTACCTAAACTTTAGGTATTAATTTAAGTAAATGTTATTTTTGTAATTCATAGTCTGAAAATACTGATATTCAGTACATGAAGATACTCAGAAAGTAAAATCTTAAAAGTCTTACATGTATTCAGTGATTTTGTTGTGCTTGCTTATGTTTAACAATTAATTCAGTTGAAAAAGCTTTTAAAACGTAAGTTACAAGTGTAGCTCTGAATGTTGATGTTACAGAAGCTGATTCTGGATCATTCTACAGGGAAAGGAGTAGAGGGAGAGAAACATCTGGGCAGGAAGAGCGCCGTTAGGGACCCGGCTGGCCACACCAAATCCAAGGCTAACAGACTTCTGAAGGGCTGGAGATTAGGGGCAGCAATATTCTGTCCCAGAAGCCTCGGAGAACACCCTTTCTTTGCTCCATCCTCAGGTACCAAGAGTGATCTCTTTGTAATTCTCATTTCAGATCCAATCTCACGGATGTAACTTAAAATACGAGGAGGTTCTGAAGAGTGTTAACAGCAGAAATGCTCCTCCTCCCTCAGAGCTCCTATCATTCCTGGTCCCCTGGCTGGCACACTCTGTCCTCAAGTGTCTAGTCACATCCTCAGGTCGCATCTGCTCACAGGCCTGCCTGCCCACTGGCCTTGCCCTGACTCCTCTATCCTTGCACTTAGCTCCACCCAAAGACCAAGATCTCTACCTTTTAGAAAAATGCCATAAGAAAAATGTAACGTTTTTAATCTAGTAATTATAAAATTTATTGTAATAAAGACCTGTAACATAGACAGTAGAGTTATAAACATTTTATTTGCTTTTATTTTTTCTTTTTGAAATACAAAATGTGCACATTGAATTTACACAAACACGTGATGGCCAAGTTCAGTGTACATGTATTGTACTACTCTTAATTTCTACACTGGTGATAGCAGGGCAGCTTTCAACATCCTATCTCTACACCAGAATAGATACCTGATTTATTGTTGCAAAGACAGTTGCAAATTTCCTCCTACTCTAGCCTCTTGGTCTTTCTTTGTGATATTTCTGCAAAACAAACAGGGAAGGTGTGTGTATCTTTAGTAATATTGTGGCAACTTTACAATTTTGGCTTAAGATCATTAAAAATAATCTGAATTATTGGAGTTTTATGATGAGCTAAATCATAATACAATCCAGATGAGTTGCTTAGCACTTATATTCCTTTTCTATTAAATTTTGATATTATAGTTCTCGATATAATGGAATCACTGGTGCTTTCAAAGTGAATTCTGCTTGCTGTTTGTTCTTGGTAGGCATTAGGGTAGCAAAGGTTTGTTTGTCCCTAAATGGCATCTAATGTAAAGGTGCCATGAGGGAGTCAGGAAAGAGGATGGAATAGGCCTTGAATGCAGTTAAGGATTACTTGTTGCTAAGCATTAGCCACATACTGGATGACAGATGTCCTGACCCTTTGCTAAGCCTGTGGACATCCTTGCTTTGTTTCACACCTTCTTGGACTTCCACTTAGTGACATAACAGTCAACCTGTAGGACTGAACAAATCCAAAATTACATACATCATGTAGGCCTTGGCTGTAATATGTATTATGAAAAATTAAGAAATGCTTATTAAATAAGCTTTATTAGGCATATGCTGACATCTGGTGATAAACTGACTTGTTTCATGTTATAAAAAAATGCCAGGTAAATGAATGTCTTTAACAGAAGGAAGCAAATCCAGAGAAACTGGGACTGTGTGTTTGTTTGTTTGTTTTTTTCCAATTGTAGTAACCTTGTTGTTTTGTTTACTTAAAGTATAAATGGAATTACAGCATACAAACATGAAAACTAATATCTGGAAATTAAGTGCAGATGCCAGTATGTCAGAAAACCATTTAAAATCCTGGGGCTGAATACATACAAATGAATAGCAAAAAACACAGATATTTTAAAATCACCGATACTGTGAAAGCCTCAATAATCCCGTGGCTAAAGAATCAATAAAACTATATGCCAGATCCTGTTACTTTTGAATATTCACAGGGTATGAACTGACTTAGAACATCCCATGAACTCAGTGGCATTATGAGAAGGATGCAAATTTATAAATGGAAAACTCAACTCTTTTGGGGATTGCTTTATATTAAAACAAAGCTTGTTTGCATAATATGCCTCAGTGTAAAGCTGAGCAATCTATGCTAAAAGTGGTAGCTCCAGCTTTGTGTGATAGAATCGTTCACATTTGTCTGATTGAGGACGCATTCGACAAGTTAGATCACATTTTCAAAGAGCTGCATGGAGCGCATGATGTTTTCATCCTGTAAGGGAGAAAACGTGGAATTAAGTTCACCATATCGGCGAAGGAAAGTGCACTGTTTTGCCTCTAAGTACTGCCACCCTCCACCAACGCCTATGCCAAATGTTCAGATACTAGGGGTCTGCAAATGTAAATACTCTTCTACCCATTTTCCACACAGATAAGTATGGAGAGCCCATTTTGTTGAGTCTACTAGGCTTTAAACACTTTATCTAACTCTGACTCGGTGTTAAGAGGGACTATTTCTCAAATTATTAATAGAATGCCAGCATGGAAACTGGAGAGGCGCAGAGCATAAAGCAAGCAATGCAAACTGTGGCATTTTAGGTAACCGCCCGCCAAATCACAGAGACTTGTACACATGGAAGGATACAGGGTTTGTGTATGAGCCAAGAGCCAACTTCATAAAGATTGGAGGTTGGGGTTTAGGAGACAGGTTTGCAGTAATTACACCTCTCTTTCTGAGTCTGTTAGGGCTAAATCTGTGTGGACTTTGGGAATCTTTAAAAATTAATGGTCTCTCAATGCCAGAGAAAGGATTGTTTGTGAGAAACCATTGCCCAGTGTCTGCAGTTTAGCATGTTCCTTAGAAACTTAGGGGGACAGACTTAGGGCAGGATAGGGGCACTTGGAGATTGTTACTGTTTATAGCAGTGGAAAATGGTAGCAGAACTAATGATGCCTTCCACTACTAGATGCCAAGTAACAATACCACCATTAAGTAGGTTGATATCACTAAGTTCGTTCAAAGACCGTCGTATTGAAATGTGAGTTGAGAAAAAGGCAGGCATCAGGAAAGGGAAAGTATATCAACTTGAAAATAATGAGAAAAACTAAAGCACCAGCAAACTTCTTTGTCTCCATAATTTTTTTTTTCTTTTTTTTTTTTTGCGGCACGTGGGCCTCTCACTGTTGTGGCCTCTCCTGTTGCGGAGCACAGGCTCCGGACATGCAGGCTCAGTGGCCATGGCTCACGGGCCCAGCCGCTCCGCAGCATTGGGATCTTCCCGGACTGGGGCACGAACCCATGTCCCCTGCATCGGCAGGCGGACTCTCAACCACTGCGCCACCAGGGAAGTCCTGTCTCCATAATTATTTTAAAAATTCTTAATCGTGATTCTACCCACGTCAAGTCAAATAACTAGGTATGCTAATACTGGTCTGCCACCAGATGGTGGAGAACCACATGGACTTTTCCTCAGGGAGAATTTTCTGCTGTTTTAATTTTGTGACTGAAGACCATTACTGGTTCAGCCAAAGACATCTGTTGTCCACATACATTGAAGCAATGATGTTTCTCTTAGAAATCGGATATAAGTTTGGCCAGTGATACACTCTTGGCTGTACTGGAATTCTAAATCTATGGAGGATACGGTAGACAAGTTACATGTTATATGCTAGTTCTGGGGAAAGAACAATTCAAGTCTCACATATGTTTTATCCTCAGTGATGAATATTGTAAAGGATCTGAAGAGCAAAAACACACATGTGCAACCTTCATCTCTCCAGGGCTTCCCTCATAGCCTGCCTTGGGATAGACAATGAATGCTGATGAACTGAATGTGCAAATTGGTGATTGTTTTCACAGTGGTAGGCTTACTCATCTCAGCTATGTAGAAGTGGTGATCTTAGGCATATGATCTTTATACTTTGCTCAGTTCATGGTGGCTGGCTGGAAGGACCAAGTTCAGCTGTTAAGGAAGCAAAAGGGATAGTTCCTTTACTATCGTTACTTACTTTTTGGCAACTTTCGATGAATTCATCTATGGTAACGACTCCATCTTTATTTTTGTCCATTTTCTGTTCAGGAAGAAAAGAACAAAAAAATTTGCTCAGACTTACCCCTTGATACCCTCACCCTGAACTGAACAAGCTGAAGCTGATGAAAAGAAAGCCCAGCTGCTTATTTTATGGGGAGGAACTGCTTCAGAGCACAAACTAGTAGCTTCTTAGTGATAAGAATCGTGGCTGACTGATTTTAGGCTGTTGCCTTTTCAATAGAATGTGGTATAGATCTAGAGTCACTCTGTTCTAGTAAAATCCTGCCCTCCAGCTATGACAGACTTCAGGCAACTTGCTGAAACTTTCAGAGCCTTGGTTTTCTCATCTGTGAGATGGGGCTAATGAGGATTTATAAATAACCTCATAGGGGCTTGTGAGAAATGAATGAAAACAAACACCCCAAAACATATGAGACATGGCAATTACTTGGTGTTCTATCCAGGACATGGTGAGTGTTCAATAAGTGGAGTTATCAATATTATGATAAATTCAAAACCAAAATTACTAAATTAGTATGATGGTAAATATTCTATAGTTTTGTCTCTTTCAGTAAAAATTATTTTCCTGTACATTCTTTTGAATCATCATGATGCTTTGCAAACATCAGGAAATTTGCTCTTAATTTCACTTCCTCTCTGACTTCTATTGCATTCCTACCTGGAAAAATGTTTCAACGTGTTGTCTGGGAGCATCTTCTTTGAGGACAGGATATGTGCATTTACCCATCATATCGTATATCGCTTTCATTATATCAAGCATTTCCTGAAAAGGAAAAGGCAGTCACATGAAGCCTCATGCAATGTGAAAATAAACCACTCCGAGAAGCTTTGACAGATTATCCCTACTCAATTTCAAATTTTTTATTTTTCTTTGATTCTTCATTAAATGTCTTGGTTGTCCCAGAGGAAAAGCCAATGGCCTTATGCCGTAAAAGCAGCAGAATCAGAATGTAAGAATCAAGTCGGATCTTGGTTTCAAAATGAATAAAATTCCCATGTATCTAACATGATCAGGAAAGAAACATTCTGGTTTAATGTTTGGACTTCTCTAGACTTCACATTGGCTATCTTTGCTTTATTGAGTTATTATATATTTTATATGTTGATTATCAATTTCTGTTTATTGAGAATAAAATAAACTCCACATCATGAGAATTATACTAAAACTGATAAGTCTCAAAGCTCATTAGGGTTTTCACTGTGTTTTTCCTACTGTGGCTTTAACTAAAGTCACACATGTAGATTAGTCAAAATATGACCGTGGAAACACTTCGAAATTTTAATTTTTTAAATTAAAATCTAGTTTTTGATTTGTAATTTTCAATCTTAGTGAAAATAATATCTAGTTAACCTAGACATTCAGATTTATTGTTTACACTTGTTTCCTTCATATCGAAGTTTCCACAGAAGAGTATGGATTAAGTCAATAATATGGACGTAATATATATTTACTTCTGAGAGTATTCAATTCCATTTTAAATGATAAAGCAATTTGTAGTTTGTAAATTTTACGTGAAGCCCTTTAAGATGTTTTGAGCATAGAAGTTTGTTTGACATAGAATTCATGTGATGTGTTGGGTGTAAATGGTAAGAACAGCATGTTTGTGTTAAACATAGAAAGGGATAGAAAGGGATCAAAGGACCAAGAGATACCTAATATCCTGGAGGCACCTGAGTACTAAATGTTTACTGTGTACTAAATATACAAGAGACACTAAGTATCCAGGAGATATGCTCGATACACCTGAATACTTAATACTCATGAGGTCTTAATTAAGCCACCCATTTGTGAGACCCATCTGGCCCCATGTGTCTTCTGCTCAACAAATAAAACCCATGGCCATTGATCAGGTTAATTGTCACATTGTAACTGTGGTCAGGTGAACTTGTCCCTGTGTCTTCAATAGAGCAAGTTGATGTCATTGGCCCAAGATACCTTCTATTTGAAGAGCCCAATGCTCAAAACTCAACTCGGGGGAAAGCTAGTGAGAGAAAGAGGACATATGGACATTGAACCACATCCAGGCTTCAGGTAATGTGGTCTTTCAACCCTACCTCCACTCCATCCTAAATTTGTTATCTTACCCCATCCTGCCCCCCCTTGCTTCTTGCTGTGTTTTAAATTAATTTATTAAACCACTTGATATGAGCATCTGAATTTGGTCTGTGAGGCTTCCTTTTTAGATAGCCCACGTGGGAGTTTATTTGGGGCTCCACTATCACATCAGGTCATTTCCCACACAGTACAGGTCACTACATAATCCACACGATTTTAAAATTACATCTGTTTCCATATGGACCACATTATATGATAGAAAAAAGGTTACAGGCCAAATATTCTAACGTGTGGATATATTTTCTTCCTATTTGATTCCAACTACTATCTTTATTCCATGTACAGTATTCATTAAAATGCTATTAGGAAATCAGGATGTAATCCTTCTATTTTTTTTTTTTTTTTTTCTGTGGTACGCGGGCCTCTCACTGTTGTGGCCTCTCCTATTGCGGAGCACAGGCTCTGGACGCGCAGGCTCAGCGGCCATGGCTTACGGGCCTAGCCGCTCCGCGGCATGTGGGATCTTCCCAGACCGGGGCACGAACTCTTGTCCCCTGCATCGGCAGGTGGACTCTCAACCACTGTGCCACCAGGGAAGCCCTCCTTCTATGTTTTACATTTACTTTGAAGATTAACCATAAACTGTTTCTAGCATTCCAAATTTTTCATCAGAATATTTCCCCAGCACTACAGAAAATATTTTAGACTTCCTGAAAAAGTGGTTCTAAAATAATAATTGCGATTGTTTAACATTTTGAAGTGAAAAAATGAAAATGGTCTGAAAGCTAGCTGTGTTGGTGAGGCATTTCTTACTTCTTTAGTGATGTAGCCATCTTTATTTATGTCATACAAATTAAATGCCCAGTTGAGTTTTTCTTGTACTGTCCCCCGGAGCAAAATGGAAAGACCCTTGATGAAATCCTAAAAAATAAAAATAAAAATATAATTTGATATGACATTTCTAAAAAAGAAAAGTAAAACACAAACTCTAATATAATTCTCTGTCAAATGATGGAAGCAAGGGTTACAACCCTCTGGATTTTGAACCATTTATTTATAGCAAAATGGTCCATGTGTTCCTGATTATCTTTTTTCCCAGAGATTTTTTGTGGGCATAAACCACTCCTTAGGTTTAATATTCTTACTTTCTAATTGGAAACTGTGACTTAAATCAACCTTGGAACTGGAAATTGTGTCAGAACAGACACCCAAACAACAAGACGCATGTGTATAAGTGGTATTACTTTCCACTACAAGTGCACACAATTCTTTTACTGAAAATAATCTAATAACATTGTAACTTTAAAAATACAAGCACATACATAACACAGTTCCCATGAACAAGATCTGCTAACAACAAGAAATACGGGCTGTCCTTAAGATACAGGCCAATTGAAGGCTTTATTTAGAAATCAAGTTATAATATGCATGGGGGCAGAAGTTAAGAGAATGGAGCTGAAAGCCAGGCTGCCTGAATTCAAATTCCACCTGTTTCATCTGATAGCTCTGTCCTCAGACAACTTACCATCCTTTTGCTTCTATTTTCATATCTGTAGAAGGGATCTGTTAGTATCTACTTCTTAAATTTTTTATGAGGATTAAAAGAGTTAAGCTGTTTATAACAGTGTCTGGCAAGGGCATCGGCTATGTGTGTGTCCAAGTAAATGGAAACCTCAGTCAGTATCACTGTTAGGCTGATATGACTGAACGGCAGGCAAACCAGATTAACTTGATCAAATTCATATATATTTGTTGTTCTGTAGGCAGGGTTAACATTACAATATGGTGAATTCTGATCTCACATAGAACTGACAATCTGTAGTTAGGTAGGAATGAAAGAGCAGAAGGTGTTACCAAGTCCAAGCTTTCTCTGCTCCCCGCAGGACAGGCCAGTAAATCTTGAGATGAGGTGTTGAGGCAAGGAATATGACTTTATTCGGAAAGCCAGCAGACCGAGAAGATGGCAGACTAGTGTCTCAGAAAGACCATCTTATCAGGGTCTGGATGCCAGTTTCTTTTATAGAACAGAGAGAGGGAGGAGGTGAGGAAGTAAAGTAAAAAGGCCATGAGTCTTGCAAATATCTCCTGGAATGGCCAGCCTCAGGGAGGGGATGTGTTAATTTCTTCTTTTCTTGCAGCCATTCACAGGTGGACAGGGTCAGGATGCTTCCCTGAACAAAGGCACTTTGGTTTACCATTCAGGCAGAGGGGCAGTGTTCCCCGAGGCAGGCCATTATGTATAGACAGTATCCTTTTAGTGAACAAAAGCAACGGGGAAGCAAAAGCTAAAGTAAAAGAAACAGATCCAACATGTAGTCAGATTTTGTTCTTCCCTGTAACAAAGGGAAATGCAGAAGTGGCCTCTGGGTGAATTTGTATTCTCTCTACATTTTTACATTCCAACATTTTGTAATTGTTTTCCTGTCTTAATTTCTTTAAATGCTTTTTTTTTAATGGGTGACATTCATGTAGTTCAAAATTTTAAAATATATAAGATTACTGATAAAAAGTATGCCGCCCATTCTTGGACCCTAGTCACCCTATTTCTTTCCCCTAGACAACTGGCGTTAGTAGCTTCTTGTATTCACTTCCAAAGAATTTTTGTGCATATACAAGTGTAAGGCATATTTATTTACACAAATGATAGTCTAACAGGCTGTTCTGTACTTTATTTTATTTTTAACTTAGCAATAAATCTTGGAAATAACTCTTGTCTTTTTCACTGTTGCATATGTATGAATATGTCATAGTTTACTTAACCAATCTCCCATTGATGAATATTTAAAGATTTCCAATCTTATTAAAAACAAAGCCACAAAGAGTGACCTTATACATACATAACTTACATTTTGAACAAGTATATCTGTAGGATGAGTCCCTAGAAGTGGAATTGCTGGGTCAAAGGATTTGAACATTGGTAAATTTTATAGTTATTTTCAAATTTCCCCCCAAATTTCCCTCTCAAAATCTGTATATGAGAATAGTATAGCTTGTCAGTACTATATGCCATCAAATTTTTTATCTTTTTCAATCTTAAAGGTTAATATTTCTTTTTCAGATTACTTAAAATTTGTTATTTATTATGAATAAATTTGAGCATTTTTTCCAAATGTCTTGATTTATAGAAACTCTTCACATATTAGTGAAATTAGCCCTTGTCTGGGATATATCTTCAAGTATTGTTTCCCAGTTTATCATTTCTTTCAATTTTTATTACATTGATTTTTGTAAAGTAGGCATCTTTTAGCTTTATATTCTAGATTTTGTCAGCCTTTTACTTTATATTTTTTGGTTTCTGTCATATTGAAAAGACCTCTCCCATTCTGAAGTTATAAAAGGATACTCCCATGTTTTTGTTCTAGTACTTTTAAGGTTTACATTGTTACATTTAAATCTTTATTCCATTTGGAATTTACCCAATGTTTTTAGATAGCTGTCTGGTTTCACAATATTATTTGTTACCCACTGATTTGAGATGCAAGATTTATCATATCCTTAATTCTTTTATGTATTTATATTTCTGGAACTTATGTTTTATTTCATAGTATATCTGTTTATCTAAGCACCTCTACTACATTGTTTTAATTATTAAAACATTTTAGTAATTTTAATAGCTGTAAGGGCTATTTCCTCTTAACCCTTCTTTTTCAGCTATTTTCTTTCCATTTTTCCTTATTTAAGTATTCCACCTGACCCCTATTGGGATGTTTATTGAGCTGGAGGTAAATTTACAGATCAACTTGGGCAGAACTGACAACTACATGTTGATGAGTCTTCCTATTCAAGACAATAAGAAACCTTTCCCTTGTCCAGGTTGTGTTTGTCATTGAGTATGTTAGTTTCCTCTTGCTGCTATAACAAACTACCACAGATTTGGAGGATTAAAATAATACTTGTTTATTATCCTCCAGATCTGTAAATCAGAAGTCTGAAATGGGTTTTACTGGGCTGAAATCAAGTTGGAGGCAGAGCTGCAGTCTCCCCAGTGGATCTAGGGATAGAATTTGTTCTCTTGCTTTTTTCAGCTTTTAGAGGCCACTTGCATTGATTGGCTTGTGGCCCTTTCCTCCATTTTCAAAACACAGTACTCCAACCTCCTGTTGTAGTATCTCCTCTTTGCTACCCTGATCTTCCTGCCTCCCTCTTACAGGGACCCTTGGGATTACATTGGGCCCATCCAGATAATCCAAGGTGATCTCCCCATCTCAAGATCCTTAATCACACCTGCAGAAAACCTCCTTTACCATGAAAGATAACACATCCTACGTCCGGACATTAAGATGTGGACATTTTTGGTGGGTCTTTATTCAGCACACCAAACTCTAATACATTTTAAGGCCTTTTGTTTTTTCCAAGTTGTTCTTTCACATTTCTTAGTTATATTTATTTCTAGGTATTTTAATCCTTCCGTTGCTGTTATAAAGGAGGCCACAAGAATTCCTTAGTAGGCAGAAAAAAGAAGAGACGCAGGCAACAAATCTTGAAAATAAGTTTCTCAGGAGGTAAGAGAGGTCAAGAGAAGAAAGCATTTCACTAGGAAAGGATGGTTCATCTTGATACCAATCTTCTGGGGAATGAAAAGAGCTTACTGAGTCAGCAACATGGAGGTCACCAGTGACTAAAGGGAGAAGCTTCAGTGGAGGGGAGGGAGCAAAGAGTGATAGAGACTGTTAGAAAATTCACCAACCATGGCTGCATGTGAAGACAGAGGGACAGGGCTATATCTGAAGAGGAGGACAGGATCACAGAAGAGAGTTTTGAAGATGAGCACTTTAAACACTGAAGGGACGAATCTAAAAAGAGGAAAATACTAAAGATGTGTGTGTGTGAGAGAGAGAAAAAGACAGAGAGAGAGAGAGAAGTGGACTACTCCTGCGATGGTGGGAGAGATGGAGATGGTCTGCCCTGGGAAGAGAGGAGGCACATTTCCTCAGCTAATACAGAAGGAAGGAGAACACCATGCAGATGCCCACAGCTGAGAAGAGGTGGGAAGATGAACGAGTCCTCATCTGAGACCTTTAATGGGTGTTGTCTGCTTGGGAGTGAAGGACATGGTGGAAAGGATAAGAACTGAAGGTTTGAGGAGAGACAAGGAGGCAGCTCTGCTCCTGGACAATAAGGTGACTTGTGCAAATTACGGGAAGCTGCAGCTCCCTCAAAATATTTTTCTGCCATCTGCTGGAAAATTGTTGTAATATATTTAAACCTGTAGTATATAATATACTGTAATTAAGAGGTAATGACCCTCCTTGGAGTTGTGTAGTATACAACTTGCAAACTATATAAGCTTTGGCTTTTTTGGAAGGTATAAAATAGTCACTGCAGAGCATGGGAAGGTAGGCTTACCAGAGAAGGATTGCTGGACAATTTTGAAAAGCCAGATGAGGTGGATGGTTATCAATATAATCCTTACCTGTCACTTCAAATCACAAAGTAATAGTTCTATGCCTTTAGCTGAAAAGAGAGGCTGGACACAACATCCATGAAGATATGCTCAGAGCATTGGTTTTCAAGATGTAGATTGCTGCAGAATCACCTGGAGGGCTTGCTAAAACAGCTTGCTGGGTCCCACCCCAGAGTTCCTGATTCATTAGGTCTGGGGTGTGGCTCAAGAATTTACATTTCTAATAAATTCCAAGGAGATGCTGATACTGCTGGTCCAGGGATCACACTTCGAGAACCACTGGCCTGCAAGAACCATCACTGGCATTGGCCCCATCACCAAGCAGAATAGGCCAGAGCAACAATGGGAGATTTAAAGTCATGTGTGGACTTTTGTTGTTTGCCTCCCTAGTTGGCCCCTATTTCCATTTGGTGCTCCATCCAATTCTGTGGAAGCGCACTCCATCTGTGGCTCTAGTGATGGAGCCATGCCCTGGGCAAAATCAGGAAGCACCTTTTATTCCTTTGGTCAAGGCAATTGGATCTGTGGTTGGCCTGCAACTGAACCCAGTCTACATGAGTGATTTTCAGGACTTCTGCTAGGAAGGGGTATGACAGAGATGCTTTTTCTTTCCTGCCTGGGGAAAAATCAAGCCTGGAGCTCAGGAGCTGCTGGCATCTTCTTGTAACCACGAGGGAGCCCACTCTTAGGTTGCAGCCAGACCTATCTCTGGACTTCTTATTCTTTTTTTTCTTTTTTTTTTAAATTTATTTATTTTATTTATTTCTTTTTGGCTGCGTTGTGTCTTTGTTGCTGCGTGTGGGCTTTCTCTAGTTGCGGTGAGTGGGGGCTAATCTTCATTGCGGTGCACGGGCTTCTTATTGCGGTGGCTTCTCTTGTTGTGGAGCATGGGCTCTAGGCACACGGGCTTCAGTAGTTGTAGCACATGGGCTCAGTAGTTGTGGCTCGCAGGCTCTAGAGTGCAGGCTCAAGTGCAGGCTTGCGGGCTTAGTTGCTCCGTGGCATGTGGGATCTTCCCGGACCAGGGATCGAACCCGTGTCCCCTGCATTGGCAGGCGGATTCTTAACCACTGTGCCACCAGGGAAGCCCCTGGACTTCTTATTCGCCAATACAGTTATATTGTTTTTGTTAGTGTATGATTTTCTATTATTTGTGAAAAAAGTACCGATTCACAAGCTGACATCTAATTCCCATCTTTCTCTTAAATACTATGTATCCTGAAACTGCATACATTGAAAGATAGCTATGAACCTTGAACACCCCTCTCTCTTTTAATATACCATCTTGCAGGATGATATCAATAAACAGTTATTTCAGAACAGGAAATAACTATTTGTGCAAAAGGAAAATGAAAGACTCAAGGTATCTTGTACTGTTCTTGCTCCATGCTTTTCTGAATGGTAATTGAAATCTGTCAAGCAGGAGTTACAAGGCTAAAAAAAAACCAAACAACTCTCAAGAGTACTTTTCACAATCACCTTACTTTTGTCTGTGAAAGGTTACATCTGTTCCCTAATGTACAAAACTGATAGATGGGGATTGGTACTGAATTCTGGTTTCTAATATCTTATGATAAAGGCAATAGAAGGAAAAAGGCATAGAGAAATGACCCTATAATAACCTAGTCTTGTTCTATAGTTAGCTCTGTTTATCGACCAAACCTTTAATTGGTGCCTTAGTGCTGGTTACATACATTCTGCCCACCATTCCCACACTAGGAGCTGCATCAAAGACCCAGCCTTGAGAGAGTACGTGTTATTGAGACCATCTAGATGGTATACATGACTGGACCCAGGTAAGGCCTGGAAAGTCATACATGTGTTTAGTATATTTCTTACTTTATGCTTGCTTTTACATTTTTAGGAAAATTTTTAAAGTTGTTTATTTTCTCTGATATGACCTCCCTTGACTGGAGTTAAACTTCCATAGTGGTTGAAGGATACAATTTCAGGTACTACCTAAAGTTTGCATTTTTGTTTGGAACTAATAAAAGATATCAACATGTCTGAAAAGGAAAAATGTATATTTCCCAAGATTTGTAGCCTAATTTTATCAGGTGAAAGAGATAAAATACTTACCTTGATTGATATACAATTCTAGTTAAGTAATTTAATATCTTAAAAGATGAAACCAGCCACATTAAGCTAGAGGAAAGTGGTTTGATCTCCCTGAAGGCCATTAAAAATTAAATAAGTTTTAAACAAAAATCACAAATATATAATAAATGTATATGTAAATATCATGCTTGATGTAGGTAAAAAATACAGAAAACTATAGAAGAAAGTTGCAATCACACATAATCCTATCACCTGTTCACATTGAATATTCCCACTCTTTTTTAATGCATACTTTGGCATATACTTATAGTACAAGCCATATATTATATATAAAATTATATTTATTTCACTTAAATTACAAGCATTTTCCAATATCACTGACAATTCACTGTGACATCATTTAAATAACTACAAAGTAGGTTTAACTGTATGAAATTGCCCATATTTTTTATCATGTTTGCCAAGAATTTCATATGATAGTTTCATATGGTCTAATCTAATAATACTAGCACAATGAATTTTGGACACTTTGGACCCCAAACCACAATAAGAATTACAATTTAAATGGCAGCCTAGTACTTAAGCAAGCACACACACATACACACACACACACACACAAAATCATACACCAGAAACTAAAGTTATTAGTCTATTTCCATTTCTCTTCTATTAATTTTTTAGTACTCTTGTCATTAATGTCTAAATCAATTTTACCACCTGGTAATCACTGCAATCTCGAGTGTGAAACACTGCTTTGTCTTATGAATATATTCTAATTTATTTAACCATTCTTTCTTATTGGTATATATGTGTATTAATTTAAATTTTTCTTTATTGTACATGACGCTATAGTAAATACTTTTCTCCAACTATTTCCCATCATTCTGACTTACTTCCTAAGGAAAGATGTGGAATTCCTGGGTTAAAGGGCTCTGGGAACACTGAAATTTATTAGTAGTAATGAGGACAGTTTATCGATAAGTGTGTGGGGCTTGGTATTAGGCAATTTCTATGCATTACTTTATGTCAGCCTCACATAACCATAGCGAATAGGTATTGTCGTCCTTATATTAAAGATGGAGGCTCAGAGAAAATACGTGACTGAGGCAAGGGATGCAGCCAATGAGAATTAGAGCTGGAAACTGAACCCAGAACTCTGACTCAAAGCCCAGGCTCTCATTTTGTCTAGAACTGAAGCAATGGGCTGTGGTTACACAGAAAAGTATGATATAAACAAATGCTACATCTCTTTTTTCTGATACTATAGGACATAATTGTACGGTGATATGAAACAGTGACTCACAGTGATTGCAATTTTACTAATAACATTTGCAGAACGTTTGGAGGTACCAGGAATTCATAATTCTTGCCATGAAATGACATGGATAAATGAATTAGAAAATGGCCTTAGCTTTTAAAAACGGAAAGTGAGTCAGTATGTGAATACATGTGTGACTAGGAACAGAATAAGAAGATAAGATCAGCTGAAGAAGAATCCCAACAGTTAGATGCCCAGGAAACAAAAGAAAATAGAGTGAGCAAGAGAGAGAGAGACAGAGACAGAGAGAAATTGATACCAGTTCTCTGAGAGAGACTGACCAGTTGTTACAGGATCACTAACATTACTGAGCATATTAATTGTGCCAGACCATTTTCTAAACTCTTTAGATTCATCATTTAATCTGACAACGAGCTTGTGAGATATCTATCCTTATTATTTCCATTTTACATTGAGGAAATTCAAGCACAGAGAGATTGAGGAACCTGCCCCAGGTATCCCAGCTAGAAGTGGTAGAGTTTGGATCGAGCCTTCTGACTCACAAGCATGTGCTTTTTCAGATGAGAAGAGATATCTGGCACCTCCTTGGAGATTGGAGTGTTAAAAGAGGAGACTGAAAAATTCTAGGACCGGGTCAGAAAAAATAGAAGATGAGGCTGGAGCATCTTGTAGTGTCCAAAAGTAAGGAATGAGCAAAGAAAGAAACAAAACAAAACAAAAAAATAAACAACCACAATGATGGGGCCATGTTGAAGCCAACTGCAAGAGCTTCCAGTGGCCCAGCTGGAACAATTTAAGCAAAAAGATAAAATATTGAACTATAACTCAAGTATAAAATATATGTCCATTTGTCCACACCGATATGAATCACTGGTGGAATACATTCATAAATGGAGGAGAAGAGACAAATCCTTCTCTTCTTTGGAAGAGAAGAATTCCAAATCAACTATGTGTACACTCTACCCTTAAGGAGTCGGAGCATAACTCCCAATCTGTAAGTGTGATCTGTGTATAACTTCCTTCCAAAGAGTATGGTTTGGAAAGAGGGATAAAAGCATAACTTTACAGTAAAGAAATTACCAGCACTACTTCAACCAGGTGATCAAGTTTTAACATCAAACGGTCATAAATCATGTTGATACTATGGACTCTTGTTATGTAATAATAAAAGCACCTTACCTCTGTGGTCTTCCTCCTCAAAACACATATCCCTATTCCAATCATGAGAGAAAACATCAAACAAATCCCAACTGAGGGACATTCTGCAAAACACCTGACCAAAACTCCTCAAAACTGTCAAGGTTATCAAAACAAGGACAATTTGAGAAACTGTCACAGCCAAAAGGAGCTTAAGGGGACATGGTGAGTGAAGGTAATGTAAGATCCTAATAGAATTCTGGAACAGAAGAAAGGCTTTTGGTAAAAACTAAGAAAATCGGAATAAAGCATGGACTTTAGTTAATAATAGTGTATCAACATTAGTTCATTAATTGTAACAAGTTTACCATATTAATGCGTGATGTGAATAACAGGAAACTGGGTGTGAGGTGTATGGGAACTCTCTGTACTATCTTTGCAGTTTTTCTGTAAATGTAAAACTGGTCTAAAATAAAAAGTTTATTTAAAAGATGGTTTATAAAAAAAGGGACCTGACCTTCAGACTTTTGAAGCAGATAGAGATATTTATTGGATGCTTTTTCTCTTGTCCCTCTTGTAATAATCTTCTGCTACCCCAACTTTCATTAAACATTTCAGTGTATGATAAGAGGGATTCAAAGAACTTGCCCTTGGGGGCCACAGGAATGTGGACAAGGGCAGCCATGGCTGGAGGAGCTGGATACCCCACAAAGACTATAAGGACAGAGCAGGCCAGAAGGACAGGGTGACAAGCAAAAACTAGGACACATGCAGCATGGCCACAGTCCTTGGGAATCAATAGAAATGCATGGGTGAGGCCCAGGTTGAAGAACCTTTATGGCAAGAATTGTTGGATTCTACAAAAATTAGTCATGAAAATGGGGGAATGTCAGCTCCATAAGGACAAAAATTTGTGTCTTTTGTTCACTGTTGTATCCCCAGCACGTTGAATATATATATATATATATATATATATATATATATATATATATATATATATATATTTTTTTTTTTTTTTTTTTTTTTTTTTTTTTTGCCACCCTGTGCTGCATATGGGATCTTAGTTCCCAGACCAGGGATTGAAACCGCACCCCCACAGTGGTAGCACGTTGTCTTAACCACTGGCCCTCCAGGGAAGTCCAAAAAAATATTTGTTAAATGAAGGAATGAAATGAAAGGACATCTCAGCTACCTTTCCCTTTACTTCGCCAAAGAGCAAAGCTCCTGGAATGGGCACAAGAAAAGAAGAGGAGAATTATGTGGACAGGATGTGTAAGTGTGTGTGTGTGTGTGTGTGTGTGTGTGTGTTGAGAGATATAATAAAACTTAATGATTTAATCTAACAAAATGGAATTCTATACCTATTGGTAACATTGCCTAAATAATTCCCCTTGATGCCTGACATCTGAAAAGAAAATAGCTATTTTACTTGACAGAAATGACTCATCCTAGAAGGAAAGTTTTCCTGTAACCATAATTGATATTTGGGGAGAAAAAAACCCATTTTTTCTCACCACTGTGAATGACAAAGGGATTATTTTGGGGGGTTTATAATGCCTCCCAGGGTACCACTCACATTTCATTCTGTCATAATTGAATTGTCAGTGAATGGTGTTTTCTTAAAGCTCTGGACTGCGGCAGTCCTGCTGTCAATCGTCAGTTACCTGTAGTAAGCAGGGATAGCTATTCCAGAATTGTTCCAAAGGAAAAATACATTTTCAGACTCAACAGTTCAAGTAAACTTGCCATTAGGGATGTGCTCAGAGGAGTGCACTGCTCTGATGGTAATATTCTAGAAAAGGTAACTATTGAAATGGTGGTAAAAGTTCAGGGTTGCTTTTGCAGTCAGCAATTGGGTCATTCAGTAATCACTGCGTGGGATGAATTACTGAGTGGTAATTGTAAACATTGGTGATAATACTCAGTAATCAAATCATAGAAGACCATCTCAGATATCTTCCAGCAAACATAGTGCCTCAGTATCTCCCTCTGCAGGAGGCAATCTATTGTGAGGGTTAAGAGTAGGGGTTGGAAAACTATGGTCCAGGGCTCAAATACGGCCCACCATGTGTTTTTGTTAATAAAGCTTTATTGAAACACAGCCATGGTCACTTATTTCGGATTTGTCTGTGGTTGCTTTTGTCTACAACAGCAGAACTGAGTTGGTAGAATGAAGACTATATGGCCTGCAAAGCCAAAAATATTTACAGTTTGGTCCTTTACAGAAAAGTTTGATGACCCCTGGTTAAAACCAATAGGTTTTAGAGACTTAGGTAGAGCTGGGGTTCAATCCTGGTTCTGCCATTTACTAACTATATGACTTCGGACAAGTCACTTAACCTAAGTTTGTAATTCCCCATCTCTAATACGTGGCAAGTAATACAGGTCCTTTATTTTTTATCTGCAACTTACCACCCCCATCCAAAAATGCTTTTGTAAACTGAAAAAGAAAAACCTTTACCGGGAAGACAGGGGAGGTGGTGAATTTTGGTGCCAAAACTCATTTGATGCCAAAACCTGAACTGAAATGGCATGAAAGTATTCTAATATCTATCTATCTATCTATCTATCTATATCTATCATCTCTATCCTTTATCATCTACTATCCATTATCTATCCATCGATCACATTAATGAGAAGACATTAAAAGCTATTTTAATACTTGCAAATCGTAGTAGCTTGACACAGTATAAGCTTATTTACCACTCACACACAGTGAAATACGAGTGGGCATGGGGTTCCGTTCCATGTAGTCATGCAGAGATCCAGCCTCCTCCTACTTTGCTGGAAGGCAAACTGAAATATGTAACCTCACAGTCTCCATAGATGGGAAGACAGAGGAAGGAGATGTGGTCACTTCCACTAATCTCCCAGTGGTCAAAACTCAGTCCTGGTGCCACCTAGCTGCAGGAGAGGCTGGGAATACGGCCTAATCATGTGATCATAGAGCAAAGTACATGGACATTGGATCAGTAGTGCTCTCTGCCATATTTATTGTTTATCAGAGTTTTACTGAACAAATGTTACACCCTTGATTATAGCATACTGCAGACCCTGCAGGAGACATTAAAGAATATAGAGTATAGGCACAGCATTACGTTTGTAAAATCTGCAAGACTCTAAATGAAACTCAGCTGACTCCAAGGATTTCAGATGAGGGACTGGGGACCTACATATTCCTCACTGGCAGGATAGCACAGTTGCTCAGAGATGCATTCTGGGCCAGACTGCTTGGGTTTGAATCCTGGCTCTCCTACTTTCTAACTAAAATGACAAGTTACTATATGTAATTCATTCAGCCCAATGCCTGACTCATAATGAGTGCTAAACAAAGGTCAGCTGGTATTATTGTGTGTAGCTATTACTATTGTTAATGTTATTTTTACACACTTAGTACAGTGATTGACACACATTAAGTGCTTGTTTTATAATCAGATGCAGAGCAATCTTTCACAGCATCACAGAGCAATCATCTGGCCTGTGCTTGAATGTTTTCAGTGTTATAAGATCACTATGTAATAAGATGACCAATGTCATTCTTAACTGGCTTCATTAGAAAAATCTGCCTTGTAGGGGGAAGTTTATAGCAATACAAGCCCACCTTAAGAAGCAGGAAACATCTCGAATAAACAACCTAACCATGCACCTCAAGCAATTAGAGAAAGAAGAACAAAAAAATCCCAAAGCTAGCAGAAGGAAAGAAATCATAAAAATCAGATCAGAAATAAATGAAAAAGAAATGAAGGAAACAATAGCAAAGATCAATAAAACTAAAAGCTGGTTCTTTGAGAAGATAAACAAAATAGATAAACCACTAGCCAGACTCATCAAGAAAAAAAGGGAGAAGACTCAAATCAATAGAATTAGAAATGAAAAAGGAGAAGTAACAACTGACACTGCAGAAATAAAAAAGATCATGAGAGATTATTACAAGCAACTCTATGCCAATAAAATGGACAATCTGGAAGAAATGGAGAAATTCTTAGAAATGCACAACCTGCCAAGACTGAATCAGGAAGAAATAGAAAATATGAACAGACCAATCACAAGCACTGAAATTGAAACTGTGATTAAAAATCTTCCAACAAACAAAAGCCCAGGACCAGATGGCTTCACAAGCGAATTCTATCAGACATTTAGAGAAGAGCTAACACCTATCCTTCTCAAACTCTTCCAAAATATAGCAGAGGGAGGAACACTCCCAAATTCCTTCTACAAGGCCACCATCACCTTGATACCAAAACCAGACAAGGATGTCACAAAGAAAGAAAACTACAGGCCAATATCACTGATGAACATAGATGCAAAAATCCTCAACAAAATACTAGCAAACAGAATCCAACAGCACATTAAAAGGATCATACACCATGATCAAGTGGGGTTTATTCCAGGAATGCAAGGATTCTTCAAATCTATCAATGTGATAAATCATATTAACAAACTGAAGGAGAAAAACCATATGATCATCTCAATAGATGCAGAGAAAGCTTTTGACAAAATTCAACACCCATTTACGGTAAAAACCCTCCAGAAAGTAGGCCTAGAGGGAACTTTCCTCAACATAATAAAGGCCATATATGACAAGCCCACAGTCAACATCATCCTCAATGGTGAAAAACTGAAAACATTTCCACTAAGATCAGGAAAAAGACAAGGTTGCCCACTCTTACTCAGCACTCAGACAAGAGTGCTCACCACTCTTACTCAACATAGTTTTGGAAGTTTTAGCCACAGCAATCAGAGAAGAAAAAGAAATAAAAGGAATCCAAATCGGAAAAGAAGAAGTAAAGTTGTCACTGTTTGCAGATGATATGATACTATACATAGAGAATCCTAAAGATGCTACCAGAAAACTACTAGAGCTAATCAATGAATTTGATAAAGTAGCAGGATACAAAATTAATGCACAGAAATCTCTGGCATTCCTATATACTAATGATGAAAAATCTGAAAGTAAAATCAAGAAAACACTCCCATTTACCATTGCAACAAAAAGAATAAAATATCTAGGAATAAACCTACCTAAGGAGACAAAAGACCTGTAGGCAGAAAATTATAAGACACTGATGAAAGAAATTAAAGATGATACAAATAGATGGAGAGATATACAATGTTCTTGGATTGGAAGAATCAACACTGAGAAAATCACTCTACTACCCAAAGCAATCTATAGATTCAATGCAATCCCTATCAAACTACCACTGGCATTTTTCACAGAACTAGAAGAAAAAATTTCACAATTTGTATGGAAACACAAAAGACCCCAAATAGCCAAAGCAATAGTGAGAACGAAAAAATGGAGTTGGAGAAATCAGGCGCCCTGACTTCAGACTATACTACAAAGCTACAGTAATCAAGACAGTATGGTACTGGCACAAAAACAGAAAGATAGATCAATGGAACAGGATAGAAAGCCCAGAGATAAACCCACGCACATATGGACACCTTATCTTTGATAAAGGAGGAAGGAATGTACAGTGGAGAAAGGACAGCCTCTTCAATAAGTGGTGCTGGGAAAACTGGACAGATACAAGTAAAAGTATGAGATTAGATCACTCCCTAACACCATACACAAAAATAAGCTCAAAATGGATTAAAGACCTAAATGTAAGGCCAGAAACTATCAAACTCTTAGAGGAAAACAGGTAGAACACTCTATGACATAAATCACAGCAAGATCCTTTCTGACCCACCTCCTAGAGAAATGGAAATAAAAACAAAAATAATCAAATGGGACCTAATGAAACTTCAAAGCTTTTGCACAGCAAAGGAAACCATAAACAAGACCAAAAGACAACCCTCAGAATGGGAGAAAATATTTGCAAATGAGGCAACTGACAAAGGATTAATCTCCAAAATTTATAAGCAGCTCATGCAGCTCAATAACAAAAAAACAAACAACCCAATCCAAAAATGGGCAGAAGACCTAAATAGACATTTCTGCAAAGAAGATATACAGACTGCCAACAAACACATGAAAGAATGCTCAACATCATTAATCATTAGAAAAATGCAAATCAAAACTACAAGGAGATATCATCTCACACCAGTCAGAATGGCCATCATCAAAAAATCTAGAAACAGTAAATGCTGGAGAGGGTGTGGAGAAAAGGGAACACTCTTGCACTGCTGGTGGGAATGTGAATTGGTGCAGCCACTATGGAGAACAGTATGGAGGTTCCTTAAAAAACTACAAATAGAACTACCATATGACCCAGCAATCCCAGTACTGGGCATATACCCTGAGAGAACCAAAATTCAAGAAGAGTCATGTACCAAAATATTCATTGCAGCTCTATTTACAATAGCCCAGAGATGGAAACAACCTAAGTGCCCATCATAAGATGAATGGATAAAGAAGACGTGGCACATATATACAATGCAATATTACTCAGCTATAAAAAGAAACGAAATTGAGCTATCTGAAATGAGGTGGATAGACCTAGAGTCTGTCATACAGAGTGAAGTAAGTCAGAAAGAAAAAGACAAATACCGTATGCTAACACATATATATGAAATTTAAGAAAAAAAAATGTCATGAAGAACCTAGGGGTAAGACAGGAATAAAAACACAGACCTACTGGAGAACGGACTTGAGGATTTGGGGAGGGGGAAGGGTGAGCTGTGACAGGGCGAGAGAGAGGCATGGACATATATACACTAAAAAAAGTAAGGTAGATAGCTAGTGGGAAGCAGCCGCATGGCACAGGCATATTGGCTCAGTGCTTTGTGACCGCCTGGAGGGGTGGGAGAGGGAGGGTGGGAGGGAAGGAGACGCAAGAGGTAAGAGATATGGGACATATGTATATGTATAACTGATTCACTTTGTTATAAAGCAGAAACTAACACACCATTGTAAAGCAATTATACCCCAATAAACATGTTAAAAAAAAGAAAAAGAAAAAAGAAATATCTCCCTTGTAGAAACCACTGTGGTTAACATCTAATAAATACTGAGGACATATTTGGTGCTGGGTACTCAGCCAAGCCCCTAACTGACATCACTTTGTCATCCTTCCTTTACCCTATGAAGTAGCTTTGCTTGCTGATGATTCGCAGAGATGAACACTAAGCCCAGAGGGTTGAACTACTCAGCCCAGGGTCTCACAGCCACTTGGTGGTGAAGGGGTTTTAGATCCAGTAATATCTGGATCCAGGGCCCCTCCTGTCTTACTCACTCTACCCTTTGGAATTAAGCAAATTAAGTAGGAAACTTCCATTTCCCTTTATCTCAGAATCAGGATGGTCTCTGCTGTGCCTCTCAAGATGCTATTGTTACCCCAAATATGTTCATTGCCTAATCATCTCTGTTTTCTAGAGACTTTTCAGGTAGGTAATCAATTTAGAAACATAACTACAATAACTTAGTTTTAATTTTGATTTAACATTTATTAATTTAACCATTGGTTTGTCTTTAAAGAAAACAGTTTTTTTACCAACATGCTTATAGTATATAGCCATTATAACTAATTTCCCAAATTTTAACCAGCATTCATCACAATTACTGTGACGAATGTTACGTATTACAATAGTGACATTATGCATGGTTCCATATCATTAACACCAGACTAAATTTACATGTGAAATTGGATACAATGTGCTACAAGTAATTGATGGAACGTTTCTGATACATTAAGTAAGTTCAAGTAATGAAATCACTAGCAGTCTTTGTCTTACTCAAACTAGCTATGAAAGATTGTATTAGGTGAACTGGGATGTTTGACTTTTATGTTATGGCTAAACTAAGGCCGGTGCTGGAATTAATCTTGTTGGTAAAGTGCAGCAGACACTAATACGATATTGTTCATAGGCTGCCAAATCGGAAGAAACGTTACAGGGGACTGGTACCTATGACAATCTCACGTCTTCCCCACTAACTGCTGCTGCCACATCGGAGTCGACCCAACTGCCCTCGCCTTGACCACTGCCAGCTTCTCCTCCTATTTTCCCGGTGATATTTCTTGGTTAAGTTGTGAGATGACACATTGAGTTTCCTGGCCCAGAATCTTCATTTTAGTAGCGCTCAATCTCTATGAGCATCTAGGATGTATGAGGAAGCACTTTGCTGCCCTGGTCACTCTGCCCCAGGGCCAAACTGAATGACCTCTCAGCAGGCTGCACCTCCCTTTTGTCATCCTGACTCCACAAAGCGTTGAAATGTAAGTCTACCAATTTAATTTTAATATCTCTTGAACTTGTCTCCTCCTCTCCAATGCCTTAACTGTAGTTCGGGCTGACATCAGCTCCTGTCTGGACCCTTGGATAAATAGCTGCTAAATGGACTTGTTTCTAGGAACACAGCCCTGATACCTTAACTTCCCCGCTGAAAATTCTCCAAGGGCGCCTCACCTCCTGCAAGATAATTCAGCCTCTTTAGCATCCTGCCTCAGATGTGTGAGGATCTGTCCTCCGCCTCCTTACACAGCTTTCCTGTCACCCTCCTCTTTTGTATTCCACCTTCTAGGTGGTTTACAAATGCTTTCTCTTCATTCCCAGGCCTCTGCCTCACTCCCACTGCTTCCCATCCTGAGCCATTAGTCTCTTGAGCATCTCCGGCTTGTCCTTCAGACCTAGTTCATCAAGTCCATGGACAGGCTTCCCTGATACAGCCCCACCAGTGCCCTTCCTTGTTGATTCCACA
Organism: Delphinus delphis; assembly: GCF_949987515.2. Lineage (NCBI taxonomy): Eukaryota > Metazoa > Chordata > Mammalia > Artiodactyla > Delphinidae > Delphinus > Delphinus delphis. The sequence goes on along the minus strand of NC_082687.1, from coordinate 91,945,735 downwards.
CCATCATCTGCTTTCCTTTATCCTGGCACTCACTGAAATTTCTGCTCATGTGTAAGATGCACCCTTCCCAATCCTAAATATGCATACCCTCTAAGTTATCTGGTTCCCATTATAAACAGTGACAATTCTGCCCCCAATTCCAGTGTGTGAGTGGGGATTTCCTCACACCATCAAGTTATCTCCAACACCAGATGTGTGTCTTATAATTGAACTTAACGCTGATACTTTCTACCTGGAGACAGAGCCAGATACCACATCATTGCCCCCTCCCAGCCCCCAGCTTCAGATGCTACTTGCAAGTATAGGTTGTCACCTGTGCTTCTGACCAATGGGTTACATATTGGAGGTTCCAACAAACCTTTTCTAGGGTTCAATGACTTTGCTAGAGCAGCTCACAGAACTCAGGGAAACATTTACTTACTAGATTACTTGTTTTTTGTAAGAGGATATATCTCAGCAACATCCAAGTGGAAGAGATGCACAGAGCAAGGCATGGGGAAAGGGCTTGAGCTTCCATGCCCTCTCAGAGCCCCCAGCTCTCCCGAAATCTCCAGGTGTTCACCAACTGGGAAGCTCTCTGAATCCTGTCCTTTTGGGTTTTTAAGGAGGCTTCATTACAGAGGCATGATTAATTAAATCATCGGCCATTGGTGACTGAACTCAGTCTCTAGCTCCTCTCCCCTCTCAGGAGGACAGGACGGAGGGACTGAAAGTTCCAACTCTCTATAATCAAGTGGTTGGTTCTCCTGGCAACCAGCCCCCACCTCTAGCTGAGGTTCAAAATTCACCTCATTAACATAACAAAAGACATCTTTGTTGTTCTCCTCACTTAAAACCCAATGTTTTAGGAGTTCTTTGTCAGAAACTGGGGACTAAGACCAAATATATATTTCTTTTCTTGGATATATATTTCTTATTATAAATCACAATATCACACATATATTAAAGAGTGATAATAATTCTACTCCCTAGAGACAAAGCACAGCCATTCAGAATATAAGCAAATAGATGATTTACACATTCTACCCATGTAATATAAATAAAATATACATAATAAAACAAAATAATACATAATATATAAGCAAATGTAATAAATATATAAATAAATATAAATAAAATATATTTTATTTATTATTATTCTATTATAAATAAATAATGTACTTAGCTATGTGAATACTCGGGACATATTTTGTCTTACTGATGCTTACATGTAGTATTTTATGAACAAAATTAAATACAAATCACTTGAAGTACCTAATTTGAAAAGGGACTTCCTTATAAAATTGTCAGTGTGGTGAATGTAGCATTTTGTTATATTTAATTTCTTTCTTCTATCTCTCACTTACGGACCTTCGAGAGCAGGGTTTTTATCAGCTTTGTATTTCCAAGGCCTACCACAGTAACAGGCCCACAGTGGATGCCAGTAAATACTAATTAAATTGTTTGCTTTCTGGGTTTGCTGTCATGCAGTTGGGAAAATGCACTTTTCTTGTATAAACACATAGAAAGTACTAGAAAGCAAACTCAATGTGTGCTGTCATTCGCACTTATTTTGAAAGATAAGAGCAGCTTCTTGACAATACAATGAGGGAAAGTAACTGTTCTTAGGCTTTTTCTTTCCTCTCCTCAAAAATTATCAGGCAGTACTAAGAGAGAAGTTTATAACAATAGATGCCTACATTAAAAAAAGGAGAGATGTCTCAAATAAGCAATGTAACTTCATCCCTCAAAGAGACAGGGAAAGCACAAACTAAGCTTAAATTAGAAAGAGGAAATAACAAAAATTAGAGCAGAAATAAATAAAATAGAGAATAGAAAAAAAATCAATGAAACCAAGAGTTGGTGTTTTGAAAAGATAGACAAAATTGACAAACTCTTAGCTGGACTAAGAAAAAAAGAGAGAAGACTCAAATAAATAAATAAATCAGAACTGAAAGAGGAAATATTGTAACTGATGTTACAGAAATAAAAAGAATCATAAGAGACTACTATGAAAAATTCTGTGCCCACAGATTGGATAACCTAAAGAAAAAGTGGATAAATTCCTAGATACACACACACAACTTACCAAGATTGAATCATGAAGAAATAGAAAGTCTGAACAGACCTATAACTAGGAGATTGACTCAGTAATCAAAAACCTCCCAACAAAGAAAAGCCCAGCAGCAGATGTCTTCACTGGTGAATTCTTCCAAACATTTCAAGAACTAACACCAATGCTTTTCAAACTCTTTCAAAGAATTGATGTGGAAGGAATACTTCCAAATGAGGTCAGCATTACCCTGGTGCCAAAGCCAGACAAAGACATCACAAGAAAACTACAGGCCAATATTCCTGATAAACACAGATGCAAAAATCCTCAACAAAACACTAGTAAACCAAATCCAACAGCACATTAAAAAGATCATGCACCATGATCAAGTACAATTTATCCCTGGGATGGAAAGCTGAATCAACATATGAAAATCAATTAATGTGATACACCACACTGACAGAATTAAGGGTACAAATCATATGATCATCTCAATAGATGCAGAAAAAGCATCTATTGACAAATTCAATACCCTTTCATGATATATACTGTCAACTAGGAATAGAAGGAAAGTATCTCTACATAATAAAGGCCATACATGAAAAGGCCATAGCTAACATCACACTCAGTGGAGAAAAACAGAAACCTTTCAATGGAGAAAACTAGAAACCTTTCCTTCTAGAATTAGGAGCAGGGCAAGGATGCCTACTCTTGTTGAATGTTCTTATTACAATAATAATAATAATGGAATAAAAGGCTCAAAAAGAAAAAAAAAAATTACATCACCAAACTCAAATTTTCACCTTAGAAGCACTAAATCCCTTTCAATGTGTCTAAAGTCAAAGCATATTAAAAAAAAAAAAAAAAATCTAAGACTTACCTCAAAACTTACAGCTCCATTGTGGTCCGTATCAAATGCATTGAACAGAAAATGTGCGTATGTGGTAGAGTCTGAAATGTTGAAAATAAAATAATAAGTTAGCATTTTTATGCTACAAAGGATTTGTATAGCATGTCCCAAGCCTCTTTCTATCTAGGAAAATCTACTCTACCTCCTTTGACTTGTGCTTTCTTCTCAGCTGCCCACCTTCTCTCCATAGAGGATTGTAATTTGAGATTCATAGGTGTGAGTTACCTACAGAGGCCATTGGTGACAGAAGCTCTCTAAGTTTCTGGCTGGAAATGCTCTGAACACATGGGAGACTTAGGTGATGTTACTGACCCTGGGATGAGTAATGTTACCATAGGTGGGTGTGAGGATTAACAAGATGCATCTGGAAATCGCATAGTGCTTGGCAGGGACTATCTCTAGAAGAAGTAAAATAATAAAAATACTAATAATGAGGCACAGATGAATTGCTATTATTGGTGTTGTTATTATTAGTTTGTTCATCATTTTACAACCCAGATAAGGATATCAGGACTCAGAGAAGTTGAGAAACTTGCCCAAAGTCACACAGTCCATACGGAGTAGAGTGGAATATAACTTAGGTCTTTCTGACCAAAAAGCTAAGCTAGCCCATAGCCAGTAAGGCTGCCTGATGAAGTGGAAACCAGGGTGATTTGGGAAGTTTCTGAGGCCATGTTGAAAGTGGATTGTGTGGTCCTAAAGGTTCCCAGTTGAAAGCAGTGAGGAGCTCCTGCTTTGCCTGGGTCCTGGATGGGATTAGAGGCTCTGGGCAATGGTAGACAGCTTTGGACAGCTCTCTTGTCCCAGTGCCACACGATGGTACCTAATGATACTGAAGTTCTCTGAAATCTAACACTTCCTCTGAGTTTGCTTCAAGTAGGTTATTTCCCTCTAATTTTTCTTTCCTTCCATTCTTCTCCTTTGTCTCCCTAATCTCTGAAATTTCTGCCTTTATATTTTTAAAGTATATGTATTTTTCTTATTGTTTTCTTTTCTTAGTGCACAGTTTTCATTTTTAAGTGCTTCTGTGCTTGACCCTTGATCAAATTGACGTGATTCTTTTAAATGTTTCATCTCATGCGTTTTAGCCTTTTATTGTAACCTTTTTTATATTAAAAGATTATAACCTTTTAGCTCATTGGCTCTAGCCTTATATCTTCTTTTGAAAACCTCATCTATTTCTATTTTATAACTTTTAACCTTTATTTTTACTGGGATTTAGCAAAACTTCTGTTCGCCTTTTACTTTATGAATTGCTTTTTGAAGACTGTCAAGAAAGTAAGTCATAGAAGCAGGAGTAGAGAATAGCTCTCCCCAAATAAGAGAGAGGTCAGAGGTCATGCAAACTTCTCTCCTAGCTCTCAAGCATCCATGGCCTGTGTATGGACTGTCTTCCCTGAATGCCTCACCCCAATGGTTAACTCTGTTGCAGGCCATATATTTCACAAGGTAAACTGTATACTCAGTTTCTCAAAATGGTGGTGGTACTTTCTTTCACCTCTTATCTTGAAATATGATGTGAGGAACCACTTATTTTTAAACGTATGAATTAATAACACTGTTTACAATGAGCCAAACAGGCACCACAATTGGGCCTTAACGGTATGTAAAACTGTTGTTTGTAGAGTGGATGTCTATCTTGTGTTTATTGGTCACAGGAAGAAGCCCTTTCGGGTATGAAACCAGGGTTTTGACTACAATCAATTTAGTGAGATTGTTGGGAAGTTCCATATAGAATTATCAAGAATTGCCAGTCTATTTCTATTTGCAAAGTTGTTTTGCTCTCAACAGTACTTTTACATAGACTTCTTGAACTATTTAGTGCCCTATGGAGAAATGAGCTGACAGATGGTATGCTAAACTTATTTTCAGGGAAGAAAAAATAAGGGATTTTGCATATTTTAAAATGAGCTTCATTAAGCAGGTCTCTTGTTACTTTATTTATACAGTAAGAGTAAATGCCTTTACCTTAGCAAGCAGAACTCACCATGAATAATGGCTCAGAACAAACGATGTTGGCAACTTTTAAAAACTTAAAACACAAGATAATGTAGGCATACAATAATTACCATCCTTCTCAGATGAGGTTGTTCTAGTTTAAAGCTTGACACAGGGGACACACACTCTCAAGGTTTTCCCTAATGTGGTTCAGAGGACGTCTTTTTCCTCTCAATGTACCTTGGCAAGTTTCCTGGAAGTGAAGCCAGTTTTCTAACCTACATATACCAGGCGGAGAGAAGTTGCTAATACAGTAGTGGAGTCAGATTGCCTGAATTTGAATCTCAGCTCTACCAACTATTAACCGTGTGACCTTGGGTTTGTTGTTTAACCTCTCTGTGACTCAGTTTCCTCAGCTACAAAATCATAACAATATGTACTTCAGAGAGTCATCATAAAGAGATTAAATGAGGTACTATACCCAAAGTTCTTAGAACAGTCCTAGGCAAATATTAAATGTTCACTAATTATTAGCTATCATTATTAAATAAATGTGATCAAATTTTTTTTTACAGATTAATACAGTTCACCTGAAAACATTTCTATATTTTGTGAACTCTCAATTGTGTATCTAAGTGACCAAAGTTCTAACCTAATGGAACTTCATGCTCAGTGAAAACCAGTACAATTATATCATGAATGGTACTGAGTTTCTGACAGAGTTTGGATTTCTTCAGTAGACATCCGGAGACAGTGAAAGATTTTAAAGAAGGGGAATGATGCTACTAGCTTTGATGGGGTGAGAGGAAGGAGATAAGGCATTGGAAGTGTCTGACTGGGCACAGAGGTGGATTCTGTAGAGAGAAAGGAAACTGTCCACAAAACCATCTTGGTCTGATTTCATCTGACTGTGCTCTTCTTAAATACTCAGTAAATATTTGCTAAAAGGATGAATAACTGGCATCCTGGATTCTAGATTTCAGTACAGTTCAGGGCTCAAAAGAAATGGCAATGGTTTCTGCTCTTCCCATATGAGCTGACAGTCTTCTTTGACCATAATTCCTTCCATATAACAAAAACAGTTACTGAGTATCATATTGATGACTTTGCTCAGTTTCCTGTAATTTTACTTGTGAAGCTGAAAATTAAGTGTTGAAATTTTACAGTTAGGGGACACAATTTGTGGAGTCTTAAGATAGGAAGTGATCTTGGATACCATTTAGCTATTTATCTACATTTAACAAAGGCGGGAAGTGGGTGTAGGTAATGTTAGGGACGTCGTTATGGTCACCTAGTTAGTTAACGGTAGAGTTGGTAATGAAATCAAGACATTCCCACACTAACTCTTAGAAATAAAGGATGTTAGAACAGAAGGAAAACATGAGGATTCTTCTGTTCCACATCTGGTGAAGGAACAACCTGAGGCCCAGAGAAATAAGCTATTTGAGTCACACATTTTCGTGGGGGCAGAGAGTCTATCTGTAAACTCAGGACTCTTGACCTAGTCCAGTGTCTTTAACCCAATTATGACACAGTGACGATACCAACTAATCCCTTGGTTGAAAAGGCCATGGATACACATACATTTCAGAATATTTAAACAAATACACTTGATTATCATGTTCCAGGTCTGTGGTTGAAATCAGTCTGGTTGATTTCTTTCTTCCACCACAAATCCCCTACTCCCACCTGAATTCAGGCAAAAGGTACAGACTTAGATTAATGCATTTGAATATACAATTCATGGCAATGTTACTACAGTAAGGCAGGTTCACATACATGAGTGGTAGTCTCTGTTAAGTATGTTCTCTCTAAATCACCCTGAAAATTCCTAGAAATATTGTCTGCGCATGAGAAGGATATTCAGTGGGTGGAGTTATTTGGAAAAAAAATTTAAACCTTTATGTCCATGGAGCTCATCTAAGTGCCTCAAGTGTCTTGAACGCAGTGATTGTTCGATAAATATTTGTTGACTTAGATTCTTCTGACTGAAGCTCACTGATTCGTTCCTTCAGTAGCTGTTTATCAGGTGCCTTGTATAGTCAAAGCAAATGCAAAATTCCTACAACAGAAGCAGGAGTAGCCCAGGAAATTGGAATTTTCATGAGCTTTAAAAATGCCTGGTGAGCTAAGAGTTTCTAAGCTAAGGTTTCCCCTGTACGTGGCGCTGAAAAGCATTGCTGGGCTTCCCTGGTGGCGCAGTGGTTGAGAGTCCGCCTGCTGATGCAGGGGACATGGGTTTGTGCCTCGGTCTGGGAGGATCCCGCATGCCGCGGAGTGGCTGGGCCCGTGAGCCATGGCCGCTGAGCCTGCGCGTCTGGAACCTGTGCTCCGCCACGGGAGAGGCCACAACAGTGAGAGGCCCACGTACCGAAGAAAAAAAAAAAGAAAAGCATTGCTGTAATGATACAGGTAATGGCACAAACAAGCCATTTCCTCTCGGCTTGTTTTATAGGAGACATACTTTATCCCTTACGAACAGGAAGATTCTGTTCAGTCCAGCTGTGCTGACATCCAGAACTCCAAACAAGTCGTGCTTGGTAAACCATCTTGCTAAGAAGTAGAGAAAACTAAAGAGCCTGACACAGTACAAATCGCAGAAGGTTCTGGCAATAAGACAAAGAACCTCCCTGGAGGAAACTGTGAGACATTGTGATTTATGGACCCATCATTATTACGACTCATAATGAGAGACATCTGTTGCTTTCAGGCCATCAACCTAAATAAATGACTACACAGAAATGAGAGGATGGCCATAACATGGATTTGCCTGCCATCGGAGAATACATTCCTCCTTAGGACATTTTCCCTTTTCTAGCGGCACTGCAAGATACAATTTGCATGCGTGATATTAATTTTTAAAATTGCAAGTCATCATTTTTAAAAATATTTCATTTCCTTCAGTAATGCTGGCTGCTTTTAGATTTATGCATTCAATTAACAGGAATAATCAATGAATTTTTAAGAGTGCAAAAGTGATCTTTCCACAAATCCCTTTGGACTTTGTAACAAGAATCCCTTGCAAAGGATTGTGCTTAAGTAGATGTTCTCTAATGTTGAAATGTTATTTTTCAGATGAGGATAAAATTTTAATGTGAAGTTGTATCCAATTTGTAGCATGTAATAACTTTCATTTGAGATAATCAAAAAATAAAAGATTTCCATTTGTGCTAAGTGTTTTTTTTTTTTTAATTTTTATTTATTTACTTATTTATTTTTGGCTCTGTTGTGTTTTCGTTGCTGTGTGCGGGCTTTCTCTAGTTGCGGCGAGCCGGGGCTACTCTTCCTCGCGGTGCGTGGGCTTCTCATTGCGGTGTCTTCTCTTGTTGCAGAGCACGGGCTCTAGAGCGCAGGCTCAGTAGTTGTGGTGCACGGGCTTAGCTGCTCTGCGGCATGTGGGATCTTCCTGGACCGGGGCTTGAACCTGTGTCCCCTGCATTGGCAGGCAGATTCTTAACCACTGCACCCTCCGTTTGTGCTAAGTGCTTTGATATTAGTGCCTATCAATATATTGTCAGACACTTAGTTTATAGTAAACATCATTCTTTTAAAAAATTCCATGGTTTTTAATAATTTAGAAATATGTGTTAAACAAATGATATTCTAAATTCCTTATCAATTCAGACAAAGGATCCATTACAATCCTGGCATCAGACCCTATGACCAATACCTGTCTGTGGGCTGTTATTAATGAGATGGGGTTAGGGAAGTTGTCACCTATGATGTACCCAAATTCATGTAATAGTGGGTCACCCTGTGTTTTCTCCGAATTCTAATTTAATTCTTTGAAAAGTCCATCATAAGTGAAACTTTCTAGTTTGATAATCCATGCCCAAAATTGAAATTTTCAATTTCAATTTCAACCTATTAAATATCTAAAGCCAAAAGTGAATCTAATTTTTGTATGAAATAATTAATATTTAAGTGTTGTATACATTCAAAGTTCCTTTTACAGATATTATCCCATGGTGAGGTGGATGTCATTCGTTCATCCATGCATTCACCCTGTTTTGCAGTGAGTATCTAGAGCAACTACTTGTCACTCACTGTTCCACGACCTGTGGACACAGCAGTGAGCAAAGCTGACAAAAACTTCTGTTCCCTTGGAGATGACATTCTAGTGGAAAAAGAGACAGTAAGCAACAACACAAACAAATGAAATATATATTATTAGATGCTCTTGAGAGCTAAAGAGAAACATAAAGAAAAGGCCTGGGGGATATGTAGGGTTGTCATTTAAGCCAGGGTGGCCAGAGGAAGCCTCACTGAGAAGGTGGCATTTGAATAAAAGCAGAGGCGGTGAGATATTGAGATGGATATTCGGGAGAAAAGAATTCCAGGCAGAGAGAATAAGGAGTGAATTCAAAGGCCCAGGGATAGGACTTCCCTGGTGGTCCAGTGGTAAGACTACAAGCTTCCACTGCAGGGTGTGTGGGTTCAATCCCTGGGTGGGGAACTAAGATTCCACATGCTGCACGGCCAAAAATAAAAAATAAAATAAAAAAACAAAGGCCCAGAGGCAGCAGCAGGACTGCTGTGCTGGAGGAAGGGCAAGAGGCCAGGACCTCTGGAATAAAGTGAGTGAAGGGGAGGGTCAGTGAAGGACGAGGCAGAGATAGAACAGGAGACGGTGACCTTGCCCTATGCTCTGAGTGGATGGAAGATTCTGTGCAGAGCAGTGAGACGACCTGGCTTACATTTCACCAGGATTACTCTGGCTCATGTTGAAAATACAGCATGGCTGGGGAGTGGAGAAGAGGGGTGGAATCAGGGAGACTTAGTTCAGAGACCACAGCAGTTATTTTGGCATCAGATGATGGTGGATCTTTTAAGTGGAATTGAAGTGAAAAGATGATGGCAAAGAAATGGATGAATTTCTCTGCACCTTAGTTTCCACATTCATTAGAAAGGGAGAACCATAACTCGGGTTGTTGGGAGGTGATGGGTAACACATGCCAAGGCCAGACACGTATTAGATACGTGATGAAAGGTGGCTACTTCAGCTCAGGCTCAATTTATCTGGATAGACTTTTTTTATTTCCTCCCTGTTGTTCAGCTTGTCTAACTGTGCCTACATTGTGCTTTTATAATACTATATTTTTAACCCCTATCCTCACATATATTTTTTTCTGTTGACATTGTTCATCTGCTACTCTAGACTCTAACATTCTTTGGGGCAGGTACCACATCTCACCCCTCCTACATCATCAGCACCTAATACACAGCTGGACACAGAGCAGGCTGCAGGACAAGTGTGAGCTGGGCATCCTGCTGAGTGATTGAAGGAGAGACTATAAGGTCCAGTGGCAATATATCTCTCACTCGTCTCTAACAGGTATGTATTATCATTATGCGTTCCTTGTTCTCTTTCCAATTAAAATAATGTCTAGGGTGGTATTAATTTTCTTAGATGCAGGGGTAGGGGTGATAGTGGAGAGTTCCTGAAAGAGAGAGGAAGAGCAGAAAGAATATTAGATGAGGTTACAGAAAAATCTGGGTTCTAACCTAGATCTGCCACTTAGTGGATGTGTGACTCTGAGCAAAACATTTAGCTTCTCTAAGCCCTGGATTTCAGATCCGAAAATTGAGGATAATTCCATTTGTCCTAATTTTGAGAGTTGGGAGAATGAGACGTATAATGCATGTGAAAGCTTTGTGGCATATCCAGGACTCACCCATCATAGTTAGAAAGCACCGCGCCTTTGAGAGATGTGGTATCGAGCACACAGGAATACTGCTTGCATTAAGCTAAAGAGTGAACTCTAGGGTATTTGATAATCTGTAAGTAGCTCACTTTTATGATGTATTGAGAATCGTATGCACTGCATACTGTGTATTAATTCTCTGACATAAAGATGAAAAATGTAGAGTCATGCCATGAAAGATTAAACCAAACTCAAGATTGCAAGCATAATTCTAACTGAGAGTAGAATTCACTGGTCCACATTTGTACTTACCTCCCTGTGGAAAGAACTGCGAGTAAATCTCTTTGAAGGTGTCTTCGTTGACAACCCCGCTGGGGCATTCCTAGAGAAAGTGGTAGAGAGGCAATATGAGCAAAGTGTTCATAAAACTGATTTTGTGCCCATTTGAAATAGAACTGCCTACGTGCAAAGCTGCAGCAAGAAAGTTCCCCATCCACCCATTATCACAAAAAGAAAAAAAGCACACTATAAACTTCTCTTTGTTCCAGTTCTCACAGACTGAAAAAAAAGTTGCTGTTGTAAAAATCTTTGCCTAGTATCAGCATCAAAGATGGTCTGACACATTAAAAAAACACACTGCTGTTTTTAAGAACATGTATGTATATTATCAACGAGGTAGGAAAACATTACTTCGTTTTTCATATATCAAGGACATTGCAAGATGCTTCTGATGTGGTCTTGGCTGGGTCTTGGTGCTGTATCCTCTGGAGATGTGCTGGACCCCCATAATCTTTAGTTCAATGAGAAAATGCTGTGCTCCCTTTGGGTATAAGGTGGCCCAACAAGTCTCAAACAGAAATAGTTACTAATTTCTGTTAACAGATTGTAGGACTGAATGATAACATTGTTAGTAATAAGTAACTCTGAGTAAGGCAGGACCTGAAGATCTGTTGAATTTCTGGAGAGGAAGGTTTGAAAAGAAACAGGCCTGAACATAATGAATTCCCACCTTTGTCCCATGGTTGGAGTTATTTAAGACTAAAGGATATTGACCTTGGGAACTCCACTAATGTTGGACTACTGACTTGGTGGGACCAAAGGGTAAAGGTACCCCTCTGAGATTGGGCATTTTCTGTAAAAGGAGCTGCAATCTAAAATGTTAGAAAAGATCTGCCTTGATGCCGAAATCAGGACTAAGTAAGTGGACTTGAGACTGAGGTAAGCGCGAAAACGCTTTCACTCTCTGGAGTTGCAAGAACAATCTGGTCAGGATTCTGAACTGGAGACACTCCTTGAGCAGTGGAGACTGACAATCACAAAATAATCCAACATCAAACCACATGTGGGACGTTAATCCCTACTGAAAGTAGGGAAGTGATAAGTTCTATCCATTTCTTCTGAGTAGCTTCTTGTGAACAGGTGCATCTTACCTGAGCTCCCTTGCTTCAGTTCTCACAGGACCCCATTTCCCTGCCTTTAGACATGAATATTCTGTATACTTTAAATTTGACACTGTTACTGGGACCTTCAAAAATCATTTGTGGTCTTTAAAGCTTTTCTTAACTCTTAAAAATCATTGTCCCTTCATGAATAAACTTGATGTATTAATTTGATCTTTCTTTATTCTAATGAGCCAGTTATTCACAACTATAATGTGCTTCACATGAGGAATTTTCTGGTTTTTCCTTTGTTGGTTTGAAAGGTAGTACCTTTGCTATATAAACACAGTTTCGAATAGTAGTTTCAATGTGAACTTGTGTTTATAGAGCTCGTCAATGTGGACTTTCCCCATTTGATCATTGTAATAAACCTATGACTTAGGAATCTCTATTCACTGAGGAAGAACTAGGCTATGTGGTAAAAGTTCCTTGTTACTCAGCTAGCCAGTGGGAGAGCTGGAATGTGAGCTTGGAACTTTCCAGATCATCACAAGGTTTTGAATGAAATAAGCCCTGTGGAAATAATGACCCCCAAGGACCTAAGAGGATTGGAGCAAAAAATGACAGCCAACAACAAATTAGGAAAAAAGCAAGCAAGCAAATTATGATGGTTAATTTTACATGTCAACTTATCTGGGCCACAATGCCCAATTATTTGGTCAAACATTATTCTGGATCTTTCTATAGGGTGTTTTTGAATGAGATTTACATTTAAGTTGGTGGATTTTGAGTAAAAGAGATTACCCTCCATAATATGAGTGGGCCTCACCCAATCAGTTGAAGACCTAAATAGAACAAAATGCTAATCTCTCCAGAGCAAAAGGGAATTCTCCAGCACATTGCCTTGGGAGCTAATATGCAACATTGGTTCTTCTTGGTTCTACAGCAGACTGCCTTTGGACTTGAACTGCAATTCCTTCCTGAGTTCCTGAGTCTCCAGTCTGTCTCTCTCCTCCATCAGATTTTAAGTCTTCACAATCATGTGAGCCAATTGCTTAAAACAAATTACTTTCTGTATATATACACATCTATTGGTTTTTATTTCTCTGGCAAATCCTAACTAATACATAAGCAAATGAACAATCAACAGCTACAACTCCAAAAGGAAAGAAGATGGCATGTAGATAGCTCATCACTCAAAAGTTTTGACTAAATGACTCTGTCTAGTTGGCAGCAACAGAACCAATTTTAAAAGCAAATAAGCACTTTGTAGTTGGACCCTCTCATGCATGGAAATTGTGATTTATTGGCTATTTATCTCTGAGCCATCTGCTGGGGATACGAAGGCGAGAACAAATAGATGGCTGTCTGCCATCAGGTGGTGAATTTGTGCAAGGTCAAAGCTGGAAACTTGCCTTGGAGTTCAAATGATTCTAGCCAGAGACAAAGATGGGAAAGGAACGGACACCTGCAGCCAGCAAACTTGTCAGCTGTCTCTAATCTCTAGATGTATTTGATAGATATATCTTATAATGTGAAATGAAATTCAGAAAGTGATGGTCTCATATGTCTGTTTTATGTTTAATCACATGTCTGTGTCAAACGAAATCCATTCTCTGCCAACTAAAAACTCCTGGTCAGGGACTTCCCTGGTGGTCCAGTGGTAAAGAATCTGCCTTCCAATATAGGGGACGTGGGTTTGACCCCTGGTTGGAGAACTAAGATCCCACATGCTGTGGAGCAACTAAGCCCACGTGCCACAACTACTGAGCTCTCGCACCTCAACTAAAGAGCCTGCATGCTACAACTACAGAGCCCATGTGCTCTGGAACCTGTGCACCACAACAAAGAGCCCGCGCACGCAATGAAAGATCCTGGATGCCACAACTAAGGCCCAACGCAGCCCTAAAAATAAATAAATAAAAATATTTTTTTAAAATTAAAAAGACAAAAATTTCTGGTCAAGTTTTAGGGTGGTAAGTCTCATCAAGTGGATCTGTCTTTATCCATCTTATATTTATTACATTAACTTACATCTTTAACCCATGCATACTGTATGTTTATTATTCTAAGAACTTTTCTGGGAAACAAGGCAGCAGCAATAAACAAGTTAAATGTTGTGCCGTCATGGACCTACATCCAAATAGAACAAGAAAGGTCAGAAGCAACAGAAAAGAACACACAAAAATAACAGTCCATAGAATGGTGATCTTTTATTTATTCTAAAGAGTTCTTATGGGAAAGCAATTCATTTTACTACCTTCAGGTAAAAAAAAATTAATCTGATTTTTTAAGACTCTAGTGATTTACAAAATGGTATGAATGATCTATTCTCTAACTCTTCCCTCACCAGTTTTGTGAAGTCATTTCTGCACAAAAGAGGTATCTCTACCTCTCCATTAAGAATGAATTTGACGAGGCCCTGCGTACAGCTAAGTGTATACCATAAAAGATGTGGCTGTGTTAGGTTAACTCTTGCTGCTGTAACAAACATGCTCCCAAATATATAACTTAAATATATATAAATTTAAAAGAATGTAGTATATTTCTTGCTTATCCAACAGTCTTGGAGGGTGGGGAACAGATCAGAGTTCTTAAGGGACAGAGGCTAATGAAAGCTTGGCCATCGTCATGTGGCGTCTATGTGATCATTTAATCTGAAGGAGAAAAAGACATTGAAGAGTGAGTATTAAAGGTGTTTACGGACCAGGTCTTAAGGTGGTACATATCCTTTCCATTCTTATATTTTTAGTGAGAAATCACTTAATATGTCCACCCCAAACCACAAGAGAAGGCTCATGTGCCCAGGAAGAAGATAAGAAGACAAACTTGGTGAACTGTTAGCAGTGTCTGTCTCGGAGCCTTATTTGAAAATGCTCCAAATGTCTGTGCTCTGAAATAGTTCTCCCACTGATGCTTTAATAGAACCATCATCATATCACTTAGCCATATAAATTCTTTTCATTTCCCCTGGAGTCATTTTTAAAGGATGACATTTTCAAATAAACAAGTGCAGTAAGGCCTAGATATCTAAGTATGAATTTGTTAATTAGGATTTCTTTACTCTAAGAGGAGGAACCCAAGAAGCAGTAGAATTCCCAGCTTTAGAGAGAGTGAGGAAAGCTTCACTCGTATATACTTTGAGAAGTTGCTATAACCTTCTATAAATTTTATGGTTTCTATATTATATTTTCTAATGACATTTCATCTGATTATTAGCAAGTGATCATTTCATGAATATATGTTGTCTATAGAAAAAAAACTAAAGATTACCCTTAATTATGCTACGGTAAAACTATTTTAGTCTTCTATCTAAGCATGTATTAATATGCTGTACAAATAAAATTAGAATAATGTAAGAATATAGTATTGCATCTTCTTTTTTCTTACTGTAACAAAATATCCTGAGCATTTTCCATGTCATCATTATTAATGGCTGCATAATAATGTGTCCATTGCACTTGTCATATTGTTGGATATTTAGGGGATTTCAGCATATTTTTGAACTACATAGGAATAACAATGTAGTTAACATTCTAGTGCATATATCTGTGATTGAGCCTGTGGTTCTCTCTTTACAACTAATCCCAGAAGGAGACTCACAAGACCAAAGGGCTTAAACTATGTTAGGCTCTTCATAATGCACAGTCACATTGATTTCCAGAAAGGCTGTACCCATATGTGCTACCACCACTTGTTTATGAGAAAGTTTCACATTGAGAGGGGCTGCTGACCAGAGTCACGTGGTAATTTGACACTCACCAAATCCCATGAACAAGCAACAGTAATTTGCTTTCCTCATGAATCTAATCATCATTCTGAAAATTATCAGAGGACATCAAGGCATTTGTCCAGATCCCTCCAGATGTGCAAGTTTTTCATGCAGACAAGGATGCTTTGATGGCAGGCTGCTGGACCACATCACCATAGCTGTTTAATGAATGTACATTCAATGCCTTCTTACATACATCATCTCTTCTAACATTTTCACTAACCCTGAGGTGAGGAAAATGAAGCTTGCAGAGATTAAAATGAAGAAACCTGTTGGCATCACATTGTTTTCAGAGGCATACATGTGTTTATTCTTTGAACAAACAGTTATATAGTGCCTTCTGTGCATCGAGCACTGTTCTGGGCAACAAAGAAACAGAAGTGAATTTTTTTTTAATTTTATTTTTGCTTTTATGGAATTTAAAGATTAGTGGAATCAACCTCCCTGACTCCATTCATTGCGATGTTAGCCTTCTGGATTATCATCTTTTTCTCCATCAGGACTGAGAAAGTGGCCTTCTGGTGCACAACATGGTTTGCCTCCAAAGCCACCCATCATGGCTGTGTTGGAGAGAGCCATGTGCAAAAGGAAGACTTTTCAACCCAAACTGGGGATATTGATTAAGAAAAAAATTTTTTAAATTAAAAAAAAATGTATCTGTTATGACCAGCGAGTTTCCTTTAGTGCTTCTTAAACCCTTTGCAATGATATGATCAGGATGCAATGAATGTGGAATGAGATTTTCTCAGCACGTAACTGCCATACTTTTGTCAAGTGGTGAAGAGACGCTTGCCCTTTGGGGCCTTGTAGATGTGTTCTTCTCAGCTCCCTTAGGTAGGGTTATGAGAATGTGTCAAGATCAGTTGTAAATGTTCTATGATTACTTTGCTGCTACTAATATCAGTATTAATAAAAGAGATTTTTATAAGAATAATTAGCATGATGATGATGATGATGATAAGTTAATACATTGTGTTAAATGCTTTACATGGATTTTCTCACGTGAATGGACAGATGCTAGCATTACCTCCATTTTACATAAGCAAACTGTTAGGGAGAAACTACCCACGTTCTCATAATTAGAAAATGGCAGAGCCTAGTCTATTGATCACAGAGTCAGGAAACTTGAGTGTTTAAGCAACTTTAGAGATACAGGTTTCCCCTGCTCTCCAAAAGTAGAGTGCTCCTATGAAACCTTCTGTAAGCTGAAATGGCAGAAAACACAGAAGCAATTACCTAGGACACACCTTGCTAATGTGTGCAGAAAATAAGTTGAGATAAAGCAGAGATGCTCACAGACAGACAGTGGGATATTACTCAGTCATAAAAAGAAATGGAATTAAGTTATTTGTAGTGAGGTAAATGGACCTAGAGTCTGTCATACAGAGTCAAGTAAGTCAGAAAGAGAAAAACAAATACTGTATGCTAACACATATATATGGAATCGAAAAAAAAAAAAGATACTGATGAACCTAGTTGCAGGGCAGGAATAAAGAGGTAGACATAGAGAATGGACTTGAGGACATGGGGTGGGAGGGGGAAGCTGGGGAAAAGTGAGGGAAGCATCGACATATACACACTACTGAACGTAAAATAGTTGGCTGGTAGGAAGCAGCTGCATAGCACAAGGAGATCTGCTCCGTGCTTTGTAACGACCTAGAGGGGTGAGATAGGGAGTGAGAGGGAGACTCAAGAGGGAGGGGATGTGGGGATATATGTATGCATATGGCTGATTTGCTTTGTTGTGCAACAGAAAATGACACAGTATTGTGAAGCAATTATATTCCAAAAAAGATCTATTTTAAAAAAACAACTATGGAGGCTCAATGCTGAGATGCAAAGTGTAGTTCTTCTTAGGGAAGGAGATTGGTGGTGTTCCTTTATGCCTGAGGTGTGCAGCCTCTATATCAGTTAGCTGCAAAATGAACGCTGAATGCTATTTTCACTTTTCTCCTTTTTATATAAAAGTGAAAAATCCTCTTCAGACTTCTTTTGATTAGGGAAAACAGGTACTAATACAGGTCTTTCATAAAGAGAACTTTTGAAAAGTGGGGAATACCTGTAATCCAGTCCAATGGCTTCATTTTAAAAACAAGGAGACTGAGGTTGAGGTTACAGGAATTGCCATAAACCACACAGTGGGCTGCTGAGCCTTACCTTGTGTCTGTGTTTCCTGATGTCTAGGCTGATGTGTGGACATTGCAAACACCCTCATGTCCATACAATAGCTGGTATCATTCTGCCAGGAAGCATTTAGAATAATTTAGTGAAATGCTTATGCTCCTGGGCTCTGGAGTGAAGCAGAAGGACTGCACTGAACCTCTGCTTAAAAGCTGCATAGCTTCAAATTGTTTCATCTAAGTCCTATTGTTCTCTGTAACACGGGGATAACTATTGACACCAGAGGTGTGTTATGAGAATTAGTAAGATAACGCATGTTATGTTATTATCTCAGTCCTCTTCTTTGTGCACCGTATTTGCTCATTAAATATGAGCTGTTAGTATAATGTTAATAATCTAGAATTTGGTAAGCAGAACTCCATGATACAGAGAGTCGCTGTAACCTCAACATGGCTATACCAAGGTTAAATGGTATTCATCAAAGCAGTTGAACCCAGTAGAGTACCGGTCTGATATAATGCAATGAGCCTATAAAACAGATATGAGTTATGCCTCCTCCTCTAGTTTTATAAATTGAATCTGCTCTCTAATATCATCAGAGTTTACCCTCAAAGGCAGGGGAATACTGCAGTTGTAAATGACAGCTGAGAAGAATAAAGGCTACCATACTGGAAATAAATGTCAGTAGAAACCCAGGAGACTTTTTATTCATTAATTTAAGGAAAAGTTTTCCCTACTAATGCTTAGATGAGTATATTAGAAATAAAGTAGTCCATGAAAAGTGTTGGGAATGGTGCTTTGAAGGGAGATCCACGTATGCATAGGAAATTGCTAAAGAAATTATTTTCTGAGGTGCATTGTGAGTTCCTATACTTTTACCTCTTAAGAAAGCCTTTCAGCATTTCCTCGAAAGTTGTCAGAACTCTGGTGGAATGCTCTAGAAATGGTTACAGTGGTATGTTCTAGAAATGGTTACAGATGTATTTTCTTGCTAATATTTGTCCACTACTCCACTGGCTGAAATCTCCTCTTCCCATAAATGATTCTGTTCGGTGTATACCATCTCCTCAGGTTCAGAACAATTATTAAACATTTAGAGATACCTCTTCAGGAATCAAAAAAAAAAAAAAAAAGGAATTATGGTACAAAAATATCATGGAGAAAAAGTAAAAGTCCTTGTGAAATAAATAACTCCTTGGGAACCCTTTTATGATATCTAAAATGTCACATCTTTTAAGCATCTATGTTTTTCATCAACTCTCACACCTACTCCTGCTGCCAAGGAAGGCATACATGACAATGGTTGTGAGGTGCTT
Organism: Delphinus delphis; assembly: GCF_949987515.2. Taxonomy (NCBI): domain Eukaryota; kingdom Metazoa; phylum Chordata; class Mammalia; order Artiodactyla; family Delphinidae; genus Delphinus; species Delphinus delphis. Next base: position 91,926,622 of record NC_082687.1, on the reverse strand, counting down.
AAGTTGAAAACCTAAGGTTTCTACCCACAGAAATGTAATGACATCCATGTTTCATCCAGAGACTGTTTTTTTCAGTTATTCTTTCTGACAAAGGAAGTAGACTGACATCTTTGATAAGTATCACAGCAGACTGTGGGCGGAACAAAAAGGGAACACAAAGACTGGACACTGGGCACTCAGACCAGAGAAGAAAACGAGGGAGACTCACATCGCTCCCCAAATAAGAAGAGCATCCATTCTTCTGGCAAAAATAGATGGCAGGTAAGTTGGCCATCTTAGAGGAAGTTACCTTCTTAAGCAGTACAATTGTTACAGACCACACTTAAAGCGAGCTGGGTACGAGTTCATAAGCAGAGACCAGAAAGCATCTTGGACACTTAGAAGAACATGCAGCAATAACCCATGAGATACACCGAAAGGGAACCTGATGAATTGGACAAGACAAGAAGAGGATTTCAGGTGTGTGTCTTTAGGGTTTTTTATCAACAAATTCTTCCTGCTTCCAAACCCATGGGAAGATTGTGTTTCATGGGTCCTTAATGGTTTGCTGGAACCATGTGTCAAACTGCCCAATGAAGGGGAAGTAAAAGTGACACTGTAATATTGTGATTTATAATAAGAAATATATGTTTGGTCTGAGTCCCCATTTCTAGCACAGAGCTCCTAAAACCATGAGAGAGATAAAGTTATCTCTTGTTATGTTGATGAGGTGACTTTTGGACCCCACTCAAGGATGGGGGCTGGTTGCCAGAGGAGCCAACCAGGTGATTAGAGTGTTGGAACTTTCAGTCCCACCCCCTGACCTCCAGGAAGGGGAAAGGGTCTGGAGATTGAATTCAATCACCAATGGCTAATGATTTAATCAACCATGTTTCTGCCATGAAACCTCCCAAACCCCCAAAGGACAAGTTCAGAGAGTTTCGGGGTTTGTGAACACATTGAGAGTTGGGGAGAGTGGCATGCTCGAAGACATATTTGAAATTCATCTGAGAACTCAACTGTTTATGTAATATATGTATATATTTGCTTATACTTAAGTGAATTTAATCATAAGCTATTAAGTTCTTATTTTGAGTATGAATCCAACTGTTTATTAATTACTTACTACTTTACAAAGTCATAACTTAAAACTACTTTCAAATTACCACATGGACTCCATCTAATTATTATAGTTAAGATTCTGGTGTCTGGAGTGCCCCCAGATCAGATAAAAGGTCTCTTTATGGGAGGATGCTTAAACAAGTTGTATTTTTGTCTGACTGTGTTTTGTGCTACAGATGTATCATAATTGTTTGTATATATTTAACATTTGAGAAAGTGGCTTTTATTTTCTTAGTTTTCAAGATGTGAACATATCAAGCTGAGTTATAGTATAAGTATTTCATAGGCAAGACAACTTTTTATCCTTTGAGATTTTAAAAAATATTTCCCATTACTTAGTTGATTAAATTGTGAAAACAAAACACCCCACCACCTCCAGCAAGGATGACTTTCGAAAGGTAGATGAAGTGAATTCACTGATACAATAAAGATGATGGATGGAGACTTTCATTCTCAGAGACGTATCATTGGGAAGCATGACTGTCTTCACATATTATTCCACCCTGTTTAATATGTAATCCAATTGGAAAAGCATAGATTCTTTTAAATTAAATTTCCATTCTCCACTTCTCTCGTTTGAAACTGGGGCTGCTCTGGAAAGTCACTCTCCTAGTAGCATGACAATTTAAAGATGACTTGGTATTCTACAGTTGGAGGAGAATTTTCAAAATTTACATGGTGCAATGCCATGAACTGTACTGCTCTCATCACTAGATTCTGTTTGTGGACTCCTCTTCTCCCTTTAGACTTGGTAAATACCTTGAAGGCAGCGACTGATTTTTATACAGCCCAGCAGTGTTCACAACAGAGTATTAAAAATGTTTATCTTGAATGAATAAATACAGAAACAATTCTTAGCTTTTAAGAAACTAGAAAATAAACTTGATCTGGCAGTTTCCTTTAAAACTTGTGTGCAAGTTTTTACAACTCCTTGCACTCCAAAACAATTTTTTTTTCTCTGTAATTCTTCTGTTCTCTTCTATCCAGTTGTGCTGAGGGGAAATTTTTGATGCCTTGTGCTGTATTATTCAAGGTCACCACTTTGTCTTAAATACCTCTCTGTCCCTGGACTTTTGAGGTCAAAATCTTGGTTCCACTTCCCAAACCTCATGACTGCTTATCATAAATATAATCACAGAAATTAAGGGAAGACCACCAGGGTCAAGAGAAAACACTTCTTAGTTCAACACAAATTTTAAAAACCTTACCGTATTCAACATTTGGGCTGTTAAAAACTCATTTCAGAATGATAAGATTAGCCCTTCAGTTTTCAGAGCATACAACCTGATCACTAAGAACTAAAACTAGCTTTAAATTTTTGTTCCAATATTCCCAGGTGTTTGAACTCTTAGCAAGTCATTTATTCTCTCTTAGTCTGTTTCCTCATCTGTAAAATAACCTCTAAGGAATACTGACATCACAGGGAAATAAAACAAATGAAAATTAAAATAGATAATGAAAAAGAAAAAAAAAACTGGATACAACCAACACATTAGATATTTTGCTGCTTCCAAAATTTGCATTAAGAACCTTCTGTATTCCCCGAATATACTCCTTGGGGCCAAAATGAGGCCAAAGTGGTTAAATATGAATTTCAGATTGGAAAAAAAAGGGGGAGAAAGACTTTCCTACTTAATATTGGAAAAGAGATGCATGCTGGGTGATAATCAAGATTCGACTCAGCCCCTAAAGCGTGGAGATGTAGGCACATCCTCAGTCCCACGAGGCCCCCCTGTCACCCAGGATGAAGGAGAAATATAAGGTACAAGGCACATTTTCTCCTCATCTCCAGCTCTACTCTCTAACTGTGTGGAACAGGGAAATATTATGGGAGATTTACAGCCAAAACAAAAAACCCAAAACACCAAAAAATAGGCTCCGGTTTCAGCTGTACTAACAAAGAAGTCATTGAAATGTCCCAGGATTCTGAGTCTCAGTCTATAAAATGTGAAAAGTAACAGCATTTTATAGTGAAGAAATGGTAACTCATTGACATTATGTATATAAAGATCCTAGTACTCTTCTAAGAATTAGACAAATGTTGATTTCTTTTAACATTCTCTTTTCAAGTCACTTATGTTGATTCTGCACAATGAAATTGCCCATATTTTGCAGGAAAAGGTTTCCCAGGATCTGGCCCAAGTCCTGAGCCTTTATTGGAATGCATGTAGAGTTATTTGATTCAAAGAGTATTCAAAAAGGGATTTTCCCAACTTTACACAAAAAAAGGGTTCAATTGGTCGACTCATTGTGTTGCTTCCAACATGAGTAAATTCTACAGGTACTCAAAAAATCGTTTGAGGAAATAAAAGACAGAAGTGCCCAGAGAGCTGGTCTGTGTACAGTTTTCAATTGCTGTACAACAATACCACAAACTTGGTGACTTAAAACAACACAAGCTTATTACCTCACAGTTCTGAGGGGAAAGAGTCTGTCATGGCTTGGCTGTGTTCTCCACTCAGGGGCTCACACACAAAATGTTGGCTGACTCTGGTTCTCACCTGGACTTTGTAAACCTCTTCCAAGCTCATTCAGATCTTTGGCAGAATTCAGTTCCTTTTGGTTGTAGGACTGAGGTCCCTGTTACCTTGCAGGCTATTAGCCAGTGGCCTCTGTCAGCATTCTTTTCACATAAGTTCCTCCATCTTCAAATCAGCAAAGGTGTATTGAGTCCCTCTTACCCACTGATTCATTCTACTTCCCTTATCATTTAAAGGGCTCATGTGAATAGATCAGACTAATAAGGGTCTCTCCATTTTAAATTCAACTGATTTGGGACTTCAATTACATCTGAAAAATTTCTCCACAGCAATACCTGGATTAACGTTTAGCTGAATAACCGGGAGACAGGAGTCTTCGGTGGGTCATCTTAGCTATCTGCCTACCACATCTGCTTTGTCTCAGTATGGGCTGACTTTGGTTTTCATAGCAGTTTCTGTTTAACAGTCTTTTCTATAGTTACATTTACAGTATATCAAACAATAGAAACTCTTCAGACTTGTACAAATACTGTACTATTTTCACCACAACTAGCAACTATACTACTTGCAGTCCTAGTTTAACCAGATTTGGAAGGAATATATCCTGCCGAGGCTGTGCTCAGCCGCGTACAGGACCAGCTGAGACTGCAAAACTGAATATTTTTTTAATGAACGCTATGAACAGTATTCCATACGCTGAGGTGTGCCCTGTCCTTATTTATTTCTGCTCTATATCACCAAGGTCATTAGGCAGATTTTATGAATTGATTAGATCACTTTCAAATTGGCATGCCATCAGCCTAATGATATTGGGAAAAAAAAAAAAAACCTCAACAAAAAATCTACTTAAAAAATCATGGGCTTCCCTGGTGGCGCAGTGGTTGAGAGTCTGCCTGCCGATGCAGGGGACATCGGTTCGTGCCCTGGTCCGGGAAGATCCCACATGCCGCTGAGCGGCTGGGCCCGTGAGCCATGGCCGCTGAGCCTGCGCGTCCAGAGCCTGTGCTCCGCAGCGGGAGAGGCCAAGGCGGTGAGAGGCCCGTGTACCACAAAAAAAAAAAAAACAACAAAAAAAAACATGTAATTTTTCAATCAGAAAGAATAAAACACTAAGATGATATTCATGTACGTGTACAGACATAAACACAATTGTAAGAGAATCTATTTTCTGAAGCTTTGCAATAACCATATACTCTTTCAGTCTAATTTTCCCCACCTACCAAATTGGCTGGATTTTGGCTCTTTGATGACTTCATTGTGTCTGTTGTCTCTTGACTTCTTATGTGAGAATATACATTTTCCTCACTCTGTAAGCTGTTTTTATTTATTGGTTTTCAGTTCTTTGCAGTCAAAGACACTTTAACATAAGCAATAACCTTTTGTCATTTTATTACATCTCTCTACAGAACGGGGAAATGAAAATGAGTTCTCTTTATTGGTTGCTGACAAATTTAGTGGAAGTTCTACCGGACCCAGAAGAATAAGCTAGAGATTACAGTGATATGTGCATGTACGGGGTTGATTTGATTTGCCTAGGTCCAGATATTTGAAAAACCCATTCTAAGGTATATCCAAAGAAGCTGTGAAGGAGTGTAGAGGTTGGAGGATTAACAGAAGTAATGTTTCCTGTTCACCTGTGGTCTGCTGGACACTGAGCCTGATGGTGTAGGAGATACAAGTAATCATTAAATCCTCATAACAAGTAGAGGAGGTAGATATTTTCTCACATGGTATATAACAAATGAGCTCAGAGGAGTTTAAGAAACTTCCCCAAGATCAGACAGATATTAGGCAGTAGGAGAGATCTGAACCTGAGTTTGACTATAAAGCCTTTATACCTTACAAATCTGCCATCTCTGAAAAGCAAGTGTAACTATAGAAAAGAAAAATAAACGAATAGAGAACTAATTATCCCAATATTTTTCATCCCTATTAATTCACCAAAAAATCATTAATCAATGATTCAACAAAGATTCCTAAACCACCAAGCACAGTCCCCATCCATTTGGAGTTTACAGTCCATCAGGGAGAAGGGTATTATTCAAATATTCACACAAATACATATCATATTAAAACCCATGGGGGCAAAGCAGCATGAAAAATCAAACTGCTTTTCATAAACGAATTCAAATGTCACAGGTGAGATGTAGGGTAGCAGTTCAAGTCCTCTGGTCATTGGCTTTCGTGAGGGAGGGGGAAGACATGGTCAATCCAGCTCTAAACACATTTTATTACAGATTTATTTACCTCTACTTTCTTATTATCAGTTCTGAGAAAGGAATGCTCTGTCCCTTTCTCACATAGTTGCCTCTCATCAAGTTACAATTTCAGGAGCAGCCCTGAGTCTCTGAAGCTTAGCTGTAAGTCAAAGGAATGTTTATTCTCTTTAATTAACTTCCCTTTGTTGCAAATACTAGAGAAGTTTCTACCCACTGCCTTCTGGTGATTCGTCAGAGGTTCTTCTCTAAAGGGGACAACAACAGCCAGACATGGAAGCAAGGTTAATGTCCATTGACAGATTAATGGATAAAGAAGACGTGGTACATATATATAATGGAATACTACTCAGCCATAAAAAAGAATGAAATAATTCCATTTTCAGCAACATGGATGGACCTGGAGATTATCATACTAAGTGAAGTAAGTCAGAAAGAGAAAGACAGATATCATGATATTGCTTATATGCGGAATCTAAAAATAATGATATAAATGAACTTATTTACGAAACAGAAACAGGCTCACAGACTTAGAAAAAAAATTCATGGTCACCAGTGTGGAGGGGTGACCCCCTGGGGGGAAAGATAGATTGGGAGTTTGGGACTGACGCATACATACTGCTATCTTTAAAATAGATACCAACAAGGGCCTACTGTCCTTGTCCTAGCACAGGGAACTCCGCTCAATATTCTGTAATAACTTAAATGGAAAAAGAATTTGAAAACGAATAGATACATGTGTATGTATAACTGAAGCACTTTGCTGTACACCAGAAACCAACACAACATTGTTAATCAACGATACTCCAATATAAAATAAAAAATTTTTAAAAAGTGGGGGGGCAATTAGCCAGGGTCACAAAAGCTGCCTGAGAGGACAGTGTGTCTCGACCTGTACTGTTTCCAGGCTCCCAAGGCGGCGGAGTGGCCCCAGAGACCTCGGCCTGCTAACTGTCAGTCGTAGAGCACATCACATGGCCCTCTGGAGCTTGGGGGACCCGCGGGACGCGCGGCCTCATTCTCCGAGTGTTTCATTACAGTGTTGAGGCACAAGGGGGCAGCAGTGTCCCCCACGATCGCTAGAAATTCCATTTCTAGTTCATACACTTCGGCAGTTCTTTCCCTAAGCTTGGGGCAAGTTGGAGTAGATTTCTCTCCAGAAAGATATTTTCTCTTTATGAAACGTGGCAGGAGAGCTCTTGTTCCCAAATTAGGTAGAAACAAAATTAACTATTTCAGGGAAAGGGACCCAGAGACTGTCTCCTTTCTGGATATTATAGTTGGAGTAAGTCAGCCTAAAACTGCAATCTCTTTTTAGGCAGTTGGGCGGCCCTTAATTTTAGTCACCAAAAATCTGTAGGTTGTAGGCCTAAGGAAACAAGTAAACAAACAAGACAGCCACAAAAATTCTAAAGTTTGAGTATGAAAATCTTATAAATTTGCTTTTAAGTACATGGGGGCTCTGCTTGTTCGGTTATTTATTGGGGAAAGTTTTAAATCCTCCGTAAAACAGAAATAATGATAATACCTATCTTGGGGTTATTATAAGGCTTAAAAAAGGATAACCCATATATAGTGTTTAGTGTGATACTTGGCATTAACTATGACAGGGATTATTTGTATAATGGTGGGGATATTCATTATGAATCTTTTTAGGTTTTGTTGTTTTTTTCACCTTTATCAAGGATATTAAATTTATCTTTATTAAATGCCATCTGCTTATTCATCTCAAAGGGTTTTTTATAATCCCAAACCAATCTTCCATTTTCTTAGTTGCTCTAGGATATAGCTTTTGGAATTTGATGTCCCTGGCTTAAAATCCACTCATATCACTTACTAGTTGTGGGACTTTGAATAAATTACTTAACTTCTGTGATCCTGAGTTTTCCCATCATTCATTTATTCATCACATATTTTTGAAAATATAGTATATGTCAGAGACTGTAATAAGTGCTGGGGATAAAATAATCAACAAGACAGATGAAGCCCCCCCATGGGGAGCTTAGAGGCTTATCAGAGAAGGTACACATAAAACAAAGAGCTGCACAGATAATCATTTAGGGTTGTGATAAATGCTACAAAGGACGTACAGGAGACCTACCTGAGGAAGTCCCACTTAAATGACTTTCACACAGAGACCTGAAGGATGAGTAGAAGTTAGCAAGAGCCGGGGTAGAAGCCAAGGGCCCGTACATAGCCTGGGATTTGTTCAAGGACTAAAGTGATGACAAATGTGCCAGAAGTGATAGTCTCAGAAAAAGTTAGTTCAAGGCCTGCTAGATGGGTTAAGGATCTAGGTCTTTACCAGTCATATGATGGGGATAATATACGTGCTTTACAGGCTCTGGAGAGAATTAACATAATTTACCTAAAGTGCCCAGCAAAAGTCCCAATCATTTTATACATAATCAATATGGCCGTTTTCTTTTTGTCCTACCAGGGCTGAATTTCTAACTCTGATATAGTATTTTTTCAACACATAATTATTTAGCATCTACTCTGTACCAGGCTCTTTGCTGCAAGCTGAACAGACAGAAGGGGCAAAAGAGACATGGTCTTGCCCTTGCCTTGATCAATCTTTCCACTGATCAGCTATTAGGTTCTTTGCCTTGTGTAAATTTATTTCAGCTGGACAAGAGTTTCAGCATAGCTGAGACATGATATCTCCTGCTCCCATCTCCCAATACAGAAAAAAACCAAACACACAGAATAAATGCACATTACTGTGGATTACAATGTAAATAACTCAGGATTATATAATTTGTAAGTAGGCGTTCCTTCTGCATCTTTCTTTGCTTTAGCTAATGATTAATAATAATGATGATGCTAATTTCTACAGTGCATACCTATACATGGTGCAGTGGATTAGGCTGGATCTCTATACTGTTGAAAGGGCTAATAAGACCTCCATGATATTCTCTGAGGCACTAGCATCTGAGGCACTGGAGGGTTAGAAGACTGGCAAGCTATTAGATGTAGCTAATGCCTGTGTGGATATGTTTACCCTAAAACCGAAGTACTCTAACTCGTATTCTTCTCTGCTTATCTGTTGTAATATATTACATAGTGCATATTTATTTATTTATTTATTTAACACATAAAAATCTTGACTTCTCAAAAATATTCCAGGCATAGAAAAGAACTATCAAATCACAAAACTCTACTACTTTTACTCTTCATTTATATCTGCACTTTTTCATTTTTAGAGCTCATAGATATTCAAGACATTTATTTGTAAGTATGGTGAAGGCATTATTCCCATCAGCAAGAGATCCTCTTCAAAATTCATGCTATATAAGTTTGTGATAATTTGTACTCTCTTTAGTGAGGCATAAAGCTACAGGCTTTATGTTCTTGCCACATACTGAAGGAAAAGCAATGCATGTTTTCCTCAGTATTTCACAGATATTTTCATTCTCTGGTTCATCTGCTGTTAATCTTAGTGCTTCCCAGAAAGAGATTAATGTTTGGAGTTAATGACGGTAGCTTTGCCTCATATTTTCTCTGTTTTTGTTATTTTTGTTGGGAGATGAGGAGTCTTGAATTGTTTGGTCCCTATACAATCTTCTGAAAATATTCCAGAAATCTTTTGCATTTTTTAAGGGTGAAAGAGACTTGAATAGGTTTAGAGGATATAGGGAAGCAGCCAGGAGAGAGAGGATGGGGAGAATTACAGATATAGGTAAAGAGGGAGCAAGATATCAGAGGGAATGGGATTAAGAACACAGGGGAAATTGACCAACCTTTTGTTTTACACTGGAAAGAATAAATCAGTAAATAAACCTAAATCAAGTGCCAACTACGCTTTAGACCTTGATCTGGGAACTGAGGATGTGGTGGCGACTGATGAAGAAAGACAAGTTCCCTCTGTTCATAACTCTGTGGGAGCAAAGATGTTTCTGCATATGCATTTACTGATGGAAGCAGGAGAGCTTTGCAGGATGTATAGTTCTAACTGAAGTGAAGCGTAGAGGAAGAGATATTTGATCATGGAAAAGTAATGAGACTGTCAGCTTGTGTGTGAACATTGTAAATAAATAGTGACGGTTAGGCAAGTAGTAGAAGAGTGAAGAGAGAAGACTTGGCTGAGTTGGATTTTTGCCACGTGGGTATTGTGATAGGCAAAAAAATGCCCCCCCCCAAAGACATTCACACCCTAATCCCTGGAAACTGTGAATATTACCTTATATTTTGCAGGTGTGGTTAATTTAAGGATCTTGAGATAGAGAGATTATCCAGGTGGGCCCTAAATGCCATTACAAGTGTCCTTGTAAAAAGAGAGGCAGAGAGATTTGACACACATGTAGAGGCGGCGGCAATGTGAAGATGAAGCTGAGAGAACTTTGAAGATGCTGGTCTTAAAAATTGGGTGATGCAGTCCCAAGCCGAGGTAGGCTGGCACCCACCAGAAACTGGAAGAGGCAAGCATTAAATCTTCTCCCAGAGCCTCTGGAGAGAGCATAGCCCTGCCAACACCACGATTCTGGCTCAGTGTTACTGATTTCAAACTGCGCCTCAGACTGTGAGAGAAAAATGTCTGTTGTTAGCTACCCATTTTGTGGTATTTTGTTACAGCAGCCCTAGGAAATTGATACAAGGATGATCATACAACAAGAGTAAGGGAGTAGGGATGCTCAAGAGGTGTATTGAGTGATCCAAGGTATACAAGCCCAGAGGAATATGAAACTGGGGAGACGAAGGAAGGGCTGGTGGTAGTAAAGCTCTGGTTTGTAAAGTCAATGAGCAGGATATAGTAGGAGATAGGACCCAAGACAATTGAACAGATGGAAAGTTGTGGTCAAAAAGGTGAAACTAATTGAAGACTTCAGGAGGTGCACATTGTCAGGTAAAGATAAGGTTCAAGTTATGCCCATCGAAGTGAAAAGTTGAGTGGAGAAGAAAATAATGGCATTTAAAAAGTCAAAAATCACCGGAGGTGGGTGCCTGTTAGGACAGGTGGGTGCCTGTGAGGTCAGCTTCATGGATATTGCTTGCAGGCCAGTGAATCAAAAAGATTTTAAATTCAGGGATCAAAGTCTTAAATGAGTATGATATAGTGATTCTGAAAGTGACAGCTGAGATACACCGACTTTAGCTTCCTGTGGCTCTGTTTTATTCTCCTCTCTTCCTTGCTTTAGGAAGTGTCAGTCCCCCATAACACATGATACTGGTGGGGCTCTCAGTCTCAGTACCTACCATATCCCCTGGCCACCAGGCTAACTCATTGTTGCAAGCTTATCTAAGAACAATTCTCCATCTCCCAGGTCACAGTGATTAGTTCAGGTATGTCATGTGACTAAAGCCAGATCCTTCCTTGCTAGAGCTATCAGGACTGATGAAGAGAGAACAGAAAAGATAATCCTAATGATATTATTAGAGCCCTGATCCAGTTGTGCCTGATGCTCTAATTATTTCTCTATCCCAGTTATGTGAGCCAATAAAACTTCTAAAATTTTAATTTAAGATACTTTGAATTGTGCCATAAGGATGAGAAATTGTTCAATAAGGCAAGAAAAGGAAACAGAGTGGAAAAGAAGGCATAAAACTATCTTTGTTCTCAGATGACATGATCATCTATGTACAAAAACTGAAAGAATCAACCAAAAAATTCTTGGAACTAATAAGCGATTAGTTGCAGGATGCAAGGTTGCAGGATGCAAGATTAATATACGAAAGTCAATTGCTTTTCTATATACCAACGATGAAAAAGTGAAAATTGAAATTAAAAACATGATATCATTTACATTGGCACCCCCAAAATGAAATATTTAGGTATAAATCTAGCAAACTATGTACAAGTTCTAAATGAGGAAAAATATAAAACTCTGATGAATGAAATCAAAAAATAACTAAACAAATGGAGAAACATTCCTTGTTCATGGAAAGGATAATTCAATATTGTCAAGATGTCAGTTCTTGCCACCTGTATCCATAGATTGAAAGCAATCCCAATCAAAATCCCAGCAAAGTTATTTTATGAATATTGGCAAACTGATTCTAAAGTTTATATGGGAAGGAAAAGGACCCAGAATAGCCAACAGGAAGGAAAAGAACAAAGTTAGAAGACTGATGCCACCCTACCTCAAGACTTAGTATGGAGCTACAGTAATCAAAACAGGGCTGTATTGGTGAAAGAACAGACAAATAGACCAATGGAACAGAATAGTGAGCCCCAAAATAGGCCCACATAAATAGAATCAACTGCTCTTTGACAGGAGCAAAGGCAATACACTGGAGCAGATATAGTCACTTTAAAAAATGGTATGGTAAAAACTGGACATACACATGCAAAAAAAAAAAAAAAAAGAATCTAGACACAGACCTTACACTCTCACAAAAACTAACTCAAAATGGATCATAGTCCCAAAAGTGAAACACAAAAGTATAAAACTCCCAGAAAAACATAGGCGAAAACCCATAGATGATCTTGGGTATGGTGACGTCTTTTTAGATACAATGCCAAAGACACAATCCATACAATAAATATTTGGTAAGCTGGACCTCATTAAAATTAAAAACTTCTGCAAAAGACAATGTCAAAAGAAATTAGAAGACAATCCAAAGACTAGGAGAAAAAATTGCAAAAGTTACATCTGTAAAAGAACTGTTACCTAAAATATACAAAAAAAAAAATCCTTAAAGCTCAACGATAAAAAAAGAATCTGATTTAAAAATGGGCCAAAGACCTCACAGACACTTCATCAAAGAAGATATACAGATGGCAAATAAACAGATGAAAAAGGGCTTATATTATGTGTCACCAGGGAAATGCAAATTAAAATGGCAATGGGATATCACGATATACCTACTAATATGAACACAATCTGGAGCACTGACAACACCAAATGCTGGTGGAGTAATAACAATGCTCATTCACTGCTAGTGAGAATGCAAAATGGTACAGTCATTTTGGAAGACAAAAGTAAACATACTCTTACCATACCATCCAGCAATCGTGCTTCTTGGTATATACCTGAAGGAGTTGAATTGTTACATCCACACAAAAATCTGCACACAGATGCCTTATCCATAATTGCCAAAACTTGGAAGCCACGAAGATACTCTTCAGTAGGTGAATAGATAAATAAACTGTGGTACATCCAGACAATGGAATATCATTCAATGCTAAAAATAAATGATCTGTCAAGCCATGAAAAGACATGGAGGAATCTTAAATGCATATTACTAAGTGAAAGAAGCCAACTGAGAAGGCTATATATTGTATGACTTGAACTATATGACATTTTGAAAAAGGCAAAAACTATGGAGACAGTAAAACAATCAGCTATTGCTAGAGGTGAAGGCGGGGGGTGGATTAATAGGCAGAGCACAGAGAATTTTTAGGGCAGTGAAAATACCCTATATGATATTACAATGATGGATATGTTATTCTACAGTAGTCCAAACCCATACAGTGTGTAATGCCAAAGTGAACCCTAAAATAAACAATGGACTTTGAGTGATTACCATATGTCAGTTTAGGTTTATCCTTGGGAAGAAATGTACCATTCTTGTGAGTGATGCTGATAACGGAGGAGGCTCTGCATGTGTGGGGTTGGGATATATGGCGAATCTCCGTAACTTCCTTTCAATTTTGTTGTGAACCTTAAACTGCTCTAAAAAATATGGTCTTAAAAAATTACCTAGAATTAGTTTTTATTACACATACTCCAAAATATCCTAATCTATACCACAATGGTATTTTCTCCCTGCTTTTTGTTCTTTGTAGGATGGTTACAAAGGGATAAATGTAGTCCCTTGTTTCTCTTGTTGGTGTGTTTTGGTGCTTCAGGAGATAACAATCAAATGAGTGAGGGAGAGTTCATATTTTTCTTAGTTATTGTTTCAATCTCTAACCCCAGGCACAAGAAATGATATATTAGTTTATTTTATGAATGTTATTTTCACTAACAGAGAGTTTTAGGTTCAGAGAATTATTTCAAAACCCAGCAGGATGCCGAGACAATGCAAACAAAAACAAAAACAAAACAGTGAAACAAAACAAATTAATCTACAAGAACATTTGAAATTTTAAGAAATAACAATATCACAGCTGTTCTTATTCAAATCAAATCTATTCAACAAATCTCTATTAAACTCCTACTGTAAACCAGGCACATATAAATGAATAGGTGAACAATTTGAATTGACATCTTGTTGTGGCCTAATAATTACATTATATGATGAACTGCTTTGAGAAGTAAAGTGTGGTAGAACACTGAACTAGAAGCTCTAGGTCTACCATGAATTAGGCAGAGAGAAATACAGTATGTCAATATGAGTAAATATTGATGATTTTATGACAATAAGATTCTGTAATAACTGCAATTCAGATACCTCCTTACATTATCTGATAATTAAAAGAGCCTGAGTGCTATTATTTGGAAACCACAAAGGATCTATCTCATTAACACTGTTTTTGAGTCCCTACCATTTATCTGGCACTGAGCTGGGTACTGGGGGAACACAACTGTAAGAAAGACAGGTCCAGCTCTTGTTCCTTGCCCTGTAGTACATATCAGGGGACACTCCAAGGCATCATTATCATAGTAATTATCATTTCACTCTTTACATTTAGCAGGTGATAAAACTCACATTCAAACACTAGTGTCGTAAAACAGTACAAAGGTCTCTCTCTCTTAAATGGTTTCATTATTTTTATTTTAGTCACCCCAAAATAGAATCCTTAATTCCTGTGCAATTCGATAACTAAATAACTGATCATTATTCCCAGAACATTAGTTTGCTTGAGTTAGAAAGGCTCATTGTGCTCAAGTGTCTCATTTTTAATCTGAGCAACCTGAGGCAAGGGATGCCAAGTGATCTGTTCAAGGTCATATTTTGACAGAGCAGGAATAAAATGCTCATAATATCACTCTCAGCCCAAATTTGTTCCACTAAACCACGCATGTCTATAAAAGACAAAAATCAGCGAAGAAATACAAGATTGTCAGGTTTAAAATTCTCTTCTTCTTCAGTTGTACATGTGGTGATGGGAAATAATATTCTTCAAGTCTGTAGTTATATTATTATTATTGACTTGAGTGCTCAAACTTAGGATGACTTATCCTATAAGATTGGAACTCTCACTCTAGAAGTACTTTGAATTATTAAGGAAAAATTCCTCCTTCCTTTTCTTTTCCCTTCCTTCTCTCCTTTATTTTTCCTACTTTCTTCCCTTCTTTCTTTGATTCTTTTCTTACACAATCATTTATTCCACACAAAGTTATTCAATGTGTAGAGTGTTTAAGCTGGGATATAAAAATGAGTAAGGCACGGTCCCTGCTCATAATGGGTTCGAAATCCAGTGAGAGGAAAGATGCATAAATAAGTCATTATAAAACAGTGTGATGTGTGGGTTAATGGTTCATAATAGAAGGAGTGGTCACTTTACTAGGGAGGAGAGGACTGGGAGCTGGAAGGCTGGGAAGAGTTTGTAGGGAAACAAACATCTGAAGATTTGTTAGGAATTTACCAGATTTTGAAATAAGGGAAGGGCATTCAAGAATGAAGTGAAGGTAGATGACTATATATATATACATATACAGGCATTTTTCAATGCACTTACTTTTAGTGTGAGACTATTATGCAATGATTAATTTGCTATCCAAATTTTAATGCTGTTAAATCAATAAGCACATTTTACTGATTTTTGAGCATTTATGTCATCGGTAGATTGATGAATGTTGCCTTAGTTCACCTTTAAGTTTACAATGGCAAAACTGTTTAAAAATCATTTACTTCTGTTTCCAGCATAATTTGTTTTTAGTGGAAATTCTCACTTGGGTTGTTTTTTTTTTTCTTTTATCATTTACTTCTGTTTCCAGCATAATTTGTTTTTAGTGGAAATTCTCACTTGGGTTGTTTTTTTTTTTTCTTTTATAAGTGACTCTGAGATAATTGTCTGAGTGTCCAATTATACTTTCTTACTTAAGAAAGTTTAAAATATGATTATATCTTAAAATGGGCTATTCTGTAATAGTTTTTCCCCCTTAACTATAAGGGTTTTACTATATACTTCCTTCCATGGTATTTTATTTTCCCCTTAAACACTTTTCACTTGGTATTTTGATAACTCATTTACTTGTATATATATAGCTCATCAGATTGTAAGTGCTGTAGGGAAAGGGACTTTTTTGTATATCGTGTTAACTCTGTATTCCTACATGTAGCACAGTTCCTAATAAGTAACAGATTAGTATTTTGAATGAATTAATGAAGGTGCCACAAACTACGAGACACAAGGGAAGAGATGTACATATAAATGCATGGAGATATAATTCACATGATAATGGACGTGTTACATTAAAAATAAACCTCTGAAACATATCAGACAAAATATTTTAAAGTATTATCCAAAAATGCCATGATTGTTGTTTCTATGCAATGAGGAATACCTTGGATCCCAACAAATTAGTCTTTCCACCAAAAGGAGCAGAATTTCACCCATCCTATCATTGCAGTACATGGTGGAAGATGAGCACAGAATGCACTTGACTATGTCTTCTGGTGGAAAGTCAGCTCTGAAAAAATAGATACAGAAGGCAATCCCAACCCAGCAGATCATGTTGGAATTCAGCATCTCATAGAGGATGCTGAAGGAAAGCAAAGACCCCAAAGTAATGTAGTTATACTTAGTCTATGCTCATAGAGAACTTTGAATAAGTACATAAGCAAAGACTATGAATCTTCAGAAAATTGTATAAGGCTCTAATGAAAACACAGGGATACCTCAGTGTGATTATCAAAAAGAGGAGAAAGAGCTACTAGACGCAATCCAATAAGTAGTTGGTGAATTTAGAGCAAACTAAAATAGAAAACTGTATTTTCTCAGCCACACAAAATAAAGCATTTCTAAGAGTTTAAACTAAGAGTTCCATAGTGCGGAGGAAGAGGGAGTTGATGTAAGAATTCCCTGATCATTGGGTAAAATATTTTATTTCTATAACAACTTCAGTTAATGAATAAGAAGCCATTCATTAAGGCCTCCTTCCATAGTGTGCATTTAGTCCTTGTCAAAGAATCCATTTGTTTTCATATTAAATTCCTAAGTTAAACAAATGAGCAAACATAACTTCTACATGTGTTATTATCATTTTTTGCCTAAACTAGGTAGGCAGATTCTGTCTATTGCAATTGCAAAGCTGTTTGCCAGGGCGAAAAAAAGAGGAAAGGAGCCTCCCTTTCCCTAGCTCCCATCTCTTCAAGAAAGCTTTACCAAGGTTTACTTCCTCATATTAAAAATCCTGCCATTTGTGATGACATAGATGGACCTTGAGGGTATTATGCTATGTGAAATAAGTCAGACGGAGAAAGACAAGTACCATATGTCTTCACTTATACGTGGAATATAACAAACAATCAAACAAAAAAATGAGCAAACTAAACCAAATAAAAACATGCAGATGCAGAGAATAGAGTAGTGGTTACCAGAAGGGAAGGAGAGGAGGGCGGAGGGTAAAACAGGTAAAGGGATTATCTGTACAGTGATGGATAGAAGCTAAATTTTTGGTGGTGAGCACACTGTAATAATGTATGCAGAACTAGAAATATAATGTTGTACACATAAAAATGTTATGTTATAAACCAACATTATATGAATAAAAAATAAAACTCGTTTGCTAAAACACTACTACAGTAGCTCAAGAATCACGATAGTCCGTAAATATTGCCAGTATTTTGTTAGGTTTGTACCATTTCTATAATCTAAAAAATTTCTAACAGAGCCAGAATTCATATATTTAAAATCTGTCTTAGATAACAAATATAAAAGAAACAAGGGAATAAACACCACAGATTAAAGAAAGACAGGTAAAGGCAAAATAAACTTTTTAAAGATGATGTAGAAAAACAAATTTATGACTTCAAAGTAGCACTAACCATAAGTATTAGATTGCAAAAACTGTAATCTAATACTTCCTAAACCCATGACCTTCAGGAGTCCCTTTCACAACTATGCTGGCTCTGTCATGTGACTTTCTTTGGCCAATCACAAAGCTGCTGTAATTACATGCTTGAGAAGTGCTAGTGCATTGAGCTTTGCCCTCTTCTGCTACTCTCAGGACATCTGCTACTACTGTCAAGTGAAGAAGTACAGGCTAGTTTTCTTGGCTGAAAGCCTGCCAACCATTGGACATTTATGAGACACCATCCTAGATCTTCCAGGTTCCAGCTGACATATATGCATGAATGAGCAATGCAGATGTCAGCTGAGCCATCAAGAGCAGCATTGCTCCGGTGACTCACAAAATCATGAGCTAAATAAATGCATGCTGTGGTTAGCTCCTAACATTAGGGTGGTTTGTTACACAGCAAAAGCTGACATGTAGAAATTGGCACCTAGAGGTGGGGTGCTGCTGTAACAAGACATAAAATATGTGACATTTGCTTTTGGACTAGGCAGCAGGTGGAAGGTGGAAAAGCAGTGAAGAAACAGCAGACTGTGGAAAAATGGTGAACAAACTATTAATAGAAGCTGAAAAAGCAATAACAACCTGCTTTAGCTGATAGAGAAATAAGAAAAATGTCACCTGCAGTAACAATGGAGGAGAGACAATGCCTCTAAGGAACATATGGAACTTGGCAAGTGGGTTTATAGGAAAAATATTGCAAGTGCCATTCAGATTCCTTTTTAGCTGGCTAAGGTGGAGGAAGGAAAGAGAGAGATCACCCAAATAAAGATGGTTTATTTTGCAAACAGAATTTAGGGAGGAAAAGGAGAGGCCAGAACTTACTGGGTTGGAAACTAAATCTACCTCATTCTCAATTCTTCTGTTTGTAAAAATTCTTATGTTTGGGGGCCAGAGGAAAAAAGGCATGTTATATACACAGGAATGACTGTAATGATGGCAGAGATTTCTCATCATAAACAATGCCAGTTAGAAGACAATAGAGCAAAATCTTTAAAATCCTGGAAGAAAAAAAAAATGTCAACTTAGGATTCTTTATCCAGTGAAAGTCTCTTTCAATTCAAAAGGCAAAATAAAGACATTGTTAGACATTAAGAGAAGAAAGACTTCAGCAACAGCATACCTGTACTGTAGGAACTGTTGAAGGAAGTCAATCAAGCAGAAGAAAATTGGTATCAATAGAAACCTGGTTCCACATAAAGAATGGAGAGCAATGACTGTGGTAACTACATGGATAAATAAAACATTTTTTAAGTATCTTTAAAAGGCAACCAATTGTTGAGGGAAGCTGGGTCAGGGATACATGGGACCTCTGTACTCTTTTGCAAAATATTGTTTAAAATAAGTTTAAAATGAAAAGTTTTTAAAATTAAAAAAATATATATCTAAAGCAAAATTAGTAACAATGCCTTTTAGTTATATTCTATGTAAAACGAAATGTATGAATACAACAGCACTCTGCCAGGGGCAGAGAAATGAAAGTATACTGTGGTAAGAGGTTTTTTTACTATATGTGGAGAAAAATGATATCACTTGATAGACTGTGATAAGTTAAAGATATGTGCTATAAACACTAAAGTGACCACTAAACCACAAACCACTAACAGCACAATTAAACTTTATAACTAATGTGATAGTTAATTTTATGTGTCAACTTAGCTAGGCCTCAGAACCCAGATTTTTGGTAAACACTATTCTAGATGTTTCTTTGAAGATATTTTTTAATGGGATAAACATTTAAATCATTAACCTTTGAGTAAAGCAGATTGCCTTTCATAATATGAGAAGATGTCATTCAATCAGTTGAAGACCTTAAGAAAAAGGCTGACTGCCCTTGAGCGAAGGGGAATTCTGCTAGCAAACTACCTCTGAACTCTTCCCTGGCTCTCCAGCCTCCCAGCCTACCCTGCAGGTTTTGGACTTGCTAGCCTCTACAATCGGATAAGCCAATTCTGTGAAAATACATTTCTTTCTCTCTGTATGTACACACATCCAGTTGGCTCTGTTTTTCTGGGGAACGCTGACTAGTACACTAAAAAGCCAAAAAAGGAGACAAAAATTAAGTAATAAAAATGACTAAATATAAAAGAATCATAAAATGAGAAAAATTCTTATGTCTTCTGTGAAATGGACATTAATAATTACTCATAGTGTGACTATGAAATCAAGAGGTTACAGACCTGTTAAAATATGTTTAAACCCCTTAGCACCAAATCATGTAGCAATTCTTAAGAAGATGTGCTTCATTACTATCAGTAACTATGTCCTGGTTTCCACTGTAATTTTTTTTTTTAATTTACCGATTTCCTATTATTCTTCTCAATAATGCAGAGTCTTTCTCTGAGTTGCAGCTTTAATGTTCTTGATCCAGTGACTCAAGCCAGCATGTCTAATTTCTCAAATTTGAGAAAAGTTTTTGATGCAGAGTGAGCAGGAAAGATGGAAATAATTAAGAAAGAAAACCCCCCAAAGTTGAGGGCCCCAAAGAAAAATGGTTTCAAATGAATATGTAATATGCATAAAACAGGTACATTGATTAGTAATAGATGGAAGTCATCTGTATTGCATAAGTTGATTTCCTAAATACCAAGTATTTCAATAAATAGCTATTTTAATAACATATATGTTCAAAGAACCCAGCAGTTTGTGCAAATGCAAAATTCTGAAATAAACAGCAGTTCTCTATTTTTCATTTCTCTTAACCCTAGCTGGCTCAAATGTTTCCCTTTGCCAACCCTTACAATGAATGTAAAAATCCAATTTTAGTGCTACAACTGAAAAGGGCTCAAGTGTTGCCAGATTTTTCTAAGGGGATATTTTCTGTTTTTGTCTACATTTGTATTCTACTCATTTAATGGAGAGAAGTAATAGAATTTTTCTCTCTGCTATAGAAGCTATTTCAGAAGTATATAGATGCAAGGTTAGAAAACATATTTTAAAAACCCCAAAAGGGAAAACAAAAATGATTTATTGGTTTTGAACCCTGAGGTCTTCCAACATAATAGTCAAGCATGCTTGGAATATAAAATTGTGCCTTTAGAGAAGTACAGTGGCGCACCCTGCAGTCCACTGAAGCAGTCTTCCATGGTATGAAGGAAAGAATTCTAAGGTGGCCCCCAAGATTTCCTGCCCCTTATGTACATACCCTGCGTGAATTTGATAGACTTTATTTTGTGATTGGGTAATGCTACATGGCACAGTTAACCTGTAAACTGTTAAAACAGGCAGGTGGGTCTGACCTGATTACAGAGCCCTTTAAAAACAGAGCTTTCTCTGGCTGACTGAAGAGGAATAAACCAGAAAGGGGAAGCAGGAAAATCCGAATCACAATTGCTGGCTTAAGGATAGACAGGATCAGATGGCAAGGATGGATGCTGTCTTCTAGGAGCTGAAAGCAGTCCTAGCTTGTCATTAGCAAGGAGATAGGAAGCTCTGAAATATAGCCCCAAGGAACTGAAATATGCCAATAGCAAGAATGAGCTTGGAAGTGAATTTTCCTACAGAGTCTCCAGAAAATAACTCAGCCTGGCTGACACCTGGATTTTGGTTCTGTGATTCCCTTGGTAGGGAACCCAGTCATCCCGTGCTGGACTTCAAACCCACCCAACTGTCGGTTAATGAATGGGCATTTTTAACCCTTAAATTTGTGATAATTTGTTATGCAGCCATAGAAAACTAATAAACATGGTTTGGATCCTACCCAAAGAGTTTTTGTTCATTATTTTATATTCATTAATTTATTTATCCATTCATTAATTTCTGAATGCATTAATTAAGTGCATACTGTGTGCCAGGCTCTCGAGCTTTCTCAGGAGTCTTTAACTTACAAGGCAATTTCATGACCCAAAGCCTGAAGACAATGTTATTAGGATACTGGAATGTAATATCATCATCTCTCTCCAAACATGATGATATACAGAAAATATAGACACTGCAAGTTGGGAAACCAAGAATTCAATCTGTATGTAGTTTTGTGGCTCATTTAGAAAGCTTGGTAGGCCTTGTGAAAAGCTGTAGATATTGCCCATATTTTAAAAAACGAAGGCAGTAGATGACAGCATGTCAGCCTAATTATTTTGGCTGTCTCACAGGCTTATTGAAATTTCCTCCTAGTTTTTCAGATATCCAATGACTATCACGCCTAGAAGTTCTAAATGCAGTGTCCCAGGCCACTTTAATTAATTTTTTTTTTTCACAGAGGTGGGGAAGCAAACAGGAACCTGAGTGGGGTTTGCTGTCAGATGATTCTTCCCGGCTCTGCCAATGTCCACTCCCATCAAATAGGCAAATCTCATGCCTTCGGGGAAATGAAATTCTTGGCCTCCTCTGGGTTTTGCTTATTAGACCAAGAGAGAGCAAATTAACACACCACCGCTCAACATAAAGCTTTCTTCCTGAACAAGAGAAAATATTTGGTGGCCAGACATTCATGGCATCTGTAGGTAATGGAAGAGAGAGGGACAACTTGATTCCTGCACTGAGGCATTGCTAAACAGGTTGTACCCTGTCTCTTCAGAGAAACATAGAATCTCTTCTCTTTCTTTCTCCCTTTCTCTTTCTTCCCCTCAGCTTCCCTCTCTCTCTTTTTCATTCTTTCTCTCCTCCCTCCTTCCTTCTCAACCCTCCTCCCTTCCTTCTCTCCTTCCTTCTGTTCTTCTTTCATGTCCTTCTTCCTTCCCTTCAACTCTCCCTCTCCCCCTCCCTCCCTCTTTCTCCATCTCTTCCTTTCTCCTGTCTTTATTCACTTCTAATTATCCCAAATTCCAGTAATGGTCCTTTCCTCCCTTCTTTAGCGGTAACCAACATTTTGTGTTTGCTATGTATCCTTCCAGACCACATTTAGTACCTTTTTATTCATATATTCCTGTAGAAAATATAAAGTCTTGCAGACAATAACAGTGTTGGCTAGGACGTGGACCAACAGGATCATTTATATTTTGCTGCTGGACTGTATGCTGTCACTATGTCTTTGGAAACCACTCCAAATTATTGAGTAAAATGTGCAAAACTTATAAGTCAGCATATGTTTTTTCCTGGGCAGATACTTCAGATGTAACCTTACTCACATGCACCAGGAGAGATGTACAAGAATTTTCACAGCAGCATACAACACAGGGGCAAAATATTGGACTCTTTCTGTCATGCACATGACAGAAAGATGAAGAAAGAATTGTGGTGTATTCATTTAATAGAATACTATATATCAGTAAAAATGAATGAATTGTTTCCCACATGTATTAGTTGCCTAGGGCTCCTGTAACAAAGTGCCACAACTGGGTGGCTTCAAGTAACAGAAATTTATTTCCTCTCTCCTAGTTTCTGGCAGCCTTAGGCATTCTTTGGCCTGGAGATAATTGTCTGTTCTTCACACAGAGTGCTTCCTGTGTGTTTGTCTGTCTCTGCGTCCAAATTTCCCTTTTTTATAAGGACACCAGTCATATTGAATTAGGTCCCACCCTACTCTAATGTAACCTCATCTTAAATAATTACATCTGCAATTACCTTGTTTCCAAATAAGGTCACATTCTGAGACACCTGGGGTTAAGACTTCAACTTTTGAATTTTGAGGGATGCAACTCAATCCACAACAATACATATATATCACTCAATATCACAAATATAACATGAGGCCTCAAAAGTGCAAATCACATAAGAATATAAAAGGTATGATTCAATTTACATGAAGTTTAAAATATACAAAAATAAACATATATTGAATAGTATATATACATATGCTGTGAAACTATAAAGAAAATGTGGAAATAATAAGCACAAAGTCTAGCAGAGTTTTTACTTCTGGTGTCAGGTACGGGAATGTGACTGGATAAGGGTCAGGAAGGCTGATGGCTCTCTTTTCTAAGCTGGGTGGTGGATAGAAGGGTGTTTGTTGTATTACTAGTCATTAAACTATACACATGTTTTATACACTTCATAAAATATCTGACATATTTTATGAGAAGTGGAGGATGGGCAACATGGGTGGTGGTGGTCAAAAGGTACAAACCTTCAATTATAGTATAAAGTCACAGGGGATGTAATGTACAGCCTGGTGACTGCAGGTACTAAGATTGTATTTTATATGTGAAAGTTGCTAAGGAAGTGAATCTTAAATGTTCTCGTCATAAGAAAAAAATTGTAACTATGTGTGGTGATGAATGTTAACTAACCTTATCGTGGTAATCATTTCACAATATGTACATATATCAAACCATTATGTTGTAAACCTAAAACTAATGCAATGTTATATGTCAATTATATCTCAATTTTTTCAAAGTAGGAAAAAAAGTAAAAATAAATAAATTTAGAGACCAAAAAATGACATATTCCATAATAAAATAATCAGGGGGAAGAAAACAACTTGGCAAAAAAAATCTCAAATAAAATATATAGTTCTGTTTTTGTGATTTCTGCATAAGCTCTATCATAATGAATATATTCCGACTCTTGCTATTTTTTTCTAAATATTTTTGGATCATACATGTATCCACATATAGATCTAGTTCATTCATTTTCAAAGTTGCATATTTCTTTCTCTATTCCTGGACATTCCCAATGTCCCATTTTTTCTCTATTACAATTTTCAAGGATTGATGACAAATTTTCTTTAAATAACGAGTTCTTCTGGAGACGTGGCAATGACTTCAGTCAGTCACTTAAGCTAGTTTCCCTTTACCTCAGTTTCTTCCTCTGAAAATTATTTATATGAACTATGTAGCACTTCAGTAATTAGCTAATTGCTTTTATAAATATATTAGATTCTGTTTCCCTCTATTTTAAGTGGAGAAAGGAAGGCCATAATCTCTCTTGTGAGTCTATTTTTTCTAATCCAATCTTTTTCAAAGTGTGGTCCCCAGACAAGTAGCATCCACATGTCTTGGAATATGTTACAGATGCAAATTCTTGGGCTTCACACCAGACTTAATGAGTCAGGAACCGTGGAGGTGGGGCTGTGATCCATGGCCCCATCCTCTCATACCTCACTCAGACACTGGAAGAGGCTCCACATTGATCTCTCAGCCTCTGGAGTTTACCTTCTTATAGAATTGCAGTTCTAATTGTACCATTATCCTGCTTAAAATCTGATACTGGCTGTCCAGTGTCTTCTGGATAAAATAAAAAATGGCATGACTTCAAAGCCACTGGGAATCTGATTTACATCCCCCTCTAGCATATCTTATCTCACCTCTTCTTTCGCCCACCTCTCAGAATGCAAGCTCACCCTGCTCTCTGGCAGTGAGTAAAGATGTACATTTCCTGACTGGCCTTACTCTCTTAACCCCTGGGAGACTTTCAGAATGCAATGATCTCTCCTTCCTCTGTCATAGCCATCCTACATCAGGCTTGGGTTTCTTCTTCGGGTTCTCTGTCCCTCTGTGTCACACCAAAAATTCACTGTATATATATATATATATATATATATATATATATATATATATATATATACATTTTTTAATTAGCCCACTTGGGTCCTTGAAAGATGTAAAGTTATTTTGAAATGCAAAAAGATGGTATTTTTGCAAATGGAGCAAAACTCAAGGTTTTTGGATGGAAATACAAGAAAATATTCATGGAGTTTTCCTCTGGGGAGGGGAGAGGAAAGCTGGGTTATAGGATGGGGAGGAGGTTTACCACCTGCACTCTTGATTTGTTGTCATGACCAGGCTTTTTTTTTTTTTTAACCTAAAAATCAGCTTAAAAATGAAAACACATTTGTCACAGGGTACATAGACGTGTGTTGCAGGGAGAAGGAATGCTAAAGGGTAAGAAAGTGTGCAAAAAAGAATAAAAGCAATGCTTGAAATGAATAAGTACTGGGGAAGGAAGAAAAATGCATATCCTAATAACTATTCCAGTTTTTCCTAACCTTCAGAAATATACTAAAGCCTTTTAAATGTAAAATTTTCTCTTGATTCCCTTCTTCATGTTATTTTTATTATTCCTTTTTTAAATATGTATAAACGAACAAGGTGTATGGTGATGGTAGCATCATCCATTCTAAGAGCTTTATATATATATAATTTGTTAATCTCAAGTAAGTTACACATAGGTAGGAAGTGGCAGAACTGGGTTTTGAACAAAGGAATCTCGTGGAGTCTATAATGTTCTTGTACAGCCACGAGACCAAATTAAACTAACAAGTTAAACATAAACACATTAAAAAGCCAGTCGATTTTGAACTCACAACTTTAATTTAATAAGTGCTGCTGTTTTGCTAAAACAAAATTGCCCCTCACAGTGTGACTATGGAACAGGATTCTATTCCATATGGGACGAATCACATCCTTGTGAGTTTGCATGGTTCTGCCATGGCTGTAGGTTGTGTGCTCAGCTCGTTCTCTCACCATCTTTTGAAGAACTCGAGATCTTTATTTGTAGATTGCCTTTCTGACATTTCGCTTTTCTTACACCAAACATGCCATTTACAGTTAACTACAGTTAATGCCAGCCTTCTTTATTTTCTCATTACCCCATGTCAGTGCAAATAGCACCACTTGGCACCAGCAAAAACCTTAGCGCAAACACAATTTGAAGATCTTGCAATCACATGGCACTTTTCAGAAATGAGGTTATCCAGTGATCTTGCAACAGGGGTCAGGAGACTATGGCCTGTGGGCCAAATCTGGTATGTTGCTATTTTTGTATGGTCCACGAGTTAAGAATGGTCTTAACATGAATTTGTCTCTCTCTGTCTGACTCACTTCACTTAGTACTGCTTATACGTGCTTATATACAGTTACCAAAGGGGAAAGGAGAGAGGGATAAATTAGGAGTTTGGAGTTAAAATATACATACTACTATATATGAAATAGATAACCAGCAGGGACCTACTGTATAGCACAGGGAACTATACTCAGTATCTTGTAAGAACCTATCATGGAAAAGAATCTAAAAAAGAATAGATACATATATATATGTATAACTGAGTCACCTTGCTGTACACCTAAATTCTTGGGCTAAATAAATATTTATATTTAAACATTTATTAAATGTTTAAATATATATGTTTAAATGTTTAAATATATATATATATAAATATTTATATTTAAACATTTATTAAATGTTTAAATATATATGTTTAAATGTTTAAATATATATATATAAAACATAAATATATATATTTAAACATTTATGAAATAAATATTTCAGTATTTATTTTATTTATGAAATAATATTTCAATAAAAATTTTTAAAAAAGAATGGTCTTCTAAATGAAGGGCCAGACACTATAAAACTCTTAGAGGAAAACATACGAAGAACACTCTTTGACATAACTGCAGCAAGATCTGTTTTTGACCCACCTCCTAGAGTTATGAAAATAAAAACAAAAATAAACAAATGGGACCTAATGAAACTTAAAAGCTTTTGCACAGCAAAGGAAACCATAAACAAAACCAAAAGACAACCCTCAGAATGGGAGAAAATATTTGCAAATGAAGCAACTGACAAAGGATTAATCTCCAAAATATACAAACAGCTCATGCAGATCAATGTCAAAAAAACAAACAACCCAATCAAAAAATGGACAGAAGACCTAAACAGACATCTCTCCAAAAAAGACATACAGATGGCCAAGAAACACTTGAAAAGATGTTCAATATCACTAATTATTAGAGAAATCAAAACTACACTGAGGTATTACCTCACACCAGTCAGAATAGCCATCATCAAAAATCTACAAACAATAAATGCTGCAGAGGGTGTAGAGAAAAGGGAACCCTCTTGCATTGTTGGTTGGAATGTAAATTGATACAGCCATTATGGAGAACAGTATGGAGATACCTTAAAAAACTAAAAATAGAACTACCATGTGACCCAACAATCCCACTACTGGGCATATACCCAGAGAAAACTATAATTTAAGAAGACACACACACCCCGATGTTCAATGAAGCACTATTTACAATAGCTAAGACAAGGAAGCAACCTAAATGTCCATCAACAGAGGAATGGATAAAGAAGATGTGGTACATATATAAAATGGAATATTACTCAGCCATAAAAAGGAATGAAATTGGGTCATTTGTAGCAACGTGGATGGACCTAGAGTCTGTCATACAGAGTGAAGTAAGTCGGAAAGAGAAAGACAAATATATTAACGCATGTGTGTGGAATCTAGAAGAGTGGTATAGATGATCTTATTTGCAAAGAAGAAATAGAGACACAGACGTAGAGAACAAACCAAGGGCAAAAGGGAGGGTGGGATGAATTGGGAGATTGGGATTGACATATATACAGCATTAATGCTACATATAAAATAGATAACTAATGAGAACCTACTGTATAGCTCAGGAAACTCTACTCAGTGCTCTGTGGTGACCTAATGGGAAGGAAATCCAAAAAAGAGGGGATATATGTATACATATAGCTGATTCACTTTACTGTACAGTTGAAACTAACACAAGATTATAAAGCAACTATACTCCAATAAAAATTAATAAAAAAATAAAAAAGAATGGTCTTCATAATTTTAAATAGCTGAAAAAATATATATATATATGACAGAGATGCATGTGGCCCACAAAACCTGAATTATTTACTATTTTAGCTTTTTTATAGAAAACTTTTTCTGATCCCTGTCCTCAAATATCCTTATATCAGTTTTGTTTTTTTAAGTAAAGATTATCATGAAGTAAAAACACAAGCTGGACAATATCTTTTGGAAAGCTTCAGAACCCTTGGGAACACATTTTCAGAAAGCCAGGAGGAAAACACATTTTTTTCTACTGGAGAATGTGGTCTGTTACTCATGGTCCAATATTTGTGAGATAAAAGCACAAATAGACCATTGCCCAGGAGAAGCACAGCCATTCTTGGTACTAAAACCAAACAGAAATTACTCCCAGGACTGTCGTAAAGAGGACACTGTGGGAGGTAACGACGTCCTCCCTGGCGTGCCTACAATAGATGTAACAGCAAGTTTTGTACAACAATCCACAGATAGCCTGATGAGGTCATACCAAATGTGATTCAGTAAAGGCAGTTTTCAAGGGACCTTAGAGTGTGGGTCAGGTATGTGGCTTTCTATTGAGCTGGCTAGATGTTAGACTAGATTGCAGCCTCTGGGGTATGAAGACACTGGAGGCGCTTGGGGCAAATCTCCCTCGATATCCTTTCACTTGGAGGAGCTGTTTGGCTACATGAGGAAACACTTTGCCACGCAACTGAAGGTCAGCTTGTCTATGCTGCCAACTGAATTCATACCTACTTTATGTCTTCACTGTGAAAGAACACAGCATAAAACTGAGAGCATGGCAATGCAAAGTTCTGTGGGGAGGATTAAACACATAAATAAAACAATGATGCCATGAAAGCAACAGATCTGCTGCCTGAGACAGCTCCTCTCTTCACGTATCGTGAAAAAGACAAAGGACCCATGAGCAGTCACAACGCAGCAATGACATTCACGTCAACAGGCAAGATGAAATCTCTGCCTCGATTTGGTGAGAAGCTATGCGTAGCTTTCCCGTGAGACTGATCATTGTATTTATTAAATTGTATACTTTAAAGGATATAATTACTCACATTTATTTATAAACACATTTATATTTTATTAGTAATTGTTGAGTGGCCTGGCTTACCACACTTTATGCCAGTTCAGTCAATGTGATAAAATCAGAGTGCACACAGCCCAAGTGCTCCTCTTAGAAAGTGTCCTGTGAAACCCCAACTTGCTCTTTGTTAAAGGAGTAGTTATATATGCTGTTATATACATATGCTGTTATACATACAGTTATATACGCTGGATTAAAGGTCAGCTGTACTCTGGGTCTATCAGACAGGTCCACATCCAGAGTTAATAAGGGTGAACTAGTTATGAGAGGATTTCAGATCACTGTTTGGAGCCACTCGCTCCTGTCTCCACCTCTGTGGGCAACACTTTTTTCTGGAAACTCTATTTAACTTGGATTTTAAAATCAGCTGTCAATGATTTATCTTCCATCAACAGTTGACTGCCCAGTCCTCTCTCACCCCCAGCAAAGTTGATGAGACCTTTAGGATCAGAGGCTACTGTTATTTGTATTTCCAGGACTCAGCCCAGTGATGGAGTGAAGATGCAATTTTTACCCCACACCTTCTATACTCGGGACCCTCTGAGCTAAAACGACTTATATCTTTAGTATCAGAGTCCTTCGGAGGTGGCAAACTCACATGTACTTCTTTAGTTGTCCGACCTCTCCAGTGACAGTAACGGTCTATACCCTGCAAATCACTGGGACTTGGGAAACACTCCGAGCGATTTTGGCCAATGACTTTTGTGAATGAGAAGAAAACAAGAATTGATAAACATACCTGTGACTTCCTGCCATTCAGTTGGTGAGTTGTGAGGTTAGAGGGAGTTAGGGTTGGGATGGGGGAACACGTGGAGCCTATGTTTTCGTTGTTGTTTGACCTACTTAAATCTCTTCACACTCTGACTATAAAGTCCAAGGTTGACTGGGGGAACTGGCATTCTGGCACCTCTCTGCCTAGATTTGGACTTGGGCTTCCTCTTCCTCTCTCTCTCTCTTTCTCTCTGTCTCTCTCTTCACTCCTGAAATGAATTTATAAATTCTCAACAACCTGGTTACGTATTTTCTACCTTTCCTGGCCATCAGCTCTATTATCACGATGATAATACAATTATCAGTCCTGGAAGTCATAGGGTGCAGTATCCACTTTCCTATTATCAGGAAAGTTTGGGTAATAAACTAATTAACTATCTTGCAATTTCCTATGAAATTTTCCTTCAACTGACATTTTCAACAGGAAACTTTACGAATTTGTGGTTGCTCCTTGGAGGTGGCAAGCAGCAGCAGCTCATCTCAGGATGAGATGCTCATGTACACAATGTTTGTTCTACACTTCCTCCTCCATGGCAGGTTGGAACCCAGCCCTCGTTCCAAAATGAGATATCCAGAGGGTCCTGCCTGCTGGCGTGCTGACAAGCGTGCTGTTTAGGGCAGGTACTCAGAAGCAAAGTCGGAGAAATCTGATGTTTTCAGCAGAGCTGCTCTGGAGGTGAACTTTGAGAACTCGGCATGACTCACTCAGACCAAGGTGAAGACTATGATGTGTACAACCAACTGCAGCTCTCAAGAATATTCACCTCTCTTTGGCAACCGGGGACAAGCTACTGCTCTCTAGCTCCCAGCGTGGACGGTTCCTCACTTGAAACAGTTTTCCCCATTGTTGTCATCCCTGGAGAACAAAGACTGCAAAAGCAAACCATTGTTCGAGCTGAAATTCATTTTGTGGAGAAAATGAGATTCTTGGACCAGTCTCTTTGTCCTTTATTTTATCGTCCCCTCTGGGCATCCGTTTATGGATCTAATCTGATTTCTGTTTTCATTTTGCGTCTTTTCTCTATGACCTCAGGTCAGAGACAATATCAAAAGCAATGTGTTTTGGTGGGCTTATTTATCTGAGTCAGTGGAAGAAGAGAGAGGGAACAAAAATGGAAGGGTTGGGGGGAGAGAGAGAGAGAGACCAACTGAGACTAAAGCTACATGTGTATGAAAGGGAAAAATGACTACAGTTGGATCCGGAACGCTGACCATCTTCCCAACTAACCCTGACGCTGTTTACAATGTAACAATCCACTTAAATTTTCAACATGGCTACAGTTGTCACAATCCATCAATATTTTATCCCATCTACATGGTCACCAAGATGAATGGCAAGGGAAGGGAGAATGGGGAGATAACCAGCAGCAAGAATGAACACAATAGATTGTCTTTTGCCATTGAAATAGCAAAATGTTATGTTTTTGAGATAACAAATTGTTTTCACAAATATTCTGGATTTGCCTTTTGTAAAATTTCATAAAACTTTCAAATCAAATTTTGACTAGAACCTTGGCATGCTTTCATTAAGTGCAGCTGTGTGCTTGTGAAACCCCATAGCGTTTGGTGCTTCCAGGGATGTGGGAAATTAGCAGTGTTGGCACTGGGGCATCAGTAGAGATGGCTGATGCACAGGAAGTGAGCGAAGGAAATGAACTGAACACAAGTGGGGAGTACACCAAGTGGCCACCTGTGGCTGGTGTCACCATTGATGCCACCAAACAGCTCGGGAGGAGGGAACCTTCCCCTACGTTAAAGAACAAGAGTAAACGACAGGCTATAAGTTCTTTTCAAGAATTAGGCACTCAAACCAAAAGATCCAAATGGACAAACAAATGATCTAGTGAATTTTGTTCGAAGATAGTTAAAGCAATGAGACAGAATTCTCCTTCAGGTGAATAAAATTGTTAATAGGGAAAATGTTTAATAAGCTTATTGATCTAGTGATCTTGGTTCAATTTTCCACTCTGGAGACTTTCCCAACCCCATAAAAAAATTTAAATGGATATTACAAATACTTAGAAAAATGGGGGTATTCATACTTAATTGAACCAGTTTTGCTTATTAAGTATGATGTAAGGCCATGGCTTCAGACTTCAGTATGTATTTAGGATTGTGTTGGACGTATGTTAAAAATATACGTGCCCAGTCTAGGCCAATCCTAATGATTTGGATTAAGTTGGTCTTGGGTGTGGCCCCTTTCACTAAAGTGAAAAAGGAATCATCTGCTAAGAGGAATGGAGGCACAACTGGGATTTGGGTTTGGGATATGTGGAAAAATACCTGCAGCTACCATAGCGGATACTGAGAACACAGCTAATGAAATGAACCAAAGGAAGGTAGCAAAAATAGCACAGCCACAATGAAGGGAAACTGGGTGTAGCTAGAATGGCTTTGCAGCATTTCCAACTTCCCCATGAAGGGGCAAAAGAAGAGAAAGTCTGTACTGAGGATGAGTTCAAGATGGGTCCTGGAACACCGCATCAGCCCAAAGGCAGAGGGATGGGGTGTCTCTAGGCAAGCAAGGGCGATGTGGAAATGTTCCATGAAGGGGTCAGATCAGCTTTAGACAGTGCTGGGTCACCTCATATAACATATTTGGGCTTCAGTTTCATCATCACTAAAATGGAAACAGAAATAGCCCTCAGCTCCCAGGTTTTTGTGAGGACAAAATGAGACAACACATGTAACTGATTTTACATTGTATCTAATATATCTTAAGTACCCAATAAATATGCGGTGGTGACTAGACTCTAAGCTCCCGTCAAAGCAGGAAGGGGAGCACCAACAGCCCCTATACATAAGAAATAATGTCAGATAATGACTTCTGAGTGCACTATACTTCCTTTTTAATCAGCAAGCTGTATAAAAATTCCACTCACCATGCATGTTAGTAAGTTTCTGCAAAGTTGAACTAAGGAAAAGAAAACATTTCTGGCATAAAACAGCCTGCATATTTTAACAAGACAAACTTCATCTAAGCTGGCTGCCGTAGCACCTACTGATAATTTGCCAACGATTTTTCTTTAGCCAACATGTGATCTTCATTTAGCTGGGCCAGCGAGCTGCCGTAGGTGTGGTCACTCATCTTGCCCACTGGGCTGGGTGGAAAGGCAAACACAGATGAGCGAGCTTGCCAAGGAACCAGCTCTCTGTGCAGCTGTGGGGTTAAGTCTAGGAAACTGCAGATTTCTTGTAGCTTAAATTTCTCTAGTTCTTTTCTCTAAAACCTCCTCCACCTCGTGTGTTCCCGGGACGGGATCCACAACATTAGCATCACCTGAGAATTTGCTAAAAATGCAGACTTTCAGGCTCCATCACAGAACAGAAGCGGAATCTGTCCTTTAATGAGACTGTCATGATGAGTGAAGTAAGTCAGAGAAAGACAAGTATCATATGATATTGCTTATATGTGGAATCTAAAAAAAATGGTACAAATGAACCTCTTTACAAAACGGAAATAGAGTCACAGATGTGGAAAACAAACTTATGGTTACCAGGGGGGAAAGGGGGGAGGGATAAATTGGAATTGACATATACACACTATTATATATAAAACAGATAACTAATAAGAACCTACTGTGTAGCACAGGGAACTCAATACTCTGCAATGACCTACATGGGAAAAGAATCTAAAAAAGAGTGGAGATATGTATATGTATAACTTATTCACTTTGCTGTACAGCAGAAACTAACACAACATTGTAAATCAACTATTCTCCAATAAAAAATTTTTAGAAGAGATTAATAAATAAAAAAAATAATAATAAGACCTCCGCATGATTTTTGTACACACACATCAGTGTCCGAGAGACACTGATCTTAAGGACTTGTCTGAAGCCGCCTCATGTGATGGGCAAAGAATTAGCTTCCCTCAAAGGCCCTTTCACGTCCTTGCTGTCGTTTCATGATGTTGCATGTGGGTGCTCAAGTGAGCCCCAGCTTCACAAAGGCCCTCACTGTTGTGCCACATGGAGGCCAGCCCTGAGTCACCAGCGAGCACTGCTTTGGACCACTTTGATTGGAGGGCAACAGAACTCAAGGAAATGGTATGACCTTGGGTGGGTTTGGGTTTATCGCAGGCTCTGCCTCATGTTAGTTATTTGACCTGGGACAAATGAATCCAGGTCTGGGATTGTGCCTCCCCCAGCCCAATTCACAAACAAGAGCCTCTGAAGCCCTGCTTGTAACTGTTAACTCTTTCCTGGTGGCTGGCACTGACTGAAACAGGGGAGGACACTCGGGGGCAGCTGGGGAGGGCACCTAAAAGAAGACTGGCCAGTTAGCTTTGCTCCCTGGAACATCTGGATGGGAAATTAGAGACACCAGTTGTCTGTCTCGGTGTTTGAGCCAAGAGGAGTCGTAGGAACATCTGGGGAGATTATCTCTCAGCTGTGGGCTCAGAGATGAAGAAAAAGCAAAGACAGTATGGCTGTAGAAATATGAACCTTAATTCCTGATAGTTTTTCAATTTTGGATCCCAATCTCTACTGAAATTCACTTTTACTTTCTCCTTTTTGAGTTCCTTGAAATACCTTTTATTTACCCAGTAATCAATCTCTCCTTCTCATGTTCTCTCGCTCTCCCTCTCTTTCTCTCTCTCCCGACTCTAACAAATTTTCTTAAATCCCCAAAGTCCAGACCAAACAATAAATTTTAAATAAACGGCCATATTATTATTATTATCTCTACTATTACATTATCAGCATCATGATTATTATTGGAATACCTCCTACACCAGATCGTTTCATTCAGATGTAGTAGCTGCTAATTAATTCTCAAAACTATAAGAAAACCAATCATCTGAATATGGGGGAGAATATCACTGATGGATTGATGTTCAAAGAATTAACTAAAAAACTAATGATGTCAACCATTACTGAGCATGACGGTAGCTGCCTTTCAAGAGCACTTTTATACGTTAACCACTGTACCAGGGAGAGATGGGGTTGTCTCAGTCTCCAGGGCTGTAATGTGCCAAATTATCTCTCAGGTTTCACAGGAGCACTAACTGAAGCCAGAAAGGTAAACTCAGTGACCTAGGTAACAACACTAGCAAGTTATAAAATGAATACTTGTAGGTCCCATTTGCTACCATAGTGCTTATATAACGTAGCCTAGGTTCAAGTCTGCAGAACCTTATCTCAGCTGGCAGCCAACCCCAGAAACTAATCTGAATCGCTTCTTGAGATACCGACTTCGTTTTTTTTTTTTTTATTGGGAGTATAGCTGTTCTACAACGTTGTGTTAGTTTCTACTGCCCAGTGAAATGAAGTAGAGTTCCTTGTGTTGAGATACTGACTTCTTGAAAACCTCAAACTATTTCCATCAAAAGATTGACCATTGAATGTATAAAATATTCGACATTGTCCAGTGGAAGATGTTTATTATTATCAACGTTAATGATAAAAAAATAACTCACATTTGGATGGCAAGGTTTACTAAGATGCTTTTCAGAATACAACATTTGTTAAGCATCATTTTCTATGTTTTAGTATTAAGAAGCGTGACGCTTTGAGAGGTGAAATAACTTTTCCAAGGTTTCCAGCTCACCTTCTAAAATCACACTATTATGACAAATACAGATAGTTCTTCTCAGTGAATGCACTCAGGAATGCCCTTAGAAATCACTGAGTAGAAGGCAGAGCCTTTCTCAAGATGCTGTCCAATTGAAATTTCACATGCTCCTTTCCTAGAAGGAGGGAAGGTGATTTCAGGAGAAACTGCCTCTTATTCAGAGTTGTGACTGGCAAAAAGTGGAGGGCACCAGGGACACTTCTCAACAAAGTAAGCTCTGTAAGAAGCAGATCCAGGGCCAGACGGTTCTAGTTACCATGGAACAATAAATCAAATATCTTCATCCTCGGCAGGATGCTTTGCTGCCAAGCATAACCCAGCAGCATCATTATTTTCTAGTGTATTGATCTGAGGAAATGTTTCTGAAGGAGACTAGTCCTTAGATGAAGAGTTGAAGACCCTTTAGCAGTTCTCTTATCTTGAGGACTAAATAACTCAGTAATTGTGTCCCCAAGGAAGGGCAGATTTTTCTTTTGAAAATAGTTTTATCTATTTGAAAGTTCTAGGCAAAACTGAAAGGACTGTGGACGTTGCATAAACCATTTGGATTTTTGAAAGGTTGGCGCAGACCTACCAATAGGGACTCTAGAATGAATTGCATATTTTCTTATGAAAGGGTCAGTTCAGACACTGTTAGCCTTTCTCTGTTTCTTTGAGAAATTGAATTTGTGTTGGCCTGGGGGACTTACTCATTGGATTGTCTAAGTAATTCTATACAGAAACAAAAGTTCATGCTCTGATGTTCAGGTCAGTTTGATAGAGAGTAGTAATTTAGAGGTATTCAACACAGTTTTAATGGAGAAGGAAACAAGTCAATATTTTATTCATTCTGAATATGAACTGACACCATTATGTCAGGAAATCCTTTTGCTGAGAAAATAATGTCACGGAGGTTCAACCAATCACTAGAAGAGAGAGAAGGGTTCATAAGAGACTGTGTAGTTTACATGCATTGGTAGTAAATTCTGAGCCGCGTTGAGCCTGTGGAATTAGCCCAAGCCTTCCCTTTGTAAAAAGAGGCTTTTACCTCAAGCCAGGTTTCTAAGGAGGTTTCAAATTCTGCCTTTAGAAAAAATTCCTAGCCCTTATTATGAGTATAAACCCCATAATATTGTGGCTATAATACCCTCTTTAGCTGCTAACCGATGTCTCCTCACCAAGAGTCCCACCCTTGATGTAAACCCGACTCCATGCTGCTCCCATCCTGCCATGTCTGGTTATCTCTCCTTCCAATGGCTGCAATGCCCCTTCCCT
This sequence comes from Delphinus delphis, assembly GCF_949987515.2. Taxonomy (NCBI): domain Eukaryota; kingdom Metazoa; phylum Chordata; class Mammalia; order Artiodactyla; family Delphinidae; genus Delphinus; species Delphinus delphis. The sequence goes on along the minus strand of NC_082687.1, from coordinate 91,889,762 downwards.
GTCTAGAAAATGCTCTGTGGTCTTTCAAGTCTTGATTCAAATATAAACTTTCCTAGATCCTCTTTTCACTCTTCTCACCTGACCTGGCAAGCTTAATTCTTCCCACTTCATTCTACCTTTACTATTGTCTTATTGTGGCTTATCTTGGTAGCTCATTTTACCATTTTTCTCTCCCCCTTGAGTACAAGCTCTTTTAGGATGTGTTTTGACCTGTCTGGCCAGGGTCTAATATACACAAAATGCTGGAATAAACATAAACTTGAATGATGCAATTACTGTGCATTTTAAAATCTAAGACCAAATTATTATATCTGCTATATAATCAGATGTTGCTTTGAAAAGTTATTCTTTTCCATTCAGTGGTTCCTTTGAGGGTTGGTGGCAGGCTATGGGGAGAATTAAAGGAACAGATGAGTTAAAATGGTCATAAAATCAATCATGGAATTGTGCAGAAACAACAAGACAGAAGTTACTCTTTACATCCATGTACACGCATTCACGTTGAGTTGATATTCACAGGATTAACTGAAAATGAGTGCTACCTGTCGCTGTTGAGCACCACAGATTTGGCAGAAGTTATGTGGCTTCCACTGTACAAGATACTTTATGAGTGTAATTTCTAATGATCACAATGCTGCATGAGACATTTCTTGCCCAGTTTGAGAGACGGGGAATCTGAGGTTCAGAGGTGTTCAAATGATATTTCAAATGTCAAAAAACTAAAAGGGGAGTCCTTCACAAAAATTGCCTATATCTTAATCATTTCAGGCTGCTGTAACAAAATACCACAGGCCAGGCGGCTTAAACAACAGAATTTATTTCTTACAGTTTTGGAAGCTGGGAATCCTAGATCAAGGTGCCAGCAGATCCAGTGTCTCTGCTTCTGATTTACTGGCTGTCTTGTTGTATCCTCACATATTAGAAAACAGAGAGAGGAGGCAAGCTTCCTCATGTCTCTTTTTATAAGGGCACTAGTCTCATTCCTGATTGCTCCACTCTTATGACCTAATTAACTCCCAAAGGCCCCACCTCCTAATTTCATTACACTGGGGGCTAGGATTTCAGCATATGAATTTCAGGGGATACAGGCATTCAGTAACAGAAGGCCAGGGTGGTGGGGTAATTGTAGTAGTATCAATCCCAGTACCTGTAATCAGATATGAAAGTCTCTGAAACAAAGGTAGCACAGGCCATTTTAGTACACACATATGATGACACTTCTGCTCCAAGTTACTATGAGAAATGCAATCCTCTTCAGAAGCAGCTGACTCTAGCCCTTGGTGTGGCTTGTCAGTGGACTGACTCAGCTCTCGTAACTGTGCCATCCCATGGAGGCGCAATTCTTTTTTTTTTAATTATAAGAAAGGTTTTTTTTTTAAAATATTTATTTGGTTGCACTGGGCCTTAGTTGAGGCAGGTGGGCTCCTTAGTTGCAGCTCACTGGCTCCTTAGTTGTGGCATGTGAACTTCTTAGTTGCAGCGTGCATGTGAGATCTAGTCCCTGACCGGGGATCGAACCCGGGCCCCCTGCATTGGGAGCACAGAGTCTTAACCACTGCAGCGTGAAGGCACAATTCTTGGAGGCTGAAATTCTCTTGACATAAGTAGCTGTCTAGTGAGAGCATAGCTTTTCCAAGTACTAAGGGTTGATTTTCAAATGTCCCAAGTGCAGAGTCTGAGCAGAACATCTATAGCACCACAGTGATGGAACTTGTTGCTGCATCCACCAGGAAGAGCTCTACTTGTGTTTCTGTCAATTATAACATTAACCCAATAGGCTTGAGGCCGGTTGGGAAATTAAATTCAATGTACAATAGGTATGAAGTGGGATCATTGCCCTTTCAAATTAAGATTCAGAATTAAAGAAAAATATGCATGATACTTTCATGAACGCGATGATGTTAAATGACCCAGAATAGTCATAGGAAGACTGTCTAATACTTTGGGATATTTACCATGTGTCAGGTACCTGGCTAATCATTATGTATATATTATCTCATTTAATCTTCACAAACAATTTATAACATATGTAGGTGCTGTTATTATCTCATTTTACAGTTGAGAAAACAAAGTTACACTGTTAATAACTGACAGAGCCAACACTCAAACCACACTACACTGATCTATTTATTCCTTTAAATTCACTGAGGACTGAAGACTCAAAGATGAAGGGACACAGCATTGCCCTAAAGAAATGGGCACATAAACCATCTACACAATGTAACCACGCCATAAGCGAGGTACACAGGATGGTCTGGGAGGTGGGGAGGACAGAGGAGGCTTCACAGACATCTGAGAGTCAGAGTAATAAATGGAGTGCCTGAGTTCAAACAATCGAATTACAACTTGGCAAGAGAACATATCACATGCTCTGGAAAGGTTGGGTGTCTAGTTCCTTAGGACTAGAACTTAAAATATGAGGCAGAGAGTGGCAGGGAATGAGGGTGGAAATACAGGAAAATGTCAAATCCTGAAGGACTTCAAAAGTCATGCAAAGGAATTAAAATTTTATCTACATAAAAGAAAAGAGAGTGATTAAAGAATTTAAGCAGAATTAGCATCAGTAGATTTGTTATTTATAAAAATCACTTTGACAAAAGCATGGTGGATGGATTGCTGATAGTGAGACTAGAAATAAGGAAGTTAATTAAGACATTGCAATAGTCAGACCCTTGAAATTGAGTAGGGGGAGTGGAAATGGAAAGTGGATAACAAATTTGAGAGCGTAGAAAACATAGAGAGTGGTTAAGAGCATGTACTATGGGCTGACTGCTTAAACTTGAATCTAGGTCTGCTGCTTCCTGACTGTGTGTTCTTAGGTAACTCTATCATCTCTGTGCTTGAGTTTCCTCATCTGTAAAATTGAGATAATAGTGGTATGTAGTTCATAGTGTTGTTGTGTATATTAATATACGATGCTTTGTATTTAATATGACACATTATTGTTGAACATTATTGTACAGTTAATGTAAAGTGCTTGAAATATTGCCTAGCACAAAGAAAGGGTTATTCAAGAGACATCTGGAAACTGCAAACAATCTATATATACTTTTTCCTAATCTTTGCAATGGACAAAATTTGTTATTTTTCCTGTTGTAAAATTGCATCCTAAAGCAAATTTAATTTGCTTAAAATGAAACTCAGACTGAGAAGGCACAAAAATCAGCCTGGTTTAGAATTGCACATTTGTACAGAAAGTGAAATGTGATACTTCAATAGTTTAATATTTGTGGCCCTTTCGAGGTCTTGTAGTTGCATGGTGTAATGACTTTGGAGGTAGATTTTTCCAGAATAGGTAGAATTGTCATGTATTACTGGCTTTCATAATTGCTGTTTCTCTTCTTGTTACTACTCAATGTGCATTTAAAAGATATATAACCACAGACAATCCAGTTCTCAAGAATTACTAATACGCAGTTAAATATAGCATTACCCTTAATTTGGTTAGATCCTATATTTGAAATTACTGACTTCTGAATTCCATATGCTCTGAGGATTTTAATTTGTTTTAAAGCAAAATATAACAACATGAACTAAAGAGTATTTTCCTTCTAACTCTATGTTGGACTCAGACTTTCTATCTCGTCTCATTCCTCAGGGTAAACTTCAGGAGCAGGCAGAATGCCATGGCTCAAGAACTTGAGAAATTTGGTCTCACTGACAGAAAATAGAGTCAGTAAAGAATGAATTTCAGTATGAATTGCCTGGTTGGTTTTCCGTTTTACTTGAAAGATCTGGTGTTGGGATGGAGACAAAAGTCTGAGTAGAAGATAGAGGCATGGAGGCTGATTAGAACATTTCTGACCATTTCATAAGACAGATGATGTAGGCTTGAGCTGTGGCATGAAGGACTGGACTGAAGAGGAGGGGATCAATCTGAGAAAACAAAATCTGACAGAACTTGATGGCTGATTGGATATGGGTCACTAAGGAAAAGAAAGGATCAAGGATGATCCCAGATTTCTAGGCCGAGTAATTGGGTGGAAAATCAAGGACCCTAAAAGACAGAAAATGCAAGAGAAAAATGCAGTTTCAGGGTATGAAAAATGGCATGCTTAGTTTGTACATATTGAATTCAGAGGGCCTATGCCAGAGCTGGGCAGGTGTGACAGTTAGATAATTGGACAGCTTGAGTGAGATGTGGGCTGGTGAGACTGATTTGAGATTTACTGGCATAGATGGTAGATGGTTCCATGAACATGGATGTGCTCCTCTTAGGAGAATGGAAATTAAAAAGAACAATTGGTCAAGAACAAAATTCCAAGGCAAAGCAATGTTTAATAGATGTGCGTAGGAAAAAGAAACCCTTGAAGATGAAAGACTTCTGGATTAGAGAGACAGAAAGAACACAAGAGAAACCAAGAAAGTAGAAAATATTTTCAAGGAGGAGATATCTATTCTATGATGTGACACATCCAATATGGTAAATATTGAAAAGCTTCCATTGTTTTTTTGTTTTTTGGTTTTTTTTTTTGCAGTACGTGGCCCTCTCACTGCTGTGGCCTCTCCCACTGCGGAGCACAGGCTCCAGATGCGCAGGCTCAGCGGCCATGGCTCACAGGCCCAGCCGCTCCGCGGCATGTGGGATCCTCCCGGACCGGGGCACGAACCCACGTCCCCTGCATCGGCAGGCGGACTCTCAACCACTGCGCCACCAGGGAAGCCCTTCCATTGTATTTTTAAAATAGCAGGCTATTTAAAAAAATTTATTCGGGGCAGTTTCAGGGAGACATTAGGGATAGAAACCACATTGTAGAGTGTTGAGAAACTAATCCTAGGTAATGATGTGAAGATAGGGAGAGTAAATCCTGCTTCCAAAGCTTCTGATGAGGAGAGGAAAAGAGTAATATCACGGTAGAGCACAATTTGGAAAACTCTGCCCCGTGGTGGGAGATACATTGGGACCAGGAAAGCTGTTTGCCTATGAGGAAGGAGTTGATAGGTGGCAGTTTCAGACTCAAAAGAGAAAGTGATGACCGCAGGAAAACGTCTTGGAATGAGGAACACTTTACGGCCCAGGTACATGAATTAACTTTGAGTAGAAAGAAAATTCTTTCCTATTAAAGCCTGGAGGAAAGGAGCAAAAGAAATAATGGATATTACTGTGTGATTTTAGTAGAGAGGTAGAAAACTGTGAGTTTTAACACTAGACGGTGTCAGTGTACTGAAGTAGGAATCAAAATCTAAAAGTGAACAGGAGAGATGTTTAATAGAGGGGCTGAAGAGAATGGGAAGTTTTGATAGAGCCTGTGGTAGATGATCTCCATTGATGGCCACCATCAATTTCTCCTCTCCCTGTGAGCAAATGCTACTCCACATGTCAAGAGGTAGAATTTATTTCCCATTCCTTTGAAGTTGGGCAGAGCTTGTGACTTGCTTTGGTCAGCGGGATACAACAGATATGATGTTATACCAATTCCTGGCCAAGGTTTACAAGCACTGGTAGATTTCTCTTTCTTCTCTCTTGGAAACCAGCTACTGTGTCCAACTGTTCTGAAATCAGCATATTGTGAGAAAACTCAAACGAGCTGTATTACTTTGTTAGGTCTGCAATAATAAAATACCAGCTGGGTGACTGAAGCAACAGAAATTTACTTTCTTACAATTCTGGCAGCTAGAAGTCCAGGTTCAAGGTGTTGGCAGGGTGGTTTCCTCTGAAGCTTCTCTCCTTGACTTGCAGGTAGCTGCCCTCTTGCTGCCTCTTCACGGGGTTGTTTTTCTGTGCATGTGCACCCCTGATGTCTCTTTCTCTTCTTATAAGGACACCAGTTATACTGGATTAGGGATCCATCCTCATGTCCTCATTTAACTTAATCACCTCTCTTATAAGGACCTTATCTCTGAATATGGTCACATTCTGAGATACAGGGGGGTTGGAATTTCAACATGAATTTTTCTGGGGGGGATACAATTCAGCACATAACACTAGCCAAGCACAGAGGTCGTGGGAGAGAGAGAGATTCTCAACTAGTCCGCAATTTTCCAACCTTCCCTGCTGAGGAGTCAATTTGCGAGTGAAGAAGCTTTCTAAGAGATCCTAGCTTCCCAGACACTGCACACACCGAAGAACTTTCTGCCGGAGCCCTGTCTGGTTTGAAGAATGATGAGAATCCAAAGTCTGAATCTAGCGCACTCTCTCTATGCGTCCTTGTTGTTTAACCACTAAATTTCAGGGAAGTTTGTTATGCAGCAATAGCCAACTGAAACAAATACTGAAGCTAACAGGAGTTGACTAAGAAGTCATAGGACTGGTGGACAATGTGAAGATCTATCAGTCGTTATTCAGAGCTTTGTATTTTCACAAATAGAATCATCCTTCCCATGAGGCCATTGCTGCATAGAGAGGAAAACTGTGCTAACTCTGGTACCAATTTCATGCTGCAGGCATGCCTTTTTGTTTGGAATTCACACACAGACCCCCCACATCAACATCTCTTAATAGAACTAGATTTGACACGTGAAATGATTAAAAGGAAAAAACCCACCCAAACCTAGCTTCTGAGACTGTGCTACTTCATATTAGAGTAATAACATAACCCACTAACATCACTGGCTTCTGATACAGTTGTGATATGTAACATACAAGCAGATCCCACTGAGGATATATATTTTTCTTTGGATTTACCTTAAATAATTGGTGGAATAGAGAGAATTGTAAACTGCAATTTCCTCCTGCCTAATAACATCCTGTACATCCCTTGAGAAGGTCACAAATCTGTAACTTTAAAATATATAGAAAGTCAAAGGACGCCAGTTTAAGTAATTCCTTGAGAAGATCCATATTATTGTAGGGGATTAAGTGACGTACATTGGCCCAATATTAAATAAAATCAGGATCGTCTTCATCAACAGGTAGAAGACTTGAAATTGTCCAGTTTACCCATTTCTCTGCATCCTAATTGAAACTCCAATAAATGTATTCCCAAAGCTGAATCACCAGACCCCTTTTACTCCTTTTGTTTTCTAAGCAACATATGCTCCAGTTTCTCCTATTTTGTTCTTTATTTTCTTATGCACATTGTTCACTGAATTTTAACACATACACAGAAACACGCCCAGCCCTATTCCCACCTCTGCACACATAGAGATTTGTGATGTATGAATGGTGGACACAAGGAATAAAGAATTATAATTAGGCACTTGGAAGAAGAGAATGCTGAGAAATGAGAAAGACAGGCTTTTCTAACGTCCAGACTTTCTGGGAAGGAGACAGTATCCTAAAGAAAGTAAATATCAGAAACTTCCCTGACTGCCTCTTTTGTAATTGTCTCTAGGTGGTTGTGTTGGTGAGGGCAAGGGTGGAGTGAAGGCAAAATCTAAGGGATTAGAGTATATATCCTAAAAATATGTGAGAGCTCATCTTTAAAAGATTGTGAAGTTTGTCTTTTATGAGTTAAAGGTGAAAGTCCAGTCTTCCCTCATTGGGGCAGTGGCACAAATTCCAAGAGACAAATTAATCTCTGCCTTCCTTGCCTTTAGATCACAGAAATAAGAGGAGGGGCCTGGCCCTTGCAGCCTTTTTGCTGTACTTTTACTGTAACTGGTATTGTATTCATCTTTCACTATGATTCCATTGCATTACAATTCATTTCTGTTACTACCATGGTTACTGATGATGTTTATCACCGTTGCTTATCTCAAGCTTGAACTACTGCAGTAGGTTTCAAGCTGGCCTAACAGCCTCTATTCTCATTCTTCTTACTCTGCTCTGTCAGAGTGGCATTTCTAAAACATAAATCTGACCTATTTTGTGCTTGTTCCCTTGGTGATCTCATCTAGCCTCATGGAGATAAATATGATTTAGATATTGAGGTCACTGATGCTTATTTCCCAGCCTGGACCTCTCCCCTTGAACTCTAGACATACATATGCTACTGCCTACGCCATAACTCTCCTCGGATGACTACCAGGCGCCCTAAATCCTTAAACAACATGGGGCTCCTCTCCAAATACGGTCCTCCTTCAGTCTTTTAAAGCGTCAATTCATTCTTCTGATTGCTTAGACAAAAAGGTCAGAGTTATCTCTGAACAGGAATTGAGAGATACAGAGAGGCTAATGACATCTTCAAGTTCACGAGTAAGTAAACAGCAGAATCAGGGTGTGAACCCAGGTAGTCTGACTCTGGGGTCTATGCTCTTTACACTTACATCAGGCTGCTTCTCTATCTTATAAACTTCTTTATATGTAATTTGGAATTTCATATGGCACCTGCATGGCAAACTGCATGACATGACCTGCATATCAACTGTTCACCCTAGGGCAGTCTTGCTAGAATTATAAATTCTGGTTCTACCTAGTTGTCATACAAAAGAGCTGAAAATTCCCTTTGTTCAGGGCCAAGATGTTTTTTAAAATTTATTTTCACTCTATTTTTTAAGAGACATTCTGTGTGCTCTTATTGGAGAGGAGGCTGGGATTTTGAGATGGAAGCTCAAACGTGTCTGTTACAATTCTATCTCAGCTACTAATTACCTGTATGACCTTGGGAAGTTTCTAAACCTCTTTTATGATCAGTCCGCCCCCATACATGCAATAGTTGGTCCAGGCTCTATGGTAATAATGTAGAAAAATAAATAACAAGTTACACGGTCCCTTTACTGCCTGAGGGCAAGAATCATGTCTATTTGCTTACTATCCACTTTCCAAGAGTTTATTGCAGTCCATCTTCTGCAGAAGCTCAATAAATATGTGTGAGTTGCTAGTTGCAGATTTCATGATTTGGTATGTGGTATTGACAAGGTGAATTAAAATTCCACAGGCGGTTTGGTAGAGTAGAGAGAACCCTGACTTGAGAGGTGGAAGACAAGGTCTGAAGGCAAAGAAGGCAGAGATTTATTATTTCATTGGCTATTTCATTAATTATTTGATTTCAGGACAAACAATCGTCACCTAGGTCATGTCTTCAGTATTTGTCTCTGCAAAATTTGGAGAAGGTGGGATTAGTTGTTCTCAATGGTGTATTAACAGAGCTCTGACTGCATAATTTACTTTCACCACAAAACCCAAAGAGTGTCACCATGGGACATTTTTGTTTGTGTTGGATCTATTCGGTGGAAGGGCTCGGGAACTCAGCATCAGGACCGACCATGCATAAACATCTCCACTTACACGTGATTTCTTTTAGAGCCCTCATCAATATTGTGAGGAGATATTACCCCTATTTACAAATGAGGAAGATGAAGTTCAGGGAGATTTCCCAGGGCAAAAAGACTACTAAGTGTCATAGCTGGGATTGGAATTCAAGATTAGATGGCTCTCAATTCCTCACCTATTTACAGAAGCACACGTCCTCCCTAAACCTCCAGTCCTAGTGATGCATGGAGGAGGGCAGTGCAGGGTGCTGCCGGGGGTGGCCTCACTTCAAATACCACCTTCATCTGACTCTAGCAGAGAGCACTATTATCAGCTGAAGAATATTCTAGTCACATAAAACTCTAATTAATTAGGAAAAACTAGTAATTAACTGCATGCTCCATTCTGTTTTCAATAAATGCAATCTATCTAATAAATCAGGAGCACTTATTCATGATAATACAAAGTGTGTTCAGTAATAGGCTTGCCTTCCATTAGGGAACTAATATGAGATTTTATGTGGCGTTCCAGAAGAAACCAAGTAGGCATGATTAGCATTTGCTTCATTGCACAGATTACATGGTGCCTTGATTCTGCGCTGACAAGCAGTAAATTGCTCAGTTGCGTATGGTGTATTAAAATGTGTTTAATCAACAATTAGTTCCATGAAAAACAGTATTGCCTACCCCACTTCCAGTCACCATGGATAACATATGGGTACTTAGAGTCCTAACATAATTACAGACCACGAGCTGTAACAATACACCACAAAGGGACTAATCATATCCTTTCTTGGAATTTGTTTATGTCAAATAATGTTTAGTTAGGTGTTTTTGTTTTTGTTTTTTTCATAAAGAGCTCTGTATTGGACCATATTTTTGGTAAGATGATCCAAACGTGGATTTTAACTGCAGAAGTTATGTTATTTACTTTCTTGGTGATAAGGAACTAAATTACTGCTTGGAATATTTTATGTTCTTTTTTTTTTCTAGATATTTCAACAAATCTTTTTACGATCTCTTTTTGGAATAAGACAGAGCATAACGTTTAGAAACCTACATGTTTAGACTAAATAACTAGATAACTAAAGTTAACTAGCCCTACAGTTGAAGGGCTATAACTAGGAACTATGCTGAGAGGTCCTAAAAAGAAAAAAAATAATAATAATAAGAGAAAGTGTCATTGAGCATTTATGCAAAGTCAGTTCAAAAAAAAAGGCTGAGTAGTTTGCTTCTGAGAAGTTAATCACTAATTGATTCTGGGTTATTCTTACAAATGTGCTACCCCTTATTTCCTCTTTCACAAAATGTTAATATTTCCCTTGATATGGCTTTGAAATGATATAACCTAATGTATGTTAAAGCATTTTTTAAGATAATGTTTAGTGTACACTATACATCAAGCTTTATTAACATATTAGCAACATACCTTATTTGGTGACATGATTCTCTCTTTTCCCCTTAAGGTATTTCAATGATGATTCTCAAAATCTTTATGGGTCATATTTGCCCCCTGCTAGTTCTCCAGCTTTGCCCTTCCATTCCTGAAGTTTTCCATAACCTATTAACTCTGATATATTTCTACCCATTTCTCTAACATGGTTTGGTACCATGTAAATTGGTCACTTATGCAAATTAATTTTTATGGTGGTGATTAACTTGATCAGATTGGCTCAAATATTAACTCTTTTCTCAAAGTTGCTAACCTCAATTACAATGAGGTAATGCTCACAAATGGTGTTTTAAAAGTATTTCTTATTTGCAGATAGATTTTTAGACTCGACGCTTATTTTGTAATTAGCTTGTAAAGCATTTGAAGACAGAGCATTGTTTCCTTAATCTTTGTACCTCCTTGTTCCAAACCTTTTTGCAGACACATAGAGCCAGAGAAGCACCCCTAAACTAGGTGTTTGGTGAAGGGAAGGGTGTGTCCTGTGCAGGGCTACAGGTCCTGGGATCTAAGAATACCTGGAAGATAGCTTGTGAGGGGTAGATCTCCACAGAGAGTTCAACTAAAAGGTTGGAAAAGAGCCCAGAAACCAGGAACGGAGACCAGAGATACCATAACATGGTAAGCAGGTTCTAAAGGGAAGAATTAGCTGAGAGGAATCCCCTGAGGCTGAGATTTAGCGCCAGGGGCCCTTTACAGAGTACCCACAGCCCTGTCCATGGTTATGGAGGGAGTTATCTGAGGTGTCTTGAACATATTCATTTATTCAAGCAACAAGTACCCATCAAAAACCTATTCTGGGCTTCCCTGGTGGCATAGTGGTTGAGAGTCTGCCTGCTGATGCAGGGGACACGGGTTCGTGCCCCGGTCCGGGAAGATCCCACATGCCACGGAGCGGCTGGGCCCGTGAGCCATGGCCGCTGAGCCTGCGCGTCCGGAGCCTGTGCTCCGCAACGGGAGAGGCCACAACAATGAGAGGCCCGCGTACCGCAAAAAAAAAAAAAAAAAAAAAAAAAACCTATTCTGTCCCAGGAACAGTACTGGGTACTGAATATAAGTGGGTGACCCAAACATCAGTGGCCCTGCCTTCATTAATATCCCATCTCATTGGGATTCAGAAAACAAACAAGTTAATTTATTATTACCGATGATGATACATGCTGAGAAAGGAACAAACTGGGTGCAGTGATAGAGTGTATCTGGGAGTAGTGATTTGACCTACACAGACATGTGATACGTAGACATGTGATCAGGGGAGGCAAGATTTAAGATGCTATTGAAAGCCATAGGAAGAACCATGCCTACTAAATAATAGGGAAAGTGTGTCCCAGAAACTAACATGTGAAAAGGCTGTAAGAGCGGAAAGAACCAGAAGTTCTTCACTGCAAGTTATATTTTTCCAAAGATGTTAAAAAAAAATGTAACCTATAGACAAGATTTTGGGGGAAGAGGAGAGGGCAGCGCAAAGGCAGGAAAAGTTGGCAGGCACAGTTTTGTGCTCCCAACTCTCCCAGCCAAGCACAGGCCCTGCCTCCACATTTCCTCCTGCAGGGGTCAGAATTTGATTATTTCTCTGGAAAGCACTTGTGCCTAGGAAACTGAAAGGAGCCCAACAGAGAGAATGAGGCGTGTTTGAAAGAGATGTAGTTGTAGTTCAGTGAATACTGTGGCCACCATCATTAGTTTACTCCTGACTCCCTGGAGCTTCCCCAGTTCTTCTCTCTTACAGGGCTTGGGTGTTTGTGTCTTCCTTCAGTTCTGTGAGCTGCCCTAGATCCTTCCAAAGACTTCTTTTTTCCCCTCCTGTTAAGCAGGCTAGGATTCTGTTGCTTACCATCCAAGAGCGCTAATTGATATAGACACTTCTCCATCCTTATCTTGCTTTCTTGCTTGCCCGCTTAGCATCACTCAACACATTTCTTACTTCTTGGAGGAGTATGGTCTCTAGGCTGATGTGATCCCACATTCTCCTGGCTTTACTCCCATATCTCTGTTCTCCTTCAGTAATTTTTTTGCTGTCTCTGCCTCATCTCCTTTACTGATCTTCTAAATGTCAGCGTTCCCCACAGCTCAAGGCTGAATCCTCCTCTCTTTTCTCTTTTCAGTCATTCCCAATGGTTAAAAGCATGGACTCTGCAGCTAGAGTACGTTGGTTCAAATTCCAGACTTGTTCATTCCTAGCTGTGTGACCCTGGGAAAGTTACTTAACCATTCTGTGCTTCAGTTTCTTTATTTAAAAAGTTTACTTTATAGGGCTGCTAAGAGAATGAAGGCAATTAATTACCTCTAAAGTACATTGGACAGAGCTTATTTCACCATATGTACTCAATACATGTTAGAGTCACTATAATTTTTACTAATCATACATTCTCATGACCCTGTATGCTGGTGACTCTTAAATTTATACCTTCAGCCTAAAATTCCCCTCTTAGCTCTGTAATCATATATCCAACCACAGTAACTTATAAAACTTTATGAGACTAAATCTGAACTTTTGATCCCTGACTCTTAACACCCCATTCCCACTCAGCATTTTTTTCTCCCAGTTTTCTGTGTCTTAGCAAATGGCTTCCATATCTGTCCATTTGCTTAAGTCAGAAAGTTTGGAATCATCTGTACTGTTTCTCTTTCTCTACTGGTCACTTTCAATCCATCATCAAATTCTGTCATTTTTATTTCCAAAATACAGATCAAACTCCTTCACTCATTTACGTCTCAAACACCACAATTTTTAGTCCAAGTCACCATTATATTTTGGCTAGACTCCTGCAATATCTTCCTTACTGCTTTTCTCTTCTTCATCCTTCCTCCTTGACCAAACCCTTTATCTGCCAAAACACAGGTCATGTTACTCCCCTACTTAAACTATCAATGGCTTCTTACCACACTCTGAACAATCTAGCCTACAAGGCTCTGTGTGACTTGTTCAATGCTCCCCTGATGGCCTCATCTTATAAATCCCTCTCTCCTTCAACCTCAGTCATGTTAATCTCCCCTTTCTTGTCTTAGGATGTTCATACTTGCTGTTTCTTCAACTGGGGATCACTTTATCCTTGCTGGTTTCATGAGTGGTTCTCTCTTTAGGTATGACATAAAACACCTGGACTTAAGAAAGGCTTTCTGTATCAGTTAGAGTAGGGGTCCCCAACCCCGGGGCTGCGGACCAGTACTGGTCAGCGGCCTGTTAGGAACCGGGCTGCACAGCAGGAGGTGAGCAGTGGGTGAGCGAGCTAAGCTTCCTCTGCCTCTCCCCATCCCTCCCCATCGATCCCCATCACTCCCCATCGCTCCCATTACCGCCTGAACCATCCCCCCCTCCCACCCCCGGTCTGTGGAAAAATTGTCTTCCATGAAACCGGTCCCTGGTGCCAAAAAGGTTGGGGACCACTGAGTTAGAGCCATTCAGAGAAACAGAACTGTGTTCACATGTGTGAGAGAGAGAGAGAGAGAGGATTTTAAGGAATTAGTTCATGGGATTGTGGGACTGGCAAGTCTGAAATCTGGAGGGCAGGCTGGGAACTCTCTGTTACAGTCTTGAGGCAGAATTCCTTCTTCTCTGGGAAACCTCAGATTTTGTTCTTAAGGCCTTCAATCGATTGGGTGATGCTAACCAGATTATCGAGGGTCACCTCCTTTACTTACACCTACAAGGTTAATCACACCTACAAAAATAGCTTCACAGCAACATCTAGACGGATGTTTGACTAAACAACTAGGAACCAAGGCCTAACTCAGTCAACAAGTAAAAATGAACCATCACACCTTCTAGGTCGCCTGTGTCCACATGAATCTCACTCACAGAATTCTGTCCTTTTCCTTCATTAAATACACCACAGTTTGCACTTAATTATTTTACCCTTTCTTATTAATTATACACTTTCTACACCAAACTCTAGTGTCTATGAGTTGAGGACAATTCTCTTTTATTCATAAATATACATCCAATATTATCAAAGTACTTGCCATATAGTGAGTATTCAGTAAAGGATTGGTGTTCCATATGTGTTTGTGGAAAGTATTCACAGCCAGGAGGAGCTTGAGATGTAAAGTTCTGACTCAATCTCCTAAAATTCTATGGGAGTTAGAATGTCATAAATTAAGCATGATTCATTAGAATGTGCATAGATAAGGAAATTACTGATTCTACCACATTTTCTTTTGACACATTTCTTTGTATTTCCCTGAAGTTAAATTATTCAACACAGATTTAAGAGGATTTATAGCCTAACACACTCAACTCAAATGTAGCGTTGAAAAGACGAAGTTTTGGCAACTTATTTTATTTTAATGAGGATTTGAACACCTGCCAGGGTCACTGGAATAATTGTCAGTTAGGCTTATATTAATGAACACGTTGAAGTGGAATTGTAAAAAATGGAAAAGGATCTGACTTTATGGGGTAGGTTCACTGCCAGGAGCTTGCAGTGATGAATGTTGCCCCGGATTTATTGTTAGTTTTAGCCACAAAATATCTACAGTTGCACAGAAGGCTCTTTAGGGAGCATGTACTGAATCTGAAACATTATTTATTGGGCTCCCAGTGATGTATTTGTGTGAACCAGTCAGTGCTTCCAAAAAGAATATGAAGGAGTCATGCTGTTAAAGTTCATTCACACAGCATCTTACCACCACCTGTGTTGGGTTCTGTGCTGTGAAGACTTGGTTCCACGTACAACAAATTGTATTCACAAATCCTTAGAGGAAGCAGCTTTTGAACTTGCTATGTATGCATTTCTGATATAATGCTAAGGGAAGTAGCAAGGCTTGAAGCATTCAGAAGACAGAGACATTATTATTATTTTTAACAAATCCTGATCCCTCAAGGGATATGTGAGTTTGAGGTCAGTAGACACATTACTCCCAGACTAAAAAAATTTGCCTCAGGAGGATGAATTGAACTAACTTAAGAAATCTGTATGATTCTCTAGAAAAATTCAGTAGGGCTTCCGTGGTGGCGCAATGGTTGAGAGTCCGCCTGCTGATGCAGGGGACGTGGGTTCGTGCCCCGGTCCGGGAAGATCCCACATGCCACGGAGCGGCTGGGCCCCGTGAGCCATGGCCGCTGAGCCTGCGCGGCCGGAGCCTGTGCCCCGCAACGGGAGAGGCCACAACAGTGAGAGGCCCGCATACCGCAAAAAAAAAAAAAAAAATTTATCTAGGAGAATAAAGAAGAATATTAAGAGTAGTTACCTCCAGCAAGGTGGAGTGGGGAGTTGACTGTATATAGGACACTTACATATCTCAGTTTACACCCCTAGTATGATTTCAAATGTTTTGCATGGCACTTAATTAGGTTAAGATAAAAAAGAAACAAATAAACCAAGAAGCATCCAATTGCCACAGAATATATGTAACGTAAACTCATGCTTAAGGCCATATACTTCAAGATGACATCATGATCTTCCTTACGAATTTTAGTTACTTTTGTACTTAGAAGAATGAGAGGAAAAAAATGAAGGGCTCTAATGTCTATTTTTCACACTCTAAATGAAAGGGATTATGCAAAACATTTCTCATCCTTTTCTCATCTACACCAGCATTAAAATCCTGAGTCTTCAAATGATAATTTGATATCCTGAGGAGCTGCACTACTTGCTCAGTGTAAGAAATGGCAATTGAAAGTTTCAAGCCCAGGAGAACATGTGCACCATGCCAGCCCCTGGGATTCAGAAGGGCTGCCATGTTTATCTGCTTAGACCTGTAGACAACCTTCTCCTCAGAAAGCCCTGCTTCTTGGAAGTCTGATAGAAAACTCTGCTAGGGCATAGGAACACTTTAACTCTGTTCTTCTACCTAGATTCTAGAGTACATGAGTGATACTTTGCACTTAAGGAAGACTTACCTGACTCTTTCAAGAGCAGAACAAAACCATTTATTACCCACCTCCCTTCATGAGTGGAAAGGAAGATCTTAATCCCTAATTTGCTGACAGGGAAACAGAAGCTGCCAAGGATGAAGTGATTTACTGAAGGTCATACAGTCAGTCTACAAAAGCCTCAAGAATAACTCCGAAGGGGTAGCTTCAAGATGGCAGAGGAGTAAGATGTGGAGATCATCTTCCTCCCCACAAATACATCAAAAATGCATCTACATGTGGAACAACTCCTACAGAACACCTACTGAACGCTGGCAGAAGACCTCAGACTTCCCAAAAGGCAAGAAACTCCCCACATACCTGGGTAGGGCAAAAGAAAAAAGAAAAAACAGAGACAAAAGGATAGGAATGGGACCTGCATCAGTGGGAGGGAGCTGTGGAGGAGGAAAGGTTTCCACACACTAGGAAGCCCCTTCGCGGGTGGAGACTGCGGGTGGCAGAGGGGGAAAGCTTCGGAGCCGCGGAGGACAGCGCAGCAACAGGGGTGTGGAGGGCAAAGTGGAGAGGCTCCCGCACAGAAGATTGGTACCGACCAGCACTCACCAGCCCGAGAGGCTTGTCTGCTCACCCGCCGGGGCGGGCGGGGCTGGAAGCTGAGGCTCGGGCTTCGGTCGGATCGCAGGGAGAGGACGGGGGTTGGCGGTGTGAACACAGCCTGCAGGGGGCTAGTGCACCACAGCTAGCCAGGAGGGAGTCCGGGAGAAAGTCTGGAACTGCCTAAGAGGCAAGAGACCATTGTTTTGGGGTGCGAGAGGAGAGGGGATTCAGAGCACCGCCTAAATGAGCTCCGGAGATGGGTGCGAGCTGTGGCTATCAGCGTGGACACCAGAGACAGTCATGAGATGCTAAGGCTGCTGCTGCAGCCATCATGAAGCCTGTGTGCAAGTACAGGTCACTATCCACACCTCCCCTCCCGGGAGGCTGTGCAGCCCGCCACTGCCAGGATCCCGTGATCCAGGAACAACTTCCCCGGGAGAACACACGGCGCGCCTCAGGCTGGTGCAACGTCATGTTGGCCTTTGCTGCCGCAGGCTCACCCCGCATACCGTGCCTCTCCCTCCCACCCCCCCCCCCCCCCCCGCCTGAGTGAGCCAGAGCCCCGTAATCAGCTCCTATTTAACCCTGTCCTGTCTGGGTGGGAAACAGATGCCCTCAGGTGACCTAAAACCAGAGCTGAACCCCAGGAGCTGTGCGAACAAAGAAGAGAAAGGGAAATCTCTACCAGCAGCCTGAGGAGCAGCAGATTAAATCTCCACAATCAACTTGATGTACGCTGTACCTCTGGAATACCTGAATAGACAACAAATCATCCCAAAATTGAGGTGGTGGACTTAGGGATCAATTGAAGACATCGGGTGTGCTTTCTGCATCTAATTTGTTTCTGGTTTTATGTTTATCTTAGTTTAGTATTTAGCGTTTACTATTATTGGCAGATTTGTTTATTGATTTGGTGGCTCTCTTCCTTTCTTTTTATAAATATATATATATATATATATATGTTTTTCCTTTTTCTCCTTTGGTGAGTATGTGTATGCTTCTTTGTATGATTTTGTCTGTATAGCTTTGTTTTTACCATTTGTCCTAGGATTCTGTCAATTTTTTTTTTTTTTTAGTATAGTTTTTACCACTTGTTATCATAACTGGATTTGTTTTTTGGTTTGGTTGCTCTGTCTTTCTCTTTTTTTAAATTACTTTTTCAGTTTTAATAATATTTTTTTATTTTAATAACTTTTTCTTTTCTCTTCTCTTCTCTTCTCTTCTTTTCTTTTCTTTCTTTTTTCTCCCTTTTCTTCTGAGCTGGGTGGCTGACAGAGTCTTGGTGCTCCAGCTGGGTGTCAGGCCTGAGCCTCTGAGGTGGGAGACCCACCAGAGACATCCAGGCCCCACATAATATCAAACAATGAAAGCTGTCTCAGAGATCTCCATCTCGATGCTAAGACCCATCTCCACTCAATGACCAGCAAGCTACAGTGCTGGACATCCTATGCCAAACAACTAGCAAGATAGGAACACCACCCTACCCACTAGCAGAGGGGCTGCCTAAAATCATAAGTTCAGAGATATCCCCCAAATACACCACCAGATGTATTCCTGCCCACCAGAAAGACAAGATCCAGCCTCATCCACCAGAACACAGGCACCAGTCCCCTCCACCAGGAAGCCTACACAACACACTGAACCAACCTTACCCACTGGGGGCAGACACCAAAAACAACGGGAACTACGAACCTGCAGCCTGCAAAAAGGAGACCCCAAACACAGTAAGTTAAACAAAATGAGAAGACAGAGAAATATGCAGCAGATGAAGGAGCAAGGTAAAAACCCACCAGACCTAACAAATGAAGAGGAAATAGGCAGTCTTCCTGAAAAAGAATTCAGACTAATGATAGTAAAGATGATCCAAAATCTTGGAAATAGAATGGAGAAAATACAAGAAACGTTTAACAAGGACCTAGAAGAACTAAAGAGCAAACAAACAATGAAGAACTGCACAATAAATAAAATTAAAAATTCTCTAGAAGGAATCAATGGCAGACTAACTGAGGCAGAAGAATGAATAAGTGAACTGGAAGATAAAATAGTGGAAATAACTACTTCAGAGCAAAATAAAGAAAAAAGAATGAAAAGAATTGAGGACAGTCTCAGAGTCCTCTGGGACAATATTAAATGCACGAACATTCGAATTATAGGGGTCCCAGAAGAAGAAGAGAAAAGAAAGGGACTGAGAAAATATTTGAACAGATTATACTTGAAAATTTCCCTAATATGGGAAAAGAAATATCAATCAAGTCCAGGAAGCACAGAGAGTCCCATATAGGATAAATCCAAGGAGAAACAGGCAAAGGCATGTATTAATCAAACTATCAAAAATCAAGTACAAAGAAAAAATATTAAAAGCAGCAAGGGAAAACAACAAATAACATACAAGGGAATCCCCATAAAGTTAACAGGTGGTCTTTCAGCAGAAACTCTCCAAGTCAGAAGGGAGTGGCAGGACATATTTAAAGTGATGAAAGAGAAAAACCTACAACCAAGATTACTCGACCCAGCAAGGACCTCATTCAGATTTGACGGAGAAATTAAAACCTTTACAGACAAGCAAAAGGTAAGAGAATTCAGCACCACAAAACCAGCTTTGCAGCAAATTCTAAAGGAACTTCTCTAGGCAGGAAACACAAGAGAAGGAAAAGACCTACAATAACAAACCCAAAACAATTAAGAAAATGGGAAGAGGAGCACACATATCAATAACTACCTTAAATGTAAATGGATTAAGTGCTCCAACCAAAAGACATAGACTGGCTGAATGGATACAAAAACAAGACCCGCATATATGCTGTCTACAAGAGATCCATTTCAAACCTAGGGACACATACAGACTGAAACTGAGGGGATGGAAAAAGATATTCCATGCAAATGGAAATCAAAAGAAAGCTGAAGGAGCAATTCTCATATCAGACAAAATAGACTTTAAAACAAAGACTATTACAAGAGACAATGAAGGACACTACATAATGATCAAGGGATCAATCCAAGAAAAAGATATAACAATTATAAATATTTAAGCACCCAACATAGGAGCACCTCAATACTTAAGGCAAATGCTAACAGCCATAAAAGGGGAAATCAACAGTAATACAATCATAGTAGGGGACACTAACACACTACTTTCACCAAGGGACAGATCATCCAAAATGAAAATAAATAAGGAAACACAAGCGTTAAATATTACAATAAACAAGATGAACTTAATCGATATTTATAGGATATTCCATCCACAAAAAACAGAATACATTTTCTTCTCAAGTGCTCATGGAACATTCTCCAGGAAAGATCATATCTTGGGTCACAAATCAAGCCTTGGTAAATTTAAGAAAATTGAAATCATATCAAATATCTTTTCCAATCACAGTGCTATAAGACTAGATATCAATTACAGGAAAAAATCTGTAAAAAATACAAACACATGGAGGCTAAACAATACACTACTAAATAACCAAGAGATCACTGAAGAAATCAAAGAGGAAATCAAAAAATACCTAGAAACAAATGACAATTAAAACAGGATGATGCAAAAACTATGGGATGCAGCAAAAGTGGTTCTAAGAGGGAAGTTTACAGCAATAGAATCCTACCTCAAGAAACAAGAAAAATTTCAAATAAATAACCTAACCTTATAACTAAAGCAATTAGAGAAAGAAGAACCAAAAAACCTCTCAAAGATAGCAGAAGGAAAGAAATCATAAAGATCAGATCAGAAATAAATGAAAAAGAAATGAAGGAAATGATAGCAAAGATCAATAAAACCGAAAGCTGGTTCTTTGAGAAGATAAACAAAATTGATAAACCACTAGCCAGACTCATCAAGAAAAACAGGGAGAGACTCAGATCAATAGAATTAGAAATGAAAAAGGAGACATAACAACTGACACTGCAGAAATCCAAAGGATCATGAGAGATTACTACAAGTAACTATATGCCAATAAAATGGACAACCTGAAAGAAATAGAAAAATTTTAGAAAAGCACAACTTTATGAGACTGAACTAGGAAGAAACGGAAAATATAAACTGACTAATCACAAGCACTGAAATTGAGACTCTGATTAAAAATCTTCCAACAAACAAAGTCCAGGACCAGATGGCTTCACAGGAGAATTCTATCAAACATTTAGAGGAGATTTAACACCTATCCTTCTCAAACTCTTCCAAAATATAACAGAGGGAGAAACACTCTCAAACTGATTCTGTGAGGCCACCATCACCTTGATACCAAAACCAGACAAAGATGTCACAAAGAAAGAAAATGACAGGCCAATATCACTGATGAACATAGATGCAAAAATTCTCAACAAAATACAAAATACAGCAAATAGATTACAACAGCACATTAAAAGGATCATACACCATGATCAAGTGGGGTTTATCACTGGAATGCAAGGATTCTTCAATATATGTAAATCACTTAAAGTGATAAACCATATTAACAAATTGAAGGAGAGAAAACATATGATAATCTCAATAGATGCAGAAAAAGCTTTTGACAAAATTCAACACCCATTTATGATAAAAACTTCAGAAAGTAGGCGTAGAAGGAACTTACCTCAACATAATAAAGGCCATATATGACAAAACCACAGCCAACATCATTCTGAATGGTGAAAAACTGAAAACATTTCCACTAAGATCAGGAACAAGACAAGGTTGCCCATTCTCACCAATATTATTCAACATAGTTTTGGAAGCTTTAGCCACAGCAATCAGAGAAGAAAAAGAAATAAAAGGAATCCAAATCAGAAAAGAAGAAGTAAAACTATCACTGTCTGCAGATGACATGATAGTATACATAGAGAATCCTAAAGATGCTACCAGAAAACTACTAGAGCTAATCAATGAATTTGGTAAAATAGCAGAATACAATATTAATGCACAGAAATCCCTTGCATTCCTATACACTAATGATGAATAATCTGAAAGAGGAATTAAGGAAACACTCCCATTTACCATTGCAACAAAAAGAATAAAATACCTAGGAATAAACCTACGTAAGGAGACAGAAGACCTGTATGCAGAAAACTATAAGACACTGATGAAAGAAATTAAAGATGATACAAACAGATGGAGAGACATACAACGTTCTTGGATTGGAAGAACCAACATTGTGAAAATGACTCTACTACCCAAAGCAATCTACAGATTCAATGCAATCCCTATCAAACTACCACTGGCCTTTTTTTTTTCTTTTTGTGGTACGCGGGCCTCTCACTGTTGTTGCCTCTCCCATTGCAAGGCACAGGCTCCGGACGCACAGGCTCAGCGGCCATGGCTCACAGGTCCAGCCGCTCCGTGGCATGTGGGATCCTCCCAGACCGGGACATGAACCCGTGTCCCCTGCATCAGCACGTGGACTCCCAACCACTGCACCACCAGGGAAGCCCCCACTGGCCTTTTTCACAGTACTAGAGCAAAAGATTTCACAATTTGTATGGAAACACAAAAGATCCCGAATAGCCAAAGCAATCTTGAGAAAGAACGATGGAGCTAGAGGAATCAGGCTCCCTGATTTCAGACTATACTACAAAGCTACAGTAATAAAGACAGTATGGTACTGGCACAAAAACAGAAATATAGATCAATGGAACAGGATAGAAAGCCCAGAGATAAACCCCCACACATATGGTCATCTTATTTTTGATAAAGGAGGCAAGAATATACAATGGAGAAAAGACAGCCTCTTCAATAAGTGGTGCTGGAAAAACTGGACAGCTACATGTAAAAGAATGAAATTAGAACACTCCCTAACACCATACACAAAAATAAACTCAAAATGGATTAAAGACCTAAATGTAAGGCCAGAAACTATCAAACTCTTAGAGGAAAACATAGGCAGAACACTCTATGACATAAATCACAGCAAGATCCTTTTTGACCCACCTCCTAGATAAATGAAAATAAAAACAAAAATAAACAAATGGGACCTAATGAAACTTAAAAGCTTTTACATAGCAAAGGAAACCATAAACAAGACCAAAAGACAACCCTCAGAATGGGAGAAAATATTTTCAAATGAAGCAACTGACAAAGGATTAATCTCCAAAATTTACATGCAGCTCATGCAGCTCAATATCAAAAAAACAAACAACCCAATCGAAAAATGGGCAGAAGATCTAAATAGACATTTCCCCAAAGAAGATATACTGATTGGCAACAAACACATGAAAGGATGCTCAACATCACTAATCATTAGAGAAATGAAAATCAAAACTAAAATGAGGTATCACCTCACAATGGTCAGAATGGCCATCATCAAAAAATCTAGAAACAATAAATGCTGGAGAGGGTGTGAAGAAAAGGGAACCCTCTTGCACTGTTGGTGGAAATGTAAATTGATACAGCCACTATGGAGAACAGTATGGAGGTTCCTTAAAAATTAAAAATAGAATTACCATACGCCCTAGCAATCCCACTACTGGGCATATACCCTGAGAAAACCATAATTCAAAAAGAGTCATGTACCACAATGTTCATTGCAGCTCTATTTACAATAGCCAGGACATGGAAGCAGCCTAAGTGTCCATTGACAGATGAATGGATAAAGAAGATGTGGTACATATATACAATGGAATATTACTCAGCCATAAAAAGAAAAGAAATTGAGCTATTTGTAATGAGGTGGATGACCTAGAGTCTGTCATACAGAGTGAAGTAAGTCAGAAAGAGAAAGACAAATACCGTATGCTAACACATATATATGGAATTTAAGAAAAAAATGTCACGAAGAACCTAGGTGTAAGACAGTAATAAAGACACAGACTTACTAGAGAATGGACTTGAGGATATTGGGAGGGGGAAGTGTAAGCTGTGACAAAGTGAGAGAGTGGCATGGACATACATACACTACCAAACGTAAGGTAGATAGCTAGTGGGAAGCAGCCGCATAGCACAGGGAGATCAGCTCGGTGCTTTGTGTCCACCTAGAGGGGTGGGATAGGGAGGGTGGGAGGGAGATGCAAGAGGGAGGGTATATGGGGATATATGTATATGTATAGCTGATTCACTTTATTATAAAGCATAAACTAACACACCATTGTAAAGCATTTATACTCCAGTAAAGATGTTAAAAAGAAAAAAGAATAACTCTGAGGGCTCATGTCAAAAGAGAAATTGCCTCATACAATGAGCAGCTTATTTCTCTATCCTAACCACTTACCCCACTGTTTCCCATGCATGTGCCTAACTCCTCCCCTCACCTTCACCGTAAGTGGGATTTAGAGCTTTTTATGTACATGTCCTTTGTCAAAAATGTAGATCCCTGTAAATTCATCGTCAGTTCCCTTCGTCTATTTTTAAAGTGCAGACGTTCTCAAACCCTTCGAGTGGGGTGGAATAGCCCCATCAAAGAACTTTCCTCTTTTACTGGTTCCTTTGGCCATAACATCAAATCTCTTGTAGAAACCAGGGGGGAAGGTTGGTGTCACTTTTGGTAAAATCCCTCAGGAGAAGTCTGGATTGCAGGCAAAAAACTGAGGGGGGGTATTAACTGTGCTTGAAATGTGACTTCAGACCAAATTTAGCAGCTCTACTCCATAAGGGTTGCTGCCTCCTCACAAAGACCACTGTGATGGATATCATGGAAATGTGACTCCCCATAAATCACACGCTTTTTAATCCCCTGCCTTGAGTGCTGGGATGTACAAGAGTGATGGGAGGAGATGTTAGTTCCACGATTACGTAACATTATATGGCTCTGCTTTAGCTGAGTAGAGAGAATCTCTCTTGCTGGCTTTGTAGAAGTGAGCTTCCGTGCTATGAAAGAGTCTGTGAGAGCACCATTGGCAAAGGACTACAGGAGGCCTCTAGGAGATGAGTGGCCCCAGGTTGACAACTAACACAAGAGTGGGGACCTCAGAAATACAACCACAAGGAAATGAACTCTGCCAACAACCCCATGAGCTTAGAAGAGGACTCCTAAACCCAAAGAGAAATGCAGCCTTACCAACACCTGGATGGTAACCTTATGAGACCCCAAGCAGAGGAACCAGGTAAGTCATTTCTGGACTCCTAACCTTCAAGACTGTGAGATAATGAATGTGCATTTCTTTAAGTCACTAAATATGTAGTAATTTGTTACACACAATAGAAAACTAATAGAAACATCTTGCATTTTGAGGTAAAAAGAATATTAACACTTAAAAATCTTAGGGAATAATAACATTAACAATTATTAAAGTGATACTTTAAAGATGTATTTGAATGTAAAGGATATTTTGACCTATTACAATTCAAAACAGTGAAAGAAAAGGAAGCAGAGAAAGATTTGGGACAGGAAGCAGTCAGAGGTCCAAAACATATTAGGTCTACCTAGCTGCAACTATCTTTCATCCTGTGCCTTAAAAATTGGGAAGACTATGCTGTAAATTATTTATTAATGAGAGGAAATGTCAAAGAGACATAGCCTTATGAAAACTTAATGCCCAACGGACCATTCATTATCACCTAGTGTTGAGTGAAGTTATGCTTGATTCTGAAAGAGAACAGCAAAGCAAGTTTATGCGTCATGTATACAGATACTTGTATGACTTGTATGACCTTCTAAGTCAGTCTTTTTCAAATGTGACCTTCTATTAGCAGTTTATTAAAATGGATTTTTTTAAACTAAGAAGTTTTTAAAAAAAGATTATTAAACATCACCCCATATTTAACTAAATCAGAGTCATCAGAGTCATCATCTGCACACACATCCCACCCCACCCACCAAGGGTTTCATAAGGCTCCAATGTAGCCAGTTTAACCGTTGATATTTGACATTAGAGGGCTCATCACAAGTAGGTCAATTCTGTTTGTGATAGAAGCGCCTTTATGGCTATGATCTTATACATTGAGAACCATTCTCAATGTTAGTTCTCAATCTTGGCTGCACATTTTCATTACCTGGAAAGTGGGATAAATCCTGATGCTCACGCTTCTTCTGGGAGCAATTACATCAGAATCACCAACCATGATACCCAGCTATCTGTAGTTTTTAAAGCTCCCTAAATGATTGCAACATGAGACTGCTGATGTGTACCTAATAACTTGCATCTTTCTGCAACCTTTTAAATACATAATTATGTAGCTCAAAACCTAAAACACTGCTAAGGAAGTATGTAGGTCAACCAGGACTGCCCCACTCTGATGGAACATAAAACTGACGTTGACTATTTGGGGCCACACTATAATAATTCCTTTTTGTTGAACTTAATGTTTATTATCTGAATTTACTAAAAAAAACCCCAGCAAAGCAAAGGCAAAACCCATGTAATGTAGATATCATTATCCCAATTTGTAGAGACAAGGACACACAAGCCACTGATTCAGAGGAATCTCCCTAAACAAATAAGATATGGACCTGAGTCTGAGTGACACCAGTGTTTATGATGTTTGCATTGTACTAGTGTGGTCACCAGACAAGGAGCGTCAGCAGCACTTGGGAACATATGAGAAAGGCAAATTCTCCACCCCAATCTCAGACACTAAATCATAATGTTTCAGTCTGGGGCCCAGCAATCTGTTTTAACAAATCCTTCAGGTTATTCTGAGGGACAGTAAAGATTGAGCTACACCATACTATATTCTCCATTTCTATCAGCTGCCTACTTCTGAAGATTCAGTTTAGTATGTGGTAAGAGAAATAAAAATGTGGGGATGAGTCAGTGGGTAAGACAGGGTGAGGGGCAGAGCAATCTTCTCTCACTATCTTCCTTTCCTCCAATTTCCCATTTATATTTACAATATATGTTGGAGAAGTACTGTCAGAGATATAGCACTGGAAAAAGATTGGGGAGCTCTGGTAATCTTTACTTGCAGGGGAGTTCAACCACTTTCACATAAGTGTGACTGGTTTAAGATGTTGATGAATGGTTTATTCTTTTTTTTTTTTTTTTTTTTTTTTAAATTATTTATTTATTTATTTATGACTGTGTTGGGTCTTCGTTTCTGTGCGAGGGCTTTCTCTAATTGCGGCAAATGGGGGCCACTCTTCATCGTGGTGCGCAGTCCTCTCACTATTGCGGCCTCTCCTGCTGTGGAGCACGGGCTCCAGACGCGCAGGCTCAGCAGTTGTGGCTCACGGGCCCAGTCGCTCCGCGGCATGTGGGATCCTCCCAGACCAGGGCCCGAACCCGTGTCCCCTGCATTGGCAGGCAGACTCTCAACCACTGCGCCACCAGGGAAGCCCTGGTTTATTCTTTTAATCAAAATATGGGGAGTTTGTCACTCCCTCTTGCAAGAGCACACAGAATCACAACTAACTGCTGAACAATTATTGACTGGAACTCACCAAAAAAGATACTCCACATCCAAAGACAAAGGAGAAACTGCAATGAGACGGTAGGAGGGGCACAATCACAATAAAATCAAATCCCATAACCACTGGGTGGGTGACTCACAAACTGAAGAACACTTATACCACAAAAGTCCACCCACTGGAGTGAAGGTTCTGAGCCCCACGTCAGGCTTCCCAACCTGGGGGACTGGCAATGGGAGGAGGAATTCCCAGAGAATCAGACTTTGAAGGCTAGTGGGATTTGATTGCAGGACTTTGACAGGACGGGGCAGGGGGAAACAGAGACTCCACTCTTGGAGGGCACACACAAAGTAGTGTGCACATCAGGACCAGGGGAAGGAGCAGTGACCCCATAGGAGACTGAACCAGACCTACCTGCTAGTGTTGGAGGGTCTCCTGCAGATGGGCGTGGCTGTGGCTCACTGCAGGGACAAGGACACTGGCAGCAGAAGTTCTGGGAAGTACTCCTTGGTGTGAGCCCCCACCCCCACCCCCCGGAGTCTGCCATTAGCCACACCAAAGAGCCGGTAGGCTCCAGTGCTGGGTTGCCTCAGGCCAAACAACCAACAGGGAGGGAACTCAGCCCCACCCATCAGCAGACAAGTAAATAAAAGTTTTACTGAGCTCTGCCCACCACAGTAACACCCAGCTCTACCCACCACAGTTCCCTCCCATCAGGAAGCTTGCACAAGCCTCTTAGATAGCTTCATCCACCAGAGGGCAGACAGCAGAAGCAAAAATAACTATAATTCTGCAGCCTGTGGAACGAAAACCACATTCACATAAAGATAGACAAAATGAAAAGGCAGAAGACTATGTACCAGATGAAAGAACAAGATAAAACCCCAGAAAAACAACTAAATGAAGTGGAAGTAGGCAACCTTCCAGAAAAAGAATTCAGAATAATGATAGTGAAGATAATCCAGGACCTCAGGAAAAAAATGGAGGCAAAGATCAAGAAGATACAAGAAATGTTTAACAAAGACCTAGAAGAATTAAAGAACAAACAAACAGAGATGAACAATACAATGACTGAAATGAAAAATACACTAGAAGGAATCAATAGCAGAATAACTGAGGCAGAAGAACGCATAAGTGACCTGGAAGACAGAATGGTGGAATTCACTGCTGTGGAACAGAATAAAGAGAAAAGAATGAAAAGAAATGAGGACAGCCTAAGAGACCTCTGGGACAACATTAATTGCACCAACATTCTAATTATAGGTGTCCCAGAAGGAGAAGAAAGAGAGAAAGGACCCGAGAAAATATTTGAAGATATTATAGTCGAAAACTTCCCTAACATGGGAAAGGAAATAGTCACCCATGTCCAGGAAGTGCAGAGTCCCAGGCAGGATAAACCCAAGGAGAAACATACCAAGACACATAGTAATCAAATTGACAAAAATTAAAGACAAAGAAAAATTATTAAAAGCAACAAGGGAAAAACAACAAATAACGTACAAGGGAATTCCCATATGTTTAACAGCTGATTTCTTAGCAGAAACTTTACAAGCCAGAAGGAAGTGGCATGAAATATTTAAACTGACGAAAGGGAAGAACCTACAACCAAGATTATTCTACCCAGCAAGGATCTCAGACTGGGGCACGAACCCGTGTCCCCTGAATTGGCAGGCGGACTCTCAACCACTGTGCCACCAGGGAGGCCCATGACTAAGAATTCTTGAGCCTAATTTTCAAAGTCCCTTTCTCTTTAGGTCTGTTTATTTGTATGTGTCATCTTGATAGATTACACATCTTGATGTGTAATATGAGTCCTACCTGTGTGGGGTAAGCACCCATCTCCGTTATATCGCCTTCCTCCCCACCCAGTCCACCCCCACAAATGCCTGGGTGTCAGAAGAGGACCAGGCTTCAGAGGAGAAATGGAAGGAAACATTTAGGTAGCCCAGGCAACGAGAGCAGTGAAGAGCAGAAATGGGGTAGAGAGAGACCCCATGGAGTCAGAGAGGTGGTGGAAGTTTGTGTGTAATATGCATGTTGGGACCTTATAAAAATATTCTGAAAAGGCAACTAGCATTACAAATTCTGTAAGTAAATTTTTGTGTGGATACCGTAGAAGAGGCAGTTTTTCATCTTCATGAGGTTGGACAGAGATAGCATTGAGGTGGACAGATTTCAAGAGGATGGAATTAGCAGAAATCTTTGGACTCTATAGATTCCTACAGACCATGGAATGGAGGCTGTTAGGGGCTGGATTTGAGGAGGAATTGAAGCAATTCACTAGGCTCTCAAGGGACACCTGTAGCATATGTAACTATGGTTTACATATGTGTAAGAACATAACACATCTTGGGCTGTGTATGTCACTTAATATACGACCATTTAATACTTTTAAGGATGAATTACTTTCAAATAAATTCACGAGGGTGAGTGTTCTCTGCCTATTCAGGCCATTAGCTCCTTGAGGACAGAAGCTGGCTTTCGAATACCCTGCAGTATCTAGCTTAATCCTGAGCATATACCTAGGCATCACTAAGAGTGTATGCCTGACAGATCGCCCAGCCCATTCCTTGTCTCTCACCGTCACCCTCTGGTGTGCAAGGACTGTCACTCTTCTTGACGATGATTCACTCAGGAAGGAGCATGATAGGTGCTCCTGGATCACAGAGAACCGAAAGGAGGGACTACCTACAGATACCTGTTGTTCAGAGTCATGGGTAACATGCTCTTTTAGAAATTATCAAACTTATCATGACTTTTCTGCAATGCTAGGAGTAGAGTTCCTTGATAGGCTCCAATCGATAGTCAATTAGTCCTATAGACAATTAGAGCTTATTGAAATGATGTCGATATAACCGAAAAGGAAAAAGATAATCCCAACTAGAAACTGAATAAAGTAAACCTCTCTTCTGTACTCATCCTTGTTTGATTGGACAAGCAACGGTGTACCAAAGTGAACCAAAGCCCAAATGGATATCAACAATTTTCATATCTAGGAAAGATCTATAAGAAGTGTACATAGGATGGGGTTCTCACAGAACTGCACATTTTCCCTTTTTCCCTGTCTTTTCTCAGTGCTCCTCTGAGAACTGCGTGAAGGTAAAGTCAAAAAGAAAGTTCTTACATTCTTAAATCCTCTGTAAAGGATCTGGAGCTCCTTCTTGGTAAATTTGCTCTGGGCTTCCAGAAGCTCGAGAGCCTCAGGCCGATGCCTGACGGTGGCCATCTCCAGTTCATCTTCCACGCTGTCTGTGGAGGAAAACCAAAGTCTTAAGAACGGTCACTGCTCACCAATGTGTATACACAGCAACATAGGAAAATGGAAGGAAATCTTTACTGCATGTCTGATTTTTCCAGAGGAAGGATTCTCACACTGCTAATAACAGTTTTTACATTTCCCAGAGTATACAGTATTCTGCTAATTCTACGTAATATTTTTTCAAACTTTCTAGTCATCAGACACCACACTATGAACATTTTTACAGCACAGTTTGAAAAGTGTAAAAATCATGGAAAATATTAACACTTCAAATGTGTGTATATATCAAGCACTAGTTATAAAAATGGAATTTTAGTTTGATAGCAGTCTGTACCACCCTTGTATCATGCAACTGTGAGATAGGACTCTGCTAAATACACTCTGAAGATTCCATTAAAATCAAATATTTTGGGGCTTCCCTGGTGGCGCAGTGGTTGAGAGTCCGCCTGCCGATGCAGGGGACGCGGGTTCGCGCCCCGGTCTGGGAAGATCTCACATGCTGCGGAGCGGCTGGGCCCGTGAGCCATGGCCGCTGAGCCTGCGCGTCCAGAGCCTGTGCTCCGCAACGGGAGAGGCCACAACAGTGAGAGGCCCGCGTACAGCAAAAAAAAAAAAAAAAAAAAAAAAAATCAAATATTTTGCCTGGGGCTACAAATAAAGCAGAGAGATCAGGTGCTGAAATGAGTGAAGTACTCAGCTTCCAGTTTGACTGGCATAAACCCAGTCTTCATAGGTGCACACTGGATGGACTGGAGCCCAGGGAACTTCTGGCTACACCCTACTTTGCAGCCAAGGGAATCCATAGCTACGGATAAATGCTGAAATATTATACTTTGCTTTGTGAATTATATTTACACTATAATTTCTCGGAGATGATCTACACAAAAAAAGACTTTTGTATCCATGTAAATTTGGTAAATTCTGTTAAGTTTAATGTAGTTTGGGAGCAAAACACTGGAATATAAAGGTTTTGAGAGGATTTGCAACAAAGAATTCTGTTTAACTTTGTTTAACCCATTGACCCCAAATGGCATTTGTCCACTGAACTCTTTTTCCCCACAAGTAACCTCTGCTAACATCTTCATCTGTGCCCTAGGGTCCTGTAGAATGCAAGTCGGGAGGTATTGGGATATATTAGGATCTGGGTGCCCAGGTCTCAAAGTATAGCATCCTTAAGTAACTTCAGCTGCTTTGCAGTGGGGCCCAATGGAGACCTAAGAGATTCTTCCTGCCATGGTCCAGTCCACACCTCAGCTAAGGAACTCCTCACATCCAGGGCCAGTACTGAAGCCATGGCTTCTCTCCATTATATCCCTTACTCTTAGCTACAGATTCCCAACTCAGACAGCTGAGGCTCAGAACATCTTCTCATCAACTGGTCTCAGGGCCACGCACTCCTGATTCCGCGGCTCATGTGTTAGTTGGAAATTTAGACATTTTTGACTACAAAAGTCCTAAATTTTTGATAATTAATGATGCTGTCTCTCATTAACATCTGTGCCTACTTACTGCCCTGACACTCTGACGTTAGTGAGGGGCCAGAGCTCTCACTTATCAGGGAAAAGAAAGTCAGTGGAACCCTAATCTTGGTGTGTCTTAATTACTGCCCTCAAGCAGTTTACAAAAGACCACTAATGGCAATGAAATAAATACTTGGAAAGGTTGTGTTTGTCAAAGTGAGGGAGAGGAGATAAAAGCAAATATTTGTTTTGTACTTTTCATATTATAATAGTTTATTTTGGAACAATGATATGAAAAAGCTGCAGAATAGTGATGGCGGGATAAGAATAATAAAAGTCTATGAAAAGATGGGCAGGCCAAGAATAAAGTCTGAGCTGACAAGGATAAAATTGATGAGGAACTAAGCGCAGTGTGTACCTAAAGAATTTGCACAGGGCTAACAGTAGCTGAGAAAAGGCAGCTAGGCATTAACAAACTGACCTCAGGCTGGGTTTTATGGGGAAAATTTTAAAAGCTAAAATGGGTTTTTTTCAATTTTCTTTTTTGTTCTCTGGATTGGATGGTTTGATTCTACTCTGGGTCCTGAGCTTGAGAGGATGTAGGAAGATGGTCCTCCATAAAATTTCTGTTGATCCAGTGCATTGGACTGTGTTGAAGTTATTGCAGTTGTCAATGCAGAAATACATGCCACGGAATAGACCTAATATAAATAGGCAATAACAGATGGAAAGACTCTGCTTTCTTGAAAATGTCTTGATGAAAGCATCTTTTGAATCATTTACAGTATAATTTCCTCAACTTAAAATATTCCTCTTGGGCTTCCCTGGTGGCGCAGTGGTTGAGAGTCCACCTGCCGATGCAGGGGACACGGGTTCGTGCCCTGGTCTGGGAAGATGCCACATGTCGTGGAGTGCCTGCGCCCGTGAGCCATGGCCGCTGAGCCTGCACGTCTGGAGCCTGTTGCTCCGCAATGGGAGAGGCCACAACAGTGAGAGGCCCGCGTACCACAAAAAGAAAAACAAAACAAAACAAAACAAAACAAAAAATATTCCTCTTTCCTTTTTCCTCCAATTGAAAAACATATATCTTTTATAATCCCATTTAAATATTACTGCCTTCTTTCTGAAGGCTTTCCAATTATTCCACCATGCA
Organism: Delphinus delphis; assembly: GCF_949987515.2. Taxonomy (NCBI): domain Eukaryota; kingdom Metazoa; phylum Chordata; class Mammalia; order Artiodactyla; family Delphinidae; genus Delphinus; species Delphinus delphis. Next base: position 91,856,709 of record NC_082687.1, on the reverse strand, counting down.
GAACTGATGGGTCCCTGGTCAGAGTTCTCACATCTTACCTACCTCTCATATAGCATGTAAAACACTAATTACATTTATGATCTGTTCATGTCTGTCTTCTTCATTGTGAGTGCCATGAGGACAGGAGCAACGTCTTAACAGATCTGTATATCCTCTGCACCTAACATAGAGTCTAATACCCCAGAGTTCCTCAAAAATTATTTGGGGGATGGATGAATAAGTGAATCAATTAACAAATGATGTTGCCGCTGAAGTTTCAATCCCCTTGGAGCCCCTTGAACCTTAGCTGCCCTCTAGAAAATTATTTCTCAAACTGGGGTTTGTGGACAGTTGGTGGACCTTGAATGCTTTCTTTGGAATCACAGTATTCTCTATGCATTGTTCTGAGAAACACAGCATGGGCAAAAGTAGAGGAAATTTTAATCAGATTATCTGAGCAATCTTTCAATCATAGTATAACCTCCTCTAAACCTAATGACCTTTCCACTGGAAAGAAACAAAATAGCACATTAACTTCTCAGCCTTTGTAACAACAGAGCAGTCAAAACCACACTATCAACAAGGTTTCTTCCTCCCGCTGGCTCAGGCTTGCAGATGATGAGACTGAGACAAAAGAACCAGGGCTGAAGGGTCAGTGTAATTGAGTTAAGCATGTGTGGTAGGACGAGCATCACGTTCAGTATTCAAAGCACCACACTTGAAGAGTCTGCCTGCAGACTCTTTGTTTTCCTAGCTGACTGATACCTTACTTCTTAATGACTCCTACCTGCCAAAGGGCTGTTTCTAGTTCTAGAAGGCTGACAAGCTCTAAAAACACACCTGAAATCATCCCCAATCACCAGCATATGATAAGTTATAAAAGCAACATCACCTAACCCAATCAAGATGCTGATGTGGGAGGCAAGCTCTGTGGAGAGCACAGCATGATTCCTCATAGGACTGGGAACTTCACAGTATGACTCAGCCACCATTTAAAAGCATGCACTCTGGGGGTTTTTTAATAGAGTGCTTAACATTTATTAAGTTCGTTATATGCCAAGAGATGGGCTAGGTGCTCTACTGATATCATTCTAATCCTCACAATAACTCCGCAATGAGGCAGAATTATCCATTTGTTTACATATGGGGAATCTGAGTCTCACATTGGTGAAGAAATGAGTGACCAGGTGTTACACAGGAGAAAAGACAGAGGTAGAATTTATACCCAAGTCTTTGATGCCGAACCTTATGTTTTTTCTACTTTGCCAAACTCTCTCTCAATATTGACAGAAATAACAATGATAAAAATAATATTTTTCTCTCCTCTCCTGCACTGTCAAATGTCTCAGAAAAGTTGACTGTATCCACTGGGTCCATTTCCTACCTCCTGTTCTCTTTTTAATCTACTGCAGTCTGACTTCTGGCCTTGTTATGGGTTGAATTATGCCCCCCTAAAATTTGTATGTTGAAGGCGTAACCTCCAATATGACTGGATTTGGAGATGTGACCTTTAAGAAGATAATTAAAGTTCAATGAAGTCATAACGGTGGGACCCTAATGTAATACAAATGGTGTCTTTATAAGAAGAGAGAGAGAGAGAGAGACGCCAGGGATACACAGGCACAGAGGAAAGGCCGTCTGAGGACACAGTGAGAAGGCAGCCACCTGCAAACCAGGGAGGGAGGCCTCAGGAGAAACCAACCCAGCTGGCATCTTGATTTTAGACTTCCAGCCTCCAGAACTGTGAGAAACAAATTTCTGTTGTTTAAACCACCCAGTCGGTGGCATTTTGTCATGGCAGCCCGAGCTGACTAATATATGCACCTATATTCAAAAGACATACAACTCCAGTACAAACAGGTCTTGCTGTTCACAGTGAGCCCACTGAGCACTGGGTAGTCTAGCCAATCATATCATTTAATCTTTATAGCATCCTATCATCCCTATTTTATAGATGAGAAGACTGAGGCTGGGAGAGAGAGTCTAAGTAAATTGTTCAAGTTCAGATGATTAGTTAGTAATGAAGCAGACAGCTGTCTCTAACACCCTAAAGTCCAACTTTTTATTTTAATTTTTTAAAATTTTAATTTTACTGGAGTATAGTTGATTTACAATGTTGTGTTAGTTTCAGGTGTACAGCAAAATGATTCAGTTATACATATACATATATTCATTCTTTTTAAAATTCTTTTCTCTTATAGGTTATCACAGAATACTGAGTAGAGTTCCTTGTGCTATACAGTATGTCCTCGTTGGTTATCTGTCTTATATATAGTAGTGTGTGTATGTTCATCCTAAGCTTCTGATTTATCCCTCCCCACCACGTTTCCCCTTTGGTAACCATAAGTTTGTTTTAGACATCTGTAAGTCTGTTTCTGTTTTGTAAATAAATTCATTTGTATCATTTTTTAAAAATTAGATTCCTAAACTACAATGAGGTATCACCTCACACCAGTCAGAATGGCCATTATAAAAAGTCCACAAACGATAAATGCTGGAGAGGGTGTGGAGAAAAGGCAACTGTCCTAAACTGTTGGTGGGAATGTAAATTGGTATAGCCACTATGGAGAACAGTATGGAGGTTCCTTAATGAACTAAAAATAGAACTACTATATGACACAGCAATCCCACTACTGGGCATATACCCAGAGAAAACCGAAAAGATACATGCACCCCAATGTTCACTGCAGCACTATTTACAATAGCCAAGACATGGAAGCAACCTAAATGTCTATCGACAGAGGAATGGGTAAAGAAAACGTGGTACATATATACAAGGGAACCTCCATACTGTTCTCCATAGTCAGAACCAGGTAGCACTCTGGTCTGTTGAATCATCTCCAGGCTTCTGCCAAGGTACAACTATGTAGGCGTCTTGCTATTGGAATAGGATTGCTAATTCCAATGTTGCTTTTGCATCCTGAGACAAACTGCCTACAACTAGTATGCAGTATTCATGTATCTTCTAACAGATTTATTTTTAATCAGATGACAAATTCCCAAACCCAGACAACCTTGAGCTTTCCTGACTGTCTCTTTTTGTTCTTTGTTACTTAGATTTCAGTCTCTCAGGGCCAAGGATGTCCTATGTCTGAGTTAACAGTCCCCTCAGGCCATGACACATTTGGGCTAGAAATTGGAATTCAAATCCCCTGGGATCAACAGTATGAGTTTTAATAACAGACCTCTTTTTCTCATGTCTCACAACTTCTCTTAAAATACAGTGGAAGCCTATTGTAGCCCAATTCATAATTATGGAAATTTGACTCTATGAGGTCAAACCATATCCCCCAGAACATCTTGCTTTACAAATATGAGTGTGAGGCCTGCCTTCCTAAGACACACATTTGTAAACAAGGATTGTAATGTTAAAGTAAAACTGTTTATGAAGAATAATGTCACTCCTTCCAAGAAGCTGGTTCAGAGATGAGCCTTATCGTAGCAGGGAACATTGTAAGACTGTTGCCACATTCTTCTACCTGGGACCTGCCAGACTACTGGATAGCCCAGCCCAACAGCATCTGATTTGGCAGACTAAAATTGCTCAATTAAAAAAATGTGGAATCAATTAATCACTACTTGAAGAATCCCAATCATAGTGGGTCTATCTACAAGAGGTCCATTTCTCAGTACAGGATAACTCTTCTTTAAAAAACGTATTCATGGGCTTCCCTGGTGGCGCAGTGGTTGAGAGTCCGCCTGCCGATGCAGGGGACAAGGGTTCGTGCCCCGGTCTGGGAGGATCCCACATGCCGCGGAGCGGCTGGGCCCGTGAGCCATGGCCGCTGGGCCTGTGCGTCCGGAGCCTGTGCTCCGCAATGGGAGAGGCCACAATGGTGAGAGGCCCGCGTACCGCAAACAAACAAAAAACAAAACAAAAATGTATCTATTTTCATTGTAAAAAATCATAAAAACTATAACTTTAAAATTCTATTTGAGCTGAGATTGATTTGTCTAGCAAAAATTCAGCTGGCTTGACTTATATTGCTTTATCTCATTTATAAAAATATCCTCTGAGTCTTTACTCCCGATGTTTACCCTTTATTAGATTGGTTTCATAGTGACTTGACATGTACAGCAATAACATCACAGAGAGGATGATTACATCTAATGACACATATTATTAAATATTTAGAAGTTTAGTCCAGTGACAGGATTTGGAAGAGGCTTTGACTAATTTTGCTCCACGTTTTGACTTTCCACTAAAAGATGCTGGAAGATTCTTGACTATAGCTTTGGAAACTACTCCTAAGAGCTTCCGGAATAAGGAGGAGATGCTATTGCCTGTTTAATATTCAAGTCTGATACACTGAGACAAAGATACTGCCTGGGAGAAATTTCCAAAGCTATTGTTCATGACACCTAAGTAAATTCTTTCTTTCCTTTCTTTCTCCTGTAAAGGCATCGGTAAGATGCCATATACCTTGAGCACTCCATTCCTTAGTTCCACCCTTCCCAATGCTCAAAGGGGTTGGAATTATAATCAGCTGAGGAAACTGATTTTCAAGAGTTAAGGAATTTGCTCAAGTTTACACAGCTACACAGTTGATAGCAGGGGAGCTCGGATCTGACACCAACTTGTCTTTTTGTTTTATCATTTGGCTTCTCTGGGTGGAGAGTTCAAACCTGAGCCAGAACCTGAGGAAAATTTTTACATTTTGCCAACTTTAAATGCTTAATCTCAGGAATGTGAAGGCCTGGGAGCCCTCTTGACTCTTCCTGTCAAGAGCTATTTTTCGGTGCACAAGAAGAGTATATGAGTGATTAACTCCAAGCTAATCACGCACAGCCCATGAACAGAAAGCCATACACCTATCCGAAGCACTGCGGGAGTCTTAGCACTTCCCAGACCACTGTGAACAATGAGTACCCACAAGTTGTTGTTAGTCAGACATGTGTTTCCTCAACTCTGGACCTGAAAGTACATTAGGGCCCCAAAAGCCCTTTATAATTCGTACTTTATCCTATTTACTATTCATATATCAAATGGAAAATGAAAAGTACTTTGCAAATGGCCAGCTATTTTGAATGTCTTCTGTTAGAGGTGGTTGTTGGCAATGACATTGCAGTTTCCATTCCAGGAGAATTTGAACTGCTTTGCAATTTCGTGATTGAATCCAATCACTTATAAAATGTAACTGCTCAAAGGGAAATTGATGGAGCTATTTCTCACAACACTTATGAATGGATTGTCTCTACCTTATTTATAAACATAAGTAACTCTTCACATAAGCTTAGGTTTTAAAATATAATCGCCTTATTGGAATACTTGCTATTAGCATGAACCATATTATTACTGCAACCATTCATGAATAGCCCCTTATGATAGGAGCTATTATTTCATAGGTGGTAGGGTCTAACTGGCTTTTTGGTAAATGGGGGAAATAAAAATTATGTTGCCAGTCATTATACACAGAGAGAAAATCTACAACAGAAATGCTGAGGTTGGGGGAGAAGGAACAAGAAATGTGATTGAACTTTCACTTAAAGGCAGACCAAAAAGATGGATATTTTAGTCAGGAAAGTCAACAACTGATACGGACTCTGATCAAAGAGAAAATTTTAAACATAGTGAAACATGGAGAGAGACGAAGAAAGCCCATAATAGTTCACGAAATTAAAAATGCCCTAACAAGAGTTCCTCTTGAAACTTGATAGACTTTCTCCTGTTTGTCCTAAAAATCTAATAATAATAGCAAACCACTTTTTACAGCATTTGTTCTATGCAAGAACAAATACATTTACATACATTAACTCATAAACTCCCCATCAGCATACTCTGGGTGCTATATTCTGTTCTATAGATGAAGACACTGGCACAGAGAGATTAAATAACTTGCCCATGGTCACAAAGAAAAGCCAGTGTATGAACTCTGGAAAGACTGGTTCCAGGGTTTATGTAATTAACTATTCTGCTGTTCTATCTCCCATAGAAAATGAGGGAGGATGATACCCTACTTATCTACAAATGACACGCCCAACCAAGAATCAGAAAGTTAGTAGCAAAAGGGCTTTAAGCAGAAGATAGAGTTAGAATTGAAAGTGGCCTTTAATCCAGCCCCTTAACTTTATAAATGCACATTTAAATACAGCATCTTAAATTTAGTGGTTGTAAATCAAAAGCTATTGGGCACATCAGTGGCAGAACTGGGCCTTGATTCCTAGTGCAGCACTTTGCCAAATGCCTGTTGCAATGTCCTGTCACAATCAATAAGCAGACCCATCCTCACTTCATTCATATTTTAATAAGCTTCTGACCCCACCTCAGGAGCAGGTGGGGATGCTGAAGGAGGGCCAACAACTAGAAGCAGTCCCTGAGTCACATAATAATACCTGACATCTGATGGCTGGCTCTTTGTAGTAAGCAAAGTTATTTTCCCTTTCGTTACTATAGCTAAACATCATGATTACTCTGTGTACAGGTAACGTCACCCTGTTTTTATAGATGAGGAAATCACTGTTGGAAGGAATGTTATAACTCAGCTATAGAGTCAGGACTTAAACCCAAGTTTACTGACTGTAAAGTCTAGAAGTGACAGCTGATTACCTGAGAACAACAGAAGGGACATAAAGTTGAAAAGGAGCTTGAGCATATTACAGCAAATAATAATAACAATAAAAGAATCAGGGAGCAAATTCTGATCTTTAATAGGAAAAAAGCTGTCTTCATTTTATGCCATTTCAGAAGGTAGGCTGCAGGTGATACGTTTCTAAAAGATTCTTAAACATGTTACATTTATAACATCTTACATGTTATATTAATTACATCTTACATAAACATGTTACATTTATAACATCTGCTGTAAAGGAATAAACATTTGGAAATTTTATTTATGCAAAACATAATGCCCGATTCATAAGATGTTACTGTGTTGTATGTTGCTTTGGTAGAGGGTATATAAATGGGATTCGTTATCCTGGGAGTTAAAAACAATTTGCGTAAGTTTAGAGATAAATTTTTGGTGATATATTAGGGAAATTTTTTCAAGCTAATATCAGTGATGGCAGTAATATTCTGCCACAAAACATTTATCCATCATGGCCATGTTTAAAACAGAGTACTAGGAAAACTGAGCAGTGATCCAGGTTTTGTTATGTTTCTCCTAGGTTTAAGCTAGTTTTTTAGTTCAGAGAAAGTTAGACTGTGTAGTCCAAATGTCAGCTGGACATTTATTGTGTGACTAGGATAAGTTAGTAAAACATTCCATGCCTGAGTGCTCCCATATGTTCAATGCCATAGAAATGAGCATAAAATTGTACCCAGTATTGTAGCATAGAGTGATTAAATAAGAAGATACATGTACCTGGCACATAGTAAATGCTCAATCACAGTGTTATTGTTATTATTTGTATTAGTATTAGTATTAATTACAGTAACATGTGGTGTCACCCTTCACATGATAAAGCAGAATGGTGCCTGGAACTCCTCATTCTAGGAAATTATTCAGTAGCTCTAGAGTTTTGTTTTTTGCTGGGTCTGTTTCTCAATTCTGACACTGGAAAATGAGTTTGACCTCTCCAAGCTTCCATTTAAAAATTTCTAACTAAGGATAAAATTTGTTTCAATCTCATAAAATTGTTTTGAGAGATTGCTTCAATTACTTACTGACATACAATATTGATATATTGTATCAATCTATCAACTGATCAATATATTGATACAGTATTGATCAGTAAAGGACCACAATTATGATTACAAATAGTTATTGCATACTTCCTAGTGAGGTTTTGTTCTAGAACCTTCAGGAGTGAAGGTTCTGTTACTACACTTCTTGAGTGTGAATCCCTTTTCGGACTCTTGTTAACTGTATGACCTTGGGCACGGTGCTTAGTCAGTCTATGCCTCAGTTTCTTCATCCATGAAAGGGGCATAAAAATAGGACTCGACAAAGAACTGTCAAGAGGTTGAAATGAAATAATGTGTTAAAAGCGTGTAAAAATAGAGCCTGGCACGTAGTGTTTAAAATATTATTATCATTTAGTTATTTAAAAGTCCTTCAGGGTGAGTATTATTTTGCCCATTTTAGATGGCTAAATCGAGGTACAAGGCAGTTGAAAAAGGGTAATTCCATCAGTTGTCAAAGCCCTTGCCCTAAAAATTGCGCTCAGTTGTTTCTTTTTGCAGAGACTCAATGCTGACCAATTATTGTTCATGGGATCCACTGAAACCACAGCTCCCTTTGGAACCTTTTATACTCTTCTGTTTGGTGTTGACACGAGAATAAGGACCATTTTTTTGGAATGAAATTCGAGGCAATAGCGTAGCTTTATTGCCTGTCATTTCCTCCCACACACCTTATGATCTAATATCTGGGACAATTCTCTATTCTCTGAACAAAGCCTGCATTGTCAACTTAAATCCTTCTGCTTACACTATCTCCTCCACATGGATCTGCCTTTCTTCCTCATCAACCTCTCTCTTTTCTCTTTAAGGCTCATCTCAATGGGGTTCACAGTGGAGAGGCCTCCTGAAACTTCTATGCAGCATGTATACTGTCTGTTGTCCGCTTTGATGGAGTTGTACATCATTGACCTGCTTGAATATTGAGAGACATGGGCTTGAGTCTCAGCTCTGCTGCTTCGTAGCTATGGAATTTGGGGTGAGTCACTTAAAATCTCAAATCCTCAGTCTCCTCATCTGTAAAATGCAGACAATAATAGCACTAACAAAAACACTGAAGATTAAGTGGAATAATGTATGGATTTTGCAAAGTGTATGGTGTGTGATAAAAATCCACATGCGTGCTTTCTGCTATGATGATGATGATTTTGCCATTGACCCCTCTAACATCTGCTCATCTAAAGCATTAACTAATTTTACAGTGTCATTGAGATGAATCAAATGTGATTTATATTACCTTCAGGAGCACTCACTGGACAATATATCTACCTCCAAGCATATTCAGAGAACACTACAAGGTAATAGTTGGAACTGTTGCTCTACCCAAAGTCTCAAATGAGAGTGTTTTGCAAAGAGGTGAATAAGGTTTCCCCTGTCAGTACATCTCCAGAAATTGTTTTTCTGCTTTTTGTTTTTTTTTCTGAAAGCTTGCAAGCAAAGAGAGGTCAGTGTTTCTGTAAAACAAACTTTGCCCATCACACTTGCCGCTCTATATCCCCTGACAAGAAGGCAATTTGAAACTAAGAAAGTTAAGCTTTAACCTTGCAATCTAAGCAGATAACATAGCCATGGTCTATATTTTATAGACCTGGTGGAGTGTAAAATTGAGTCCGCTTGAAGTGTTAGGCTCCCATTTTAGTGTCTTAAAGAAACCAGCAGAAGCCAACATTGCCTGGACTCATATTTAGCCCAAATATTACTTCTGGGTCAATGCAAATGGAAAATAGGTATTTATGACTCCTATTAGAAACTGCATGAGGGACCGATCATGAAATCATTCATTAAAAAAGACAAAAAGAGAAGATTTTTGTTTATCTAAACTTTTATGTAGCTTCTTATAAGTAGTCATCACTCTACCTCTTCTGTTCCACATTAACAGTAAGGAAAATAGTGGAAAAATCAAGTGGGAAGCAAAAGATTTCATCATATAGGTAACTTGACAAAAATACATCAATCAACAATAAAGCTTTATTCAAGCATGGCTTGTGTTCTTCAGACACTTGAAGCCAATGTGTCTAAAATAAACCTATCATCACCTTTTCTTAACCCACTTTCATGATCTTCTCTGTTTCTTATCTTGCTTACTGTCACCATTATTCTTTTGGCAGAACTGTGTTGTCCTTTTGCTATTTTTCACTTCATACCACCAACTGTTTCCCAGTGTTTGCAGTTACACTTTCACCATGTGTTTCAAATCCATCCTTTCCCTCCTACCACTGTTACTTTATATGTAGGCCTTTTTCCTCTCCTGTAGGTCTAGTGGTGAAGACCTTAAGCTCTGGCATCACTCTGTCCAAGGTCAAATCCTTGCTTTGACACTTGGTAATTGTGAGATCTTGGGTTAGTGATTTAATTTCTTTGTTTAGTTCTCTCATCTAAGTGGGGATTATAATTGTGCTTTCCTCATAGGTTTGCAGGACATACTTACAATACTTGTTCAGGCTTAGAATCGTGCTGTGCCCAGTAAGAGTTAGCTGTTTATGTTATTTCTTGCATACGATTTTTAAGCAGTTTTCCAACTGATCTTCCTGTTTTCTTTTTTCTCTTCCCTCAACAATTTACCTGTTTTCTGATTTATTTTTGTGTCATTTTCTCACTCCAAGGTTTGGTTGGCTCCTTGATTCAGAAACTAATACCCAACTAGCTCTTGGTGACAGTTTTGAGAACTTGTCTCTGTCTTGTCTTCAAATGATGCTTATCCTTTGCTACTCTTTTCTCTGATTTCAAGTTCACCAGCAACCCTTCTAAAGTTGGATTTGTGTCCAGCTCCTTTGACTATTGGCTGGCTTTAGCCATCTTACAACCTTTTCCAGGCAAAGAATCATGCCCCATCATGATCTAGCAATCCCACTTCCGGGTGTATATCCAAAGGAAATGAAAACAGGATCTCAAAGGGATACTAGCACTCCCATGTTCAATGCAGCACTATTCACAATAGCCAACACATGGAAACAGCTTAAGGGTCCATCAATGGATGAATGGATAAAGAAGATGTGGTATCTACACTCAATGAAATATTCTTCGGCCATGAGAGAAAAGGAAATCCTGCCATTTGTGACAATATGGATGGACTTTGAGGGCATTATGCCGAGTGAAATGAGCCAGGCAGAGACAAACACTGCGTGGTACCACTAACATATGGAATATTTGAAAAATTCAAACTCATAGAAACAGGAAAAAGATGGTTGCCAGGGTCTGGGGGTAGGGGAAATAGGGAGAGGTTGGTAAAAAGGTACAAACTTTCAGCTATAAGCTGAATAAGGTCTGAGGATCTAATGTAAAACATGTTGATTATGGTTGATAACACTGTATTGTATAATTGAAATTTTCTGAGAAAGTAAAACTTATTCTCACCGAAAAGAAGATAAATGTGTAAGGTGATGGATGTGCTGATTAATTAAATGGAGGGAACCCTCTCACAACATATGTGAATATCAAATCACTACGATGTACACTTTAAATATCTTGCAGTTTTAGATGTTCAATTATAACTCAACCAAGCTGACATTAAAAAAAAATAAATAAAAATCTTGGCTGACTCAACATTTCCTCCCTTTACTGCAGAGTGAAGTCCAGCCTTGGGTTGGCTGTAAGGAACTTCAAACTCTGGTCCCAGCTCACCTTTTCTGGCTGCCTCTCTTCCCTATTTCTCATTCCTCTGACTATCTTACCCTTGATCTTTTCAATACTAGAATTTTCCTCTTGCTTTTTCTCCCTCCAGTGAAATAGTTCTTCTCCAAAGAGCCCTGCTGAAATACCACCTCTTTGTGAAATGCACCTGGGGGAGATTCAGTCCCATCTCTGTGTGTGTAGCCGTCATGATCATCACAAGTAGTGGCAGAATAACAGTATTAACAGCCAGCATTTATTTTGACCACTTAACTAGCCAGTCACTGTTGTAAACACTTCACGTGCTCATTTAATCTTTTGATCAAATGTGTAATATTTACTATTATTACCTCCACCTTGAAGATGGGAATATGAAACTCAGAAAGGGTAAGCAACTTACTTAAGATTTCTATAGCGAGTCAGTCATGGAACCAAGATTTTAACCAAATAAGTTGGTCCCAGTGGTATCACTCTTAACTTCTTGACTCTAATACCTCCCTAGTATTGCCTCTCACAGCATTTTAATTGTATTCATTGCATCTGAATGATTTTTATACATGTTTGTTTATTTCTGTATAATGTCAGCCTTCAGAAAGGGATTTAGAGTGTTCCCCTGTTCCTGGCACTATTACTTTTCAAATAGTTAGTGCTCCATAAATGTCTGTCACATCGAAATGAAATTTACTAAACCTGACAACAGGAAACAGCTGCCCTGGGACTCCCACCTCCAGCTTTCCTGTACTAAGACTCATTCATGATTTAATGAAGACTCCCAGTTGATAAATGATGGACCAGAAAAAGAATGCAGGGACTTCCCTGGTGGCACAGTGGTTAAGAATCTGCCTGCCAATGCAGGGGACATGGGTTTGATCCCTGGTCTGGGAAGATCCCACATCTGCAGAGCAACTAAGCCCCTGCGCCACAACTACTGAGCCTGTGCTCTAGAGCCCACGAGTCACAACTACTGGGCCCACGTGTCACAACTACTGAAGCCCATGCGCCTAGAGCCTGTGCTCTGCAACAAGAGAAGCCACAGCAGTGAGAAGCCCGCGCACTGCAACAAAGAGTAGCCCCCGCTCGCCGCAACTAGAGAAATCCCGTGCACAGCATCGAAGACCCAATGCAGCCAAAAAAAATAAATAATATAATAAAAATAAAAATGAAAGAAAAAAGAATGCATACCTTTCTATTTGTCACTAAATACCTATGTAACTTTGGACAAGCCACTTAATCTCTCCAGTTTTTAGTTTGTTAAATGGAGACTTTAACCCCTAGGATCTTTCATTCTCCCAGGAGAATGTGAATGAAATGTGAGGATGAAATGACACACTCAAGAGGAAGAATTCTAAGACTTGTAAAAGACCACGTAAAAGGGAAGGGACAAACATTCTAATTACTATAAGTAAATGATGGTGCCAATTAATATTAAATCTGGGTTAAATGGAGTTTTTAACTTTTCCCACTTCCTGCTTCTCATGGGTAATGAAATGCCACGAAAGGAGGAAATTTCGTGCTAGCTTTGAGACATCCACCATTTGTCACAGGTAGAAGAAATGTCATCTCACTGGCTCCCGCAGTGCAAGATATGGAAGGAGACTTGAAACACAATCTGTGCTTCTCATTTGTACATGGTGAGACTGAGGTCCAGAGCGGGGAAACAACTCATTCAGGAGGTTACCACATCTTTTTGGACAATATGGGCTGCATGAGGGTGTCCTATGTAGAGTAGATAATTGGAAAAAAAGACTGCCTTGGTTTTTTGTTTTCTTTTTTTTTCCCCCTAAAACTGACCAAAACAATGAACATAACTAGAGATCTGGTAAAGTACAGCTCTTTACCACTGGAGCTCCATTTCTGGAGTCAACCCCTCTCTCTTCCACCACACCCTTTACTGATGATGTGATTCAAGTGAGTTAATTAGCCTCTCATCCCTCAGTTTCCTAGTCTGTAAAATTGAAATAGTGAAGTGTCCATCTTAAAGGAGTAATTTGAGGATATAATGAGTTAAACTGTGCAAAACTCTTAGAACTGTACCAACCACAGAGTAAGTGCTAGATGCTTGATAACTAAATAAAAACATCTGAGAATTTGAAAATAGCATTTTGGGAACTCATACATATGATGAAATTGAGGGACCATGCTTTCTACTTGCAAATTGTGTTTATAAACCTTCACAGCTTATGCTTCTGTTCTTCCAAAGATTTTCCTCACTACATGCCCAGGTCAGAGTTTTTAGCAAAGTCACCAAGGAGTTAGCATGAGATTAATTAATTGTCAGAAGGTTAAACTTCTTTTCCTGGAGGTTACTGTTGTATTTTTAATTGTTAGGATGTTGTCAGTTCGTCACTTTTTTTCTTTTGGCGGTACGCGGGCCTCTCACTGTTGTGGCCTCTCCCATTGCGGGGCGCAGGCTCCGGACACGCAGGCTCAGCGGCCATGGCTCACGGGCCCAGCCGCTCCGCGGCATGTGGGATCTTCCCGGACCAGGGAATGAACCCGTGTCCCCTGCATCGGCAGGCGGACTCTCAACCACTGCGCCACCAGGGAAGCCCAGTTCGTCACTTTTTGAAAACATATTCTCCAACAGTCAAATGCTGATGGTTTCTCTGCCAAAAAAGGCATCTAAAACTTTCCACGATCAACACGCTACCAGGAAAAACAAAACACGCGGAAATGTTATGCTGTATTTGTTACCAAAGATCTGAAGTCAAGTTAGGAAATTATGTTTTGCAATTACACAAGGCAAAAGCTGATGGTGGCTTACCAGTTATGAGTAGTCTGGCCTCACAATAACCTTGTCACATTTGCCCTCTTATGTCTGCTCAAACCAACAACAAAAACCCCTGGATGAAGTTTTAATTTAGTGAATCAATTCTTTTGATTGAATGTGGGCACTGAGATTGTATTGGGTAGAAGTTATTATGAAGTAAATTTAAATGAAAACGTGCATATAAATACACATATAGTCAAGTGTTCAATATTTTATCTTTTGCATTAGTTCCTGATGTTACCTAGTAACCTTTTTATCACCATAATGTCCTTTGAATAAACAGGGAAATGATTACTTTAGAAAAAAGTAACTGAGGCACAGAGAGATAAAGTGAATGAGTTGGAATTATCCAATGAGGAGATACAACTACAGAACTGACATCATTTATTTTTCAAAGAAAAAGTATCTGTGCTCATGTAGAGTACAGTAGCTAGAGGTGTCTTTTCTTTTTTTTTTTTTTAACTTAAGTACAGTTAAGCTACAACATCATTTTAGTTTCAGGTGTACTATAGAGTGACTTGATATTTTTATAGATTACATTCCATATAAGTTATTATAAAATATTGGCTATATTCCCTGTGTTGTACATTGCATCTTTGTATATTATTTATTTTAAACCTAGAGTTTGTATCTTTTAATCCCCTTCCCCTATCGTGCCTTACCCCTCTCCCCATTGGTAACTACTAGTTTGTTCTCTACATCTGTGTCTGCTTCTGTTTTGTTGTATTTGTTCATTTGTTTTAATGTTTAGATTCCACATATAAGTGAAAACATACAGTATTTTTCTTTCTCTGTCTGACTTATTTCACTAAGCATAATATCCTCCAAGTCCATCCTTGTGTTGCAGATGGCAAAATTTCATTCTTTTTTTAACGGCTGAATAATATTCCTTTATATACATATATGTATCTATATAACATTACATATATATATTATATATTACATTTTCTTTATCCATTCCTCTGTTGATGGGCACTGAGGTTGCTTCCATGCCTTGGTTATTGTAAATGGCGCTGCTATGAACACTGGGGTGCATATATCTTTTCGAATTAAGAGTTTTAATTTACTTTGGGTATACACCCAGGAGTGGAATTGGTGGATCATATGGTAGTTCTATTTTTAGTTTTTCAAGCCATTCATGAAATAGCTAGATAGATTCATTCATTCTACAATTATCTACTCAATATCAACATACACCTATAAGCCAGTTGTCAGCCTCCAAGATGTCATGAAATTGGGAACAAATCTTACCAGAAGAGCAGTGTGACTCACTCTGAGAATTGCCACTGATTTTGTAGGTCCCCAACCCTAGCTTTCAAGATGTGGAATATCTGGAAAACATCTTCATGTGGTCTGTTGAGTCACCTTCAATCCTTCTACATTCTGCTGTGGGTCTGGGAGGCTGCCTCTGTGAATAACGTTATCTGAACTCCCTGTCCTCTGGCTTCCCACTGGGCTCCCTCTCTGCTGGGGATTGGATTGATATTAGCTGCATTCCTCTTCCAAAGGCCAGAGTCCTCTTGCAAAGTCTCTCTGATAGTTAGAGCGATAGCTATGGCTTTTTTCATCTTCCAGTAACCATTGGTCTAGAAATGATAATGCTCACTCTTGCTAGCACTGGGTGCTTCAGCAGTCTCGCTGGGTCCAGAAACCCTGCCCACATCTTTGTAAATAGTCCCTTTATTAAACTCCCCTCCATTGCCCCATTTAAGTGGGCTTTGTGTTTTCTGCCTGGACCCTGACTGATACCAAACCATAGAATTTCAGTGTTGGAAAGTACTGGACTAGGAGCCAAGCTTCTCTTCCTCATTTTTTTTTTCTTTTTTGCGGTCCGCGGGCCTCTCACTGCTGCGGCCTCTCCTGTTGTGGAGCACAGGCTCCGGACGCACAGGCTCAGCGGCCATGGCTCACGGGCCCAGCCGCTCCACAGCATGTGCCCTGACCGGGGCACGAACCCGTGTCCCCTGCATCGGCAGACGGACCCTCAACCACTGCGCCACCAGGGAAGCCCCTCTTCCTGATTTTTTTAATAGCTCAGTGATTTTAAGCACATTGGTTCCCTTATCTAGATCTCAGTTTCCTCACATATAAAATAAGCTATATTATCATACTAATAGGCTATTATTATTATAAAAATAGGCTATGTTACTTACAATGTTTAAAGTATGATGAACATATCCTTAGACAGTATCTGGTCCAATGGACCCTCCCATGTGCCAATCCCATGAAACTGCCCTTCACTCCCTCCTTGAATTTTTCCATTAAGGCTTCATCCACTGATGTGACTGTCTCATGCACTTATTCAATAAGTATAGCTGTACCACTGCACTAAGGGGCTTTTGGGTTTTATTCCAACTTCTCAGTTGTGTGATTCTGCACAAATCATTACCATCTTTTCACACCACGTTGTCTCAGCTGTGAAATGGGGACGTAAGGCCTAGCTTTCTGGAGGCAGAGGGCCAGACCTAATGCTTTCCCCTGTTTCTTAACAATTTTAAGATTTGCGATTTATATAACGAAAAAGAGCTACAATTATATGCCTAAAGGGGCTTCCTCAATCAATATCAGAGCTCAGTCTGACAAAGTGATGAAGACAGCAGGCTCTGGAGTTGGAGTCCCAGTTCTGTCAATACGAAAAGTTGTTTCACTTCTCTGTGCCTCAGTTTTCTCAGCCACTGTATGGGGAAAATAGTACATCTGCCTCAGAAGGTGGCTGGGAGTATCAACTGAGTTAATACTTGTCATATATGCATACTCATGACATTTCATTTACTAAGTACTTTGCATGAATCAACTTTTTAATCCCCACAGAAACCCATTTTCCTGATGATCACAATGGTCTTTTTCTGTACCGTGAATAAACTATGCGACTTTTCTCCTTAGAACCTTTGCAGTTGCTGTTACCTCTTCCTTGGACCTCTCCAGACCCTCTCATGACCAGCCCCCTCTGGTTTTAGGGTCTCAAATGTCACCTCATCAATGAAACAAAGTATCTCCTCTACCTGCATTCAGTTTCCATTATATTACCATAGGTTTACTGCCTTCATAATACTCATCAATTCCTGAGATTATCTTGGTTTTCATGTTTATCATCTCTCTTCCCATATAAGCTCCATGAAGGCAGTGAACTGATACATCCTATTTCCCACTATAAATCCAGTGCCTAGAATCGTGCCTGCCACATATAGTCCCTCAAAAATATTGTGGGATGAATGAGTCAATAAGGGAGCTAGGGTGCAGAGGATCTAAGTAAAGAATTGCAGGCATTTTGTTTAGTAGGAAGCACAATAGGAATTCAAATGTATGAATGACACTAAACCCAGGCTGCCACCATTTGCCTTTTTCAGTAGTTCTTGGAGGAGGTAATAAGGATTTGCTTGACAGTCCTAGGACAAGAGATAGGAAGGGGAAGTTAATGTAAAAGATATTTCAGGGAGAAACTGACCAGAGTTTAGTGACCCGTAAGATGGTGGGGGGCAGGCAGAAAGCAGAGGAACGGTGGATGAATCTAACTTCAGCAACTGGGCAGCTAGTGATGCCAATGAATAAATGATGGTGATCAGGCCATCACATCTGGTGGATGGTCTTGTCTGCGTCCTGGCTTGGGTGTTCAAAGAGCAGTGGGCAACTGGCCAGCTCAGGGGACAGGGGCAAAAATCTTAAACAGCTAATCCTTAACTCGTGGTCCAGGTGTCACCAGCCTCAGCTCTTATTCATTTCTCACTCTTGGTTGGGAGTTATTTGAGTCAGGGAGAAGACATTCTAAGTTCTAAATGAACTCTCACTAGATCACATCTATCACTTCTGATCAACAACTAGCCAGGCTGCCCCACGGCAGGCCATTGCGTGCACCTGTCACCTCCTTCCTAAAGCCTTGTTTGTTGTTCCCCAATATCTTTCCAAGGCAGTTGGACTTTTGTATTTGTCTGACAGTCTCCTCAAACATCAAAGTCAAGATGTGGGCTCTAACATAAGAAGATCAGGGTTTATGATTTTTACCTTTTGTTAAAAGTGAGCAATACATGTGATTTTCAGAAAAATGTAATAATGTCTATTGTTTTTCATGCAGAAAATCTTTGTCATATGCTACTTCTTTTAATGCTTTCATTTGAGGCACAAGAAGCAGAGCTAATATTTCAAGTCTGCATTTAATAAATGGCTAAAAAATACATACAGATTCCAAATATTGAGGATATTAAAAACACTCAAGCAGTAATAATGTGTGATGTGTTTAAATATTTGAAATACCAACTCAAAAAACAATTTTCTAATATACATGGGGAAGCTGCATTCACTTTAATTCTTTCATCCAATAATTTCAAATCTGGGAGAAAATAATCTAAAAGACATACATAATTATATACACAGAGATATTTATCTCAGTGCTATTTATATTATGGGAGAAAAAGGGAAAAAATCTAAATATTCAAAAGCCAGGGAATGCGGTCAAATACAACATATCGTAACTATACAATGGAATATTATGTTTGCCATTAAAATATTTACATTTTAATAACAAGGTTAATACTTATGAAGGTATGCAATGTAAGAAAAGGATAAATATTTGGTATGGATGGGATCATTAATGCACACACGGATGAAAAAAAGATGTTACTTATTATCTGTAGTTACTTCAAAGTACAGGAGCATAGTAGGATTGTGTGTTGTGTGGTGTGAGTGTATTATGTGCTGTGTATTGTACTTTCCAAATTACTGCCATGAACATGAGTGACTTTCTTTATTAAAAAATGTTTTTTTTTTTACTTTTTATTTTATATTGGAGTATAGTTGATTAACACTGTTGTGTTAGTTTCAGGCATACAGCAAAGTGATTCAGTCATACATACACATGTATCTATTCTTTTTCAGGTTCTTTTCCCATTTAGGTTATTACAGAATATTGAGCAGAATTCCCTGGGCTATACAGTAGGTGCTTGTTGGTTATCTATTTTAAATATAGCCATGTGTACATGTCAGTCCCAAACTCCCAATATAACCCTCCCTCCACCCTTCCCCCCCGGTAACCAAAAGTTCATTCTCTAAGTTTGTGAGTCTGTTTCTATTTTGTATATAAGATATGGAAGCAACCTAAATGTCCATCGACAGATGAATGGATAAAGAAGATGTGGTACATATATACAACGGAATATTACTCAGCCATTAAAAAGAATGAAATCATGCCATGAGTGACTTTTATAAAAAAAATGATTCACCCTCTCAACTCCAGAGGAGAAGGAGGCAGAACCCTGTCCCTGGGAAAAAGAAGCAGACCGGACGATTCTCCCAAGGGCAGGACAAGGACCACTATCGTTGGAAGTTAAAGGAAGGCTGCTTTGGGCTCAGCATGAGGAAGATTGCTCTGTAAAGCTGGCAATCACCAAATGGTTATTTTCTTAAAGAAGCAGGCCTGCTCCCTAGTAATGACAGAGGAAGTCTTTCGGGGAACCAGACGTGAGGGAAGGCTCCCTTCAAACTCTTCGGTTCTCTGGTTTAGGGAATCCAAGTGCTCTATAACTCAGCAGAAGTTTGCTTTTTCTCTACAGAAAAGATTTTTTTTTCTTTTGTTATTTGCATAATATTGATAAATCACACATTCCTGCCAAGAGGAATGAAAAACCCTGTCATTTCTGCCTTCCGGAAAAAAGAAAATGGAATTTAGAATGAGTATTGGCCTCTTATTAAACTAAATTTCAGCTCTCTAGCTTTGAAGCTGCATAGGATCTCGTGGAGAATATTTCTGCAGCCCCTGTGCAGGTGATTCAAGCCTGGAACTCACCCAGTCAAGCCAAACCTCACTGGAGGGCTCTCTGTGGTCCCACATGGAGATGTTTGGTCCCCATGCTTTTTCTCCTGGGGGCTAGGGTCCTGTCTCCAACCACCTGCCTCCTGCTTCATGTTTTCACATCAGCTTTTCAGTCCTGTGCCCAACTGCTTAGGGCCCGGAACATGGTTAGGGATCTAATTTAAAAAAAAAAAAAGTTTCTAATATAGCAATGGAATTAATGTGGTCTCCTTTTCAAGTAATCTACTTCGATGTGCTGGGGTTTTCTTGCGATAGGTGGATAAGAGGGAAAGTGGTGGCTAGTGGCGGAGGGAGTTTTATATCTGTGGACCTTTGGGGGGGTCCACAAATCTTAGGCCACATCTAGTGTGGGTTCAAGAGCAGCCAGTTTTGTGAAATCCCATTTTTATAAAAGTATTAGCTTTTAGGTCAGTCTCCTAATTTTTTAGTATCTTCTGTTATTTTCTTTTCCTTTCAAGAAATGTCCTGACTTTTTCCTCACACTTAGTTGAAAATTGCATTGCCATCCTCTGTGAACACTTATTTAGAGGTGTGGCTTTCCACAGTACTGATTCAGGAAGAGTGCTAGCAAGGCACAACGATTTTGTTCTTCCCTAAGTGAGCAGAGAGATCCATCTGAAAGTTACATGTTACTTGTCTACTTTGTACAGATGACTCTGGTTTTGGTAAATATCTGATAAATTGGCAATTTTTATTTCAACTTGAAAGGGGAAAAGCAATGGCTCTAATAAGCAACATTCACTGACGAACAGTAGCAATAAAAATGTCTACAGCTTCAATACCGTGTAGAATTAAGGTTCTGGTATCTTTCTGAATTGTGGCCTTCCAGGCTGATGGCCTGTTATGTTTTGTTTGTGAGATAGTGTGTGTGTATGTGCAATGAAGGAAAAAAATCAAAGCAATGTAGCTTAACTATGTATTTTCTTGTCCATAGGATTATTACTGATAAAAATAATTTTGTCCTGCCCTCTTTCCCCACAGAAGGTTCTAGTAGGACAAAGCTTTTTAAAGGCTGTTGTACTTACTTCCCTATCTCCCAGCACAGGAACAGGAACTGTTATATAACGTATACAATAAATATACGTTGAATGAATAAGTGAATTAATAAAATATTATTATGATATATTAACTTTGGTCAGTGCCACTGAAATAAATTACTATGCTACTCTGGGACTTTTGACAGGACATACTGGGTTCTCTGAGGTACGTTCCATATTTTCTCTTTCTGTGTTGTCGAGACTAGTGGAATTTTAGAGCATTCACATATTTTAATCACTCATTGAGTTCATCAGTTCCTACAAAATGATGTAGCAGAAAAGAAAGAGAGTAGGTGAAGATATGGGTTGTAGCCCTACATCTGGAATAGCTCACCTAGCTTGTTAATGTTTGTTACCTCACTGGCAAAGAACGCTACCTTTTCTATCTGATTTTAACACGTTTGATGCTAGAAAAAAAATGTGCATGAAAGAATGTAAAAATAGGATGTTGTAAATGCTCACTATAAATTGCATAAGATATCTTTACAAAATAGAGGGTGTCCCTTTACATATCCTCTATATTCTACTGCTTAAGAATGCCACAAAATTGGAGAAAAAGAGGATGAAGACGTGATGATTAGTCTGATGGATCAATTTGGCTAGGCTATAGTACCCAGTTCTTTAATCAAATACTAATCTAACTGTTGCTCTGAAGGTATTCTGTAGACCTGGTTACCATCTGTAATCAGATGACTTTAAGAGATTACCCTGGATAATGTGCGTGGGCTTCATCCAATCAGTTGAAAGGCTTTAAGCAAAAAGTGAGTTTTCTTGAAAAGAGAATTCTCACTCAGGACTGCAGTATCAAATTTTGCCTGAGTTTCCAGCCTGTTAGGCCTATGAATTTTGGACATGGCAGCTCCCACAGTCATGTGAGCCAATTCCTTAAAATAAATCCCTTTATATATATATATGTTTGCCTGTGTATGTGTATGCACATGTGTAGGTGTATGTATATGTATACAGATGGTCCCGGACTTTGGATGGTTTGACTTACGATTTTTCAACTTTACAAATGGTGCAAAAGTGAAACGCATTCAGTAGAAGCTGTACTTCGAATTTTGGTCTTTTCCCTGGGCTGGTGATATGCAACCTGGTAGATCCTCTCTCATGATGCTGGGCAGCGGCAGCAACCCATAGCCTCCAGTTAGCCATTGCTCACGAGGGTAAACAACCGATATGCTTACGTCTCTTGTGCACCCACACAACCATTCTGCTTTTCACTTTCAGTACTGTACTTAATAAATTACAAGAGATATTCAACACTTTATTATAAAATAAGCTTTGTGTTAGATGATTTTGCCCAACCGTAGGCTAATGGAAGTGTTCTGAGCACATCTGAGGTAAGCTAGTCTAAGCTACAATGTTCAGTAGGTCAGGTGTATTAAATGCATTTCAGACTTAAAATATTTTCAACTTACGATGGGTTTATCAGGACGTAAGCTAAGAAAGACCTGCATGTATATATGTATTGGTTTTGTTTTCCTAGAGACCCCTGATGCTACAGGGAAAGAGTGGGCAGAGAAGAAAAGTCATATTTGGTAAATGTTTTCCACTTTATAGTAATTTTTCAAACCCAGTAACATGTCTGATGTTTGGCAGTACCTAAATTACACAACAAATACGTGTATGTGAATCAGGAAATTTACGAGGCATTGCAGTTTAAAGTGCACAGCTGCTCTGATAACAATTTAGGCAATGGGAATCCCTAGAGTTATCTGAGCCGCGTCCCTACACCTCAGATCATACTCCAATAAAGATGTTAAAAAAAAAAAAAAATCACATGGTGGATAAGTGTGCAGACAATAGAACACAGCTGCCAGGAATCAAATATTAGCTACATATCGAACAAATTAGGTGATCTTGGGCTATTTGCTTAATCTCTCTGGTATTAAGTTTTTGATCTGTAAAATTAAAATGATAATACCTACCCTCTAAAATAAAAAACAAAACAAAAAAAACAAAAATTTCCAAATGTTTTGAAGCCCAGACTCCTGTCACTACCACTGTGCTGTCAGTCTGCCAAATGGGAAGTGCCTCACAACTGCACAGAGGTTCCCCTGGGTATTTAGGTAAACACGGGTACATTAATAGAGTTAGTTTTGCGGAATACAATATATGGATTCTTTTTAGAAGCAGAGAACTGCAATGCATGCAGACCTAAACAAACAAAACAAGCGAAGTTTGGGGGAGAAAAACAAACAAACAAACTTGCTTTGAACAGCAGGAGACGACGTTTTGGCAGCTGAGCAGGGCAAGAGCTTCATGAGCCGCTCTTTAATGCTGCGCTTGGTGCTGTTCTGAGTGTAGAGGAAACCTAGAAGATACGGGATGGGTTCTGTTAATGCTGTCTGCAGAGAGAAACTCAGGCATGCTGCAGGGTGTGTCAGCAGACGCCGGGCAGGCAGGATCTGGGAGCAGCCATCCGCTCAGGCAGAGGGTTGGGATCCCAGAAGGAAAAAATTAAATCCTTGTTTTCCCTTTGCTTTTCTCACTTTTTAGGTTTTCTTTATGTTGTATTAGATCACGATTACCCCATGAAAAAAGAATCATGCAAATATATCTTCTGAGTGGCAAAAGTAAAATTTGCTGGCTTCTTTTGGTCTTAAATTGGGAATACAACAAATATCACTAAAAGAGTTAACTGGATTGAAATTTCAATATTGAAACCAGTATTAAGGGCCCACGTGACAATTTTGTGCATGCATTGCTCCCCATCTTTGATTCCAGAGGAGTGGGTGCTCTGCATAAATCATTCACATCGCAATCATCTGTTAGTACTTTTGCCTTCCCTGAAAGTGAGAAAATAGATGTCCTTCATACACAGCTTCATGAGCATAAGCTGACGTGCCCAGAGATGGGACATCCTTCACATATTCACATGTGGACATTAATGGATGGGGCTCATTCAAACAGAGTGATTCCAAAAGAAACAAGGTGTGTTCACAGAACGTTAACCCAGGAGTAGACGGAGCAGTATCTGTGACTTCAGATAGCTGGAGACGACTCAAGAAAAATCAGTAGTGACCCAGTGGGCAAGCTAGCAAGCGCTTGAAAAACTATTGGTGTCGGGAGTCACACTTGTTCAGCTCAGCCTCAACTTGCCCACTCTGAGTGACCAGAAGCCTGAATTTGCATGTTGCTATATATATTGCTTCCCTAAGTATAAAGCAACAGCAAAAGGACCAATTTAAATCAAGGTTAGACCATCTTTATAATATGAACATGGCAAATGTATCTCTTGTTGCTTTTCTACTTTATAATTCCCATCTCGGAATTATAAAGAGTCCTGACTGCAAGGCTACTGATCTATTTCCCTTTGGAGCTGTTCATCCTACCATTGGTGTCCACTGGCTAAAAACCCTGATAGATCTCTTGTGTTGGGCTGACGGCAAACTAGTAGCTACGAAAATCACATCAGATCATTTACATACTTGAAAGCCCCCTAAAACCTTCATGAAAAAAATCCACGCTTTCTAGCACGGACCCCAATCCCTGCATGATCTGGCCCTGTCTCACGCTTACAGCGTTGTCCACCACCCTCCCTGTCTTAGACCATCAGCCACCGGCCACGCCACCCTTCTCGCCTTTGTTGAAACGCACACAACAGGTCCCTCCTCTCCCCTTGACACATATGGTGTGAAATATCTTGCTTACTTGATATGCCAAGTGCTGGCTGAGCGTCTGGCACATGAGAAGAGATCAATAAATGTCTGACAAATGAGTGAATAGATTCACTTTCAATACCAAAAGAAGACCTGATTTCATTTCCTAGATTAGTATCTAAGGGAGCTTTTAAACTTCTGAAATAAGTCTGATTTACATAAAACAGAGTCTAGTTGGCTTCTTTGTATATTTCTAAGGAGACACGTCCATCTAAGTGTCCTCTCCTTTGTAAATGTGTCTGGAGCATGATGATTTTGCTTTAGTTTCTCAAGCGGGACAATCTGCTTCTTCCATTCATGTTCTTTCAAACCTCTGTACCACTGTATGCGCAGTCTGGTGGGTCCTTCACCACTTATCAACTTCTACCTGCTCGTGCAGCCTTCAAAACTCCGTTCAAACACACTTGCCTTGATAAACTTTCCCTGTCGTGTTTGCAGCCTTCCCGAGAGAAGAAGGACCCACCTCCCTCCTCTGCTCTATCTTCTCTATTGCCCCTGTATCACACCCCATTGCTCTGGGTATCGTCCCCTCTTGCTGATTGAGACCCTATCCTGACAAGGAGTTAGAGAGAGAAGGTTCTACCAGCCATCTGCAGTAGGAGAGAGACGAGTGTTACCTCCTACCCAGCTGCTTTGCTTCAGATTTGATTTCTTGTTGTCTAGTCCAACTCTACAAACATGCCTGAAACTGGCATGCGGCAGACGCTCAAGAA
The DNA here is from genome assembly GCF_949987515.2 of Delphinus delphis. Classification (NCBI taxonomy): domain Eukaryota; kingdom Metazoa; phylum Chordata; class Mammalia; order Artiodactyla; family Delphinidae; genus Delphinus; species Delphinus delphis. The sequence goes on along the minus strand of NC_082687.1, from coordinate 91,831,512 downwards.
ATATTTGCTGGTTGCTTGATTTCCTCCTTTTCCCTTAAATTCTGAAATCTGCCAAGCTCACTCTCTCTGTGACAGCTTCCTGGACCCTCGGGCCTTTCTGCTTCCCAGGTACTTAAGTATTAACGTTACATTCTGTGTCCCCATCTCCAATTTGGTAATTAATGATGATCTTCCCTGGAGCATCTTCTGAACTGTACTTGGGGCTACAAATTTTACAGGTTGCTGTTTTCAGTCAGTAGTTAAAAGTCTTAGATTTTAGTAGTGACCTTGGGCAGATTATTAAACTTCTCAGGGTGTCTGTCTTTTCTTTATAAAACAAACGAAGACTTTATACTAAAGATCTTGGTTGTCAAAACATATTTTTTAAATCCCTTTTAGGAATACATATATATATATTTTTTTCTTTTGAAAATGAATAGCTGAGATTTGACATTTTTGTTTTTTGTGATTTTCTCTTCCCCTAAGAGAGAAGTGAGTAGGAATGAGAAACACATACATAAAGAAAAAAAAAATTATCTTGCTGCCTTTGCATGGTTATAATTTATAGGAGGCCCTTTTCAACAATAATCTATTACCAGAATCAATAAGATATAATCTCCATGAAGGCCAGGCCAGGATATTTGTCTCTTTTTCAGCAGATTGCAATACGAACCACATTCATGGATATGCTTCTTGATGATCTTTGTAATACTGGAACAGTTGACCATTTCCTCATGCCTCTTCACCTTAACTTCAACCTGGTTTTTCACTAATGACCTCACATTTCCTTCTCTTAGGAATATATTTAAATGTGAATTGTATACGGTGGTTTTTATTGTGTTTTCTTCTCAATGAGAGCTTTAGCTAAAAAGCTAAAGAGAGCTTTAGCTCTCCCTTCCTCTCCCTCCCCATCTTTCCTTCTCTGCTATCAGACCATTCTGCTCTTTTCCCCTTATAGTGTCTGAGTGTTCCAGCATGGTAATAAAACAGCCTAGGTAGATCCCAGTGCTATGTGATTTGGGATAAGTATTTAATCTCTCTGAATCTCAGTTTCCTCATCAAGAAAATGGGTTAGTAATAGTATCTACCTCATAATGTTGTTAGAATCTAATGAGATAATATATAAAGCATTTAGCACAGTGACTGTTCCTAACATACACTCAGTGAATGTTAGATAGTAATTTTTTTCAGTCCTTCAGTGTACCCCTCAGGTCCTTTCCACATGCTATTATCTCTCTCTGAAATGTTGTTTTACTTCATTGTGGCCTAGTTAACTTCTGCTCTGTCATACTTGAGATTTCAGTTCAATAATCACTTTCTGAGGAAAACTTTACATGGCAGACCAAACTAGGTTATGAACAGCTTTACTCTATGCTCCTATAGTTTCCTGTGTTTCTCCTTTATAGCCTTATCACAAATATAATTAAAACAATTGATGATACAATTATGTATTTGACATGTCTTCCCTACTGCAATGTAAGATTGAAGATTTCTACCTCCAGCCTTTAGAGAATAAATAAATATTATTGGAAGTATTATCTCACCATAAGCAACCATATAACTGGCAAGTTACATGCGTACCTCAGAGACATTGCAGATTCTGTTTCAGGCCACTGCAATAAAGCGAATGCCACAATAAAATGAGTCACATACATTTTTTGTTTCCCAGTACCATCATCTGACAACCCAGTGTTGCCACAAACCTTCAATTTGTAAAAAAAAAAAAAAAAAGCAATATCTGTGAAGTGCAATAAAATGAGGTATGCCCGTATATGAGGCAACTGTTTTTAAGCACTGAACAACAAGCAATGTAGAACAGTGGTACTGGAGAGAAAAACCCAAAAGGTGAGCTCCACAATGCCCAGCTCCCTCTGCCTGGGCGCATTTTCTTTCAAGAGTTCAGAGAGGTGGAGCGCATGCTCACTGTGCTGAGGTGGCAGAGACTGGAGTTTGCAGGGCAAGGTGCCGAAGAAGAGAGAACTGTTATGTGTGTCAGAGGGGAGGAGCTGTGTGAAAATTAAATGAATGTGGGCCATTGTGATAGTTAATTGTATGTGTCAACATAACTGGGCTAAAGGTTGTCCAGATAGCTGGCAAAACATTATCTCTGGGTATGTCTGTGAGGATGTTTCTAGAATAGATTAGCAATTTAATTGGTAGACTGAATAAAAAAGATCACATTCATCAGTGCTGGTGGGCATCATCCAATAGGCTGAGGGCTTGAACAGAACAAAAAAGTAGAGGAAGGCGGATTTGTTCTCTGCCTGAGTTCAGACGTCTATTTTCTCCTGCCTTCAGACATTGGCTCCCCTGGTTCTCAGGCCTTTGAGTTTGGACTGGAATTATACTATCAGCTTTCCTGGGCCTCTAGCTTGCAGATGGTAGATTGTGGGACTTCTCAGCCTTTGTAATTGAATGAGCCAATCTTTCAAAATAAGTGTCTTTCTGTTTATCTGTATACATCCTCTTGGTTCTGTTTCTCCGGAAAACACTGACTAATACAGTCACTGACCAAGGGCTGGGTGATGCACGCTCAGGGACAGACTTCATAATACTCAGCAAGCAGAAGCTACTCTAGGACTGAGAACTGAATGGAGATATCAGAAATCGTACAGTGCTGTAAGATGTGGGAGTTCTAGCCCAGGCTCCCCACAAAAAAATTAAAATAAAAAAGAAGGGGAAAAAAAAGAGAGAAAGAAGGAAAGAAAGAAATTGCACAGTGCATTGAGCAACTCTGGCATGCACTGGAGAGCTCAGAAAGACTATGCTTTTGGAGAAAGTATCATTTCCCAGAGTAAGAGCCACACCCTATAACTAAGTATAAAATCAAAATTGACCTATCCTAACATATAACAGAACTGAACTTGGCAACACCAAAAGTGCGAGCAACTGTGGAAAGCCTTCCAGAGGAATACTCAACACACTTTAAAAGAAGATAACACAATCTAAACTCCTTACAGTGTACTATAACAATGTCCATCATGCTACCAAGCATTAGTAGACATGTGAAGGAGTACAAAAATGTGACCCATACTCAAGATTTTTTAAAAAGCAGTCAATAGAAACAGACCCTAGGATGACACAGATGTTGGACTTAAAAAAAAAAATTAGTCATAATAAGTAAACATTTTAGCAGTGAAAATAAAATTACAAAAGGAACCAAATGGAAATTTTGTATGTGAAAAGTAAGATATCTACAATGGAAGAGCTTTTTGAGATGGGCTTAACAGCAGATTGGGGACGACTGAGAAAAGAGTTAAGAGCTTGAATGGAGATAGAAAGAGACAAATCATCCAATCTGAGTAACAGAGAGGAAAAGAGATTAAAAAATAAACAGATCCTTAGTGATTTGTGAGACAATATCAAATAGTCTAACATGAATGTAATTAGAGAACCAAATGAGATAGAAGAGAAAAATTAGAAAAATAAATGGCCAAAACATTCCAAATTTGTTTATAAACATCAATGTACATATCCAAGAAACTTGAACCTCAATCAAGATAAATACAAGATGAATCACATAGACATGTCATAGTCAAGTTATTGAAAACAATTAGAAAACAATTAGAAAACTCTCAAAAAAAAACAGACTAAAAAGATGTGTTATAGAGGTTAAATAATATAAGAATGGTTTTCCATCAGAAACAATAGATGACAGAAAACAATGGAATAAGTTCTGGGGGGAATAAAAAGACTTTCAACCCAGAATTCTATATTCAGTGAAAATAGTTTTTTGAGAATAAAGATGAAATAAAGATATTTTCAGATAAACTAAAGCTGAGAGAAATCATAGCTACTAGACCTCTATTATCAGCAATTATAAAGGAATTTCTTCAGGCTGAAAGGAAATTACATGATATGAAAAGTTAGATGTACAGGTAGAAATAAAGAGCACTGGAAATTGAAAATACGTGAATAAATATAAAATATTATCTCATTTTCCTCTTATTTCCTTTGTTTAAAACAACCAAAAAATATTGTGGGGTTTATTTCATTTGTAGATACTACATTTCTGACAATAATAGCATAAAGTATGGGGGAAAGTAAATGAAATTTTACTGTTGTACATTTTACACAAAGTGGGACAATATTAATTGTAAGTAGTCTGAATAAGAGAAGAAGACAGATTACAATTGCTAGATGCTAGGAAAACAAATGAAAATAATAAAAGGAAGGGCAGTCAAAATTCCAACTGAGGAATTAAAATGTAATATCAAAAATATTTGGTTCACCCCAAAGAAGTCAGGCACAGAAGAACAGAGAAGCAAGGAGAATATATAAGACAGTAGACTTACACTCAACCATACCATGAAATCAGAAACCCAATCTTTTTTATTCACTACTGTATCCCCATTACTTTCCACAGTTCCTAAAATACAAAGAGCGTTCAATCAATATCTAATGAAAGCATGAAATCAGACTCTATGTCTTATGACACGGTCTCAAAATGTGCAGATTGGCTGCATGTCTGTAATTGGCAGATGCATTTGGAATCTGCATGGGGGTATACATCCTCGCAGCATGTGAAGCAATGTCCTTCCCACACTCCAACTGGACAGCTGTGTGTGAAGGCGTTCTACTAACGATGCTATGGACTGCATTCCCCAGCCAATAACACTGAAAGAAGATTGATGGTGAAGGTAGCTCCAGCAGCAAAATGCCTTAGTCTGGAGGGCAATTTACCCCCATAGAAACCAAATACTCTTTGATAGATTAATTGCATCACATAAATACTTATTTATTCTTTTATTTAAAAAGCACTTATTATAATGCATATATTGTAAATAGTGTTTGTTGTAGAATTGTGTATACACAGTGGTCATATAAGAAAACGTCCCTGTTCTCTGAGGTCTAACCATCTACACTGATGGTAACACCTATTGTATTACATGACTGATTTATTAGTTTCTTTTATTAAACCTGCATTCTCTGAGGGACGAATTCTATTCGTTCCTTATTTCACTTTTTCAAAAAACATTTATTGAATGCCTTCACTGTGCTTTGTACTATCCCAGGTGATGGGAATACTTCAGTGAATAAACCAGACAAAAATTCTGGCTTTAATCGATCTTACATTAGAGTCAGGGAAGAAGAAGTAATAAACAAAAATAAATAGCAAAATATAAAGTTTGTCAGATTGAAAGCAGGGCTGAGGCCTACTGGGGAACAGGTTGGGAGGTGGGATGAGGAAGACTTGTAATTTTTTTTTTTTTTTTTTTTGCGGTACGTGGGCCTCTCACTGCCGCGGCCTCTCCCGTTGCGGAGCACAGGCTCCAGACGCGCAGGCTCAGCAGCCATGGCTCACGGGCCCAGCCGCTCTGTGGCATGTGCGATCTTCCCGGACCAGGGCACGAACCCGTGTCCCCCTGCATCGGCAAGCGGACTCTCAACCACTGCGCCACCAGGGAAGCCCAAGCCTTGTAATTTTAAATGTGGTGGCCAGGGAGGTTTCATTGGAGTGATATTTTAGCAAAAATACCTAATGAGCTGAGAAAGTTTCTTACTCTATTTTGATTATTAGCAACTACCACAGTGTATTACATATATTAGGCACTAATATATATATATATTTATTGAGTGATTAATCTTACTCATTTATTAATTTATTCAATTAGTATTTATTGACACCTATAATGGACAGATGAATGCCGTAAATTAATTGGCTATATAAACTGCTGAATCCAATAATCTATAACAAATTTATTGCCTTACAAATCAAAATTAAGTCAACTCCCTTATCCCTGCAACTAGAAGTTACTCCAGTCTATTAGCGTCCTAGTGCTTCAGAAATCATGAAAGAAATGAATACAAACCAAAGAATAAAAAGTAAGTGTGCAAGTAAGTAGGCCACTTTAAATCATGATATAACTGAATGAAAGTGCATTCATTTTTACCAATGGGAAAGGTTTCATCTTACAAAGCCTGACTTTACGGAGAACCAATCAGCCCATCATCACTCTGGTTGCTCTGTATTTCTGACCCTTCCACATCTCAAAGGTGTATATGCAAGTGGTCATTCTTCACAGATTGCTTTTCCTGTTACACAAAGAAATGCCATTACGTGTAAAAGTCAGGCTTCAGGGATGAGTGATGGTCCATGAATTATGAATTTAATAAGTAACTATCATGGTAATAGAAATGGTAATTTCACCATAATGAGAATTACGCTTGAATCTTCCTCCTTTTTCTAGGATAGCTGACAGCAAAAACGAGTATTTCCTGTGGCTTTGCATAGGAATAAAGGCTCCTGCCCCAGAATTCACAGCCCTGTTCAAGCTTCCATCTTGTGCTTTTGAATTATGGACAATGTTTTTCTTTCTGGATCCTAAGCCTGTGGATGTCTGGTGGAGGAAAATGGCTAATAACGTTTCCACAGACATGGTGTCTTCCATGAATCAATAACTATGACAAAATCACCGGGCATTGCAGTGGCACGGCGATCCTGCCTGTATCTCCTTTGAATCGGTGACAAGCTGATTCATGAGCAGTGACTTGGTGCTGGGCTAGGAAGCACATGCTTCACTGGTCGCAAATGGGAACTTACCACTCACAAGTCTATTTTTTAAATGGGTTTGGGGCTCATAAACACACACACACACACACACACACACACACACACACACACACCACACACACATACACACACACAGAGTTCATTTTGCCTTTTCAAATTTATTTCTGAAGAAGCAGGGCCCCAGACAGTTTGTACTCTGGTGATGATTCTTGCTGAAAATTGCTGTCAACCTGCACCAATTGTTATCGGAGGCTGCAGTCAGCCCGCCATTGTAATCATTCACTTTTTTTTTTTTTTCACACACACAGACTGTATTTTATTTTTACAAGAGATAAATCAACTGACACCAAGCATTGTAAATGGATAACCATAACAAAAGCAACAATGATTGCAATTACCAAACACGAAACACACTCATACTGTGTCATAATATTGACATTCAATCCAGGAATCCTCCACTGTAACGGCTCCTTTACTTTGCAGTGAAAGACATCATGTATGAAGGGTAGCAGCAGGGTTAGTGACTGAAAATCAGGGGGAAATATCTACATTTAATTTTGTAACTATGAATCTGGAGGTATCACACTGACCTTCCTAACCCACCTGCTTTGTTTTGCCTGGTTGAGAAACAAGTTACCTTCTTTATCAGCTAATCCAGAAGAGGGAGCCAGAAAGTGCTTGAATTTGCTGGCAATAATCTATAAAATCTAAATGTAAATAGAGTAAATTTGACTCAGAGCTGCCATTTGAAGACACCTGTTTCTCATAAAACGAGTGCTGCTCTGTCAACCTCTTCGTCTCTCTCCTGTTTCTCCCTGCCTCTGTCTCCTTTAGATTTCTCTCTCACTTTCTTCAGTGTTTCTTGCTTCCTTATCTCTGTCTCCATCTCTGTCTCTGTGTTTCTCTGGCTCCACGTCTGTCTTTGTTCTTCTAGGTGTCTCTTTGTATTTCTCCTTTCTGTATCTCTGCTCTATCTCTGTCTGTCTCTCTGCCTCTGACTCAGTCTCTCTCTCAAACAAGACAGGGTCCCATCTGATCTTCTTTACCTCTGTGTTGAGTGTGTGCATCATGAAACATTTAGAGAGAGTTTTAGTCAGCTGAGTATACGATAATCATTGTAAGTTATTGCTAGGCGAATTTCAGTAAACACCTAGATTGTCAAAAGCTCTAACGCTTTCCAAACCAGTACTGAGTGCTTGTGTTTGTTCACGTTTCTGCCCTGCTCTATTGGCAATACTAGCCAGAGGATGTTAGCAGAAAATAACATGGTAAAGGCATCCACTTTCTTTGGGATCCTTTAAGATTCATCACTGAAGCCCAATTGTCCTTTGTTCCTCTGCACAGATTGCCAAAACTGCTTATGTGGTGAGATCTTTCGTGTGGGAGTTGGGAAGTTATCTGGAGTTCCCTATAAGTAGGGTGACAAGACCTCCTGGTTTGCTCAGGACAGTGACAGCTTATGCGTTGTCCTAACATCCCATTCGTTAGCAGCCCCTTTTTGTGTTCAGAAATGTTCTGGTTTAGATGACAAATGATCTGGTCATGCTGGATTAGCAACTGGTAAGGTCCGTTCCCACAGAGCAATGTGCAGTCATTGAGGTCATTCCACTGTCGTTGATGTAAATTGTGCAAATTTGTTTCAAAAACTGGTATTTAAAAATAGCTGTAATTAGTAGGAGAGATGAGTCAGGGAGCTAAAATATAAATATTTGCGTACGATAGAATATTATTCAGCTTAAAAAAAAGAAGGGAATCTTGCCATGTGTGACAACATGGATGAACCTTGAGGGCATTAGGCAAAGTGAAATAAGCCAGTCGCAGGACATGATTCCACTGAGAGGAGGCATCAAGAATAGTCAAGCTCATAGAAACAGAGAGTAGATTGTTGGTTGCTAGGGGCTGGGGGAAGGGGATGGGGAGATGATGTTCAACTGGTATGAACTTCCACTTAACCCAAGTTGAAGTAGGTCTGGGGATCTGCTGTACAACATAGCGCTCTGTGGTGCACTTAAAAATTCAAGGGGCTAGGTCTCATCTTGTGTGATAAAGCAACATAAAAAATGTACCAACATAAAAAAATGTAACGTAAGAAATGTAAGTAATTTGGGCAACATTTGTAGCGGAAAGACTTGCAGCTTTGGAGTCAGAAAGAACTGGTTTGAATAAGTTCTGCCACTTTTTGTTCGTAAGACTTTGGGTAAGTAACTTAAACTCATGAGCCTCTTTGATCTCACCTGTATCACGGGAATGATAGTAATGTCAGCCTTTGCTATGTCCTGGGGTGTTAGGAGGTTGAAATGAGGTTACATATACATAGCTCCTGGCTTGATAATGTTCTCCTCCTGAAATGTGTTTAATGCTCAGCACCCAACTCAAGAAGGAATATTTCAAAAATGACAGCAGTACCTTTTTTTGATATAACAGCAATTAAAGCATCCTCCAAATCTCTATCTTGAGTGTTGCCCCTTTAATAATAATTGTATCATAAATATGAATTAAACCTAAATCCAACTGTGCTATTTCTTCTCTTCAAGCTAACACAAATAACCCATTTAAAATAGATAGCTAGTGGCAAGCAGCCGCATAGCACAAGGAGATCAGCTCGTTGCTTGGTGACCACCTAGAGGGGTGGGATAGGGAGGGTGGGAGGGAGACGCAAGAGGGAGGGGATATGGGGATATAGGTATATGTATAGCTGATTCACTTTGTTATACAGCAGAAGCTAACACACCATTGTAAAACAATTATACTCCAATAAAGATGTTAAAAAAATTTTTTTAAATGTATTTTTAAGTGTTTGAATGATTAAGCATTGTATAACTTCAAATTTTCCTTTGGGATTAGTCAATCATGTATTTTAAATTAGAAAGTTAGTTATAATTGAGTGAAGTTGAGTCTTCTGATGACAAGAAACCACAAATGCAATTTATAAATTGAGTTATAATAAGATTTGAGATTATAAAGTTTATTTTCTTGGCAAACAGAGTCTTTATTATATAATGAATCTTTCTGCCCCTCCACTACCCCAGTCACATTAATTTTAGTATAGCCTAGGCTACCCTGTTCATTTTATGATTGGCCAGTTACCGGACTACTGCCCTTTAACAACATGCTTGAGAGGATTTTTTCAAAAAAATTAAAAACTGCTTCCTTTTCTTCACTTTACTCAGCTCCTTTTAGTATAAAATCCTAGAGTCTCATAGTGTGTTATAAGAACTTTGGCTTTTACTTAGCGTGAAATAGGCAGAAGGGAAAGATTTTGAGCGAAGTCTTTAGTGAGGTAATCTAACCTAAGTTTCATTCTAGAAATATTCAGTGTTCACCTACTAAGCAGTGTCAAAAACAAACCTAGTTTCTGCTCTCATAAAACTTACAAGCCAATGAGGAATGTAAATATGAAGAATTAAACAATTAAAACAGAAAAGTCCTTTAGACCTCACTTGAACATGATCTTGCCCTAAGGAAAGGTGGAGATAAATAAAGCCTACAACTGAGGTCTCTAACAACAGTAACAAGAACTTTCTATGTGCCAAGTATTATGTAAGGATTGTATCATTTAATCTTTACAAGAACTCCATGTGTCAGATAATATTATGATAGACAAATCACAGGTGAGGCCATTAAGCATAGGGAGATGCATGTAGCTTATAAGTGGCAGGACCAGGATGTAAGCACATGTCCATCTGTCTACCTCCTGGGTCTGACATTCTGACTTCCCTACTGCACTCGTAACGGCTCCAGTAAATAACTAGACTACTTCACTTACTGTGTGTGTCTAACTGTGTAACCTTCAGTTACAGGACATTTGTTTCACTTTGCAGAGCAATTTTTATTTCCTTCCCTGCCCCCTCAGTTAGCCTTCTTAAAACTCATCCTGTCTTGAATATAGAACTGAAAACTTGGTGACCTGCGTTCCTTCACCAGAAATGCTGCCTCTAATTGCATTTTCTGCAGGACATCCATCAAATTCCCGGTGGTATTAAAAAATAATAAGGCAGCTGAAGAGAAGGTTGCACTAGGAGATCCAATTCCTTCATCTGAAAAATAGGGGTAATAATACTTGACACTTACTAATCTCAAGGAAGTTAGGAGATGAATGAGGTAATTGTTTCTGCAAAATCTCATGAATGTAGAAGAAATAACATATAATCCATTATAACTTCCAATGTGAAACACTACTTTCCTATCCTTTTGGGTCACTGTATTCAATCTTGAGCTTTCAACAATGTGTTTATTCTATAAAACTATTTGTTCATTAATCTAATGAATAGTATTTACTGAGTATATTATAAGGCAGACCCTGTGCTAGGTGCTTGGGATAAAAATCAAATAAAATATGGAATGGAGCTAATGTTTACAATTTTGTGAATACCAATGACCTGGTCTTTACTGCTCATAAGAATCAAGAGGGTGGCTTTGAAAAATCAGCCCTGCCTAATCACTCCAGGCTAACTGAATCAGGTAACTCAAATGTGAAGCCAAATTTGAGAACCATTGTTCTGTTCTGGGCTGATCCCATACCAGACAGATTTTCCAAAGAACTGCAGTTGTACAGTTCTGATATTGCAAACTAGTTGCTTCTACATGGACATTGTCCTGGGTTGAGAATGGTCTCTCAGAAATTCATGTTCACACTGAACCTCACAATGTGACCTCATTTGGAAAGAGAGTTTCTCAGATGTAATTAGTTAATGAGGTCATACTGAATTAGGGTGGGCCCTAAATTGAATGACTTGTGTCCTTATAAGAGAAAGGACACCTCCCCCCGACCCCTACCCCACACACACAGGGAAGAAGGCCATGTAAAGATGGAGGCAGAGACTGGAGGGAGGCAGATACTGGAGGGAGGCAGCTATAAGCCAAGGAAGGCCAGTGATTGCTGTCAACCACCAGAAAGTAAGACACAGGCATGAAATAGAGTCTCCAGAAGAAACCACTTATGCTGGCACCTTAATTTCAGAATTCTGATCTCCCAAACTGTGAGAGAGTAAATTCTTGTTGTTTTAAGCTATCTACTTTGCGGTAATTTATTACAGATGCTCTAGGAAACTAATACAGGCATCAATTAACAGATTTTTAAGAAGGCCAGAAAAAATCGAATTACGCCATAGCCACATATTCATTCTCGACTTTATATATGGAGTCCCTCAAAATTTATTGGGCCTCCCTGGTGGCGCAGTGGTTGAGAGTCCGCCTGCCGATGTGGGGGACACGGGTTCGTGCCCCGGTCCGGGAGGATCCCACATGCCGTGGAGCAGCTGGGCCCGTGAGCCATGGCCGCTGAGCCTGCACGTCCGGAGCCTGTGCTCCGCAACGAGAGAGGCCACAACAGTGAAAGGCCCGCGTACCGCAAAAAAAAAAAAAAAGAAAAATGTGTGTGTGTGTGTGTGTGTATATATATATATATATATATATATATATATATATATATATATATATATAAAAAAGACATGGTGCTATACTTGTGATATCTTCTTAATAGTACTGTTAAGTTTTGCAAATTGCTACTAAGCATATTCATTCTAGGTAAATTAATCCACTTCACACTACAACTGAGTGGATTCCTAACTGTGTGGCAATGCCATGTTCTTTATTTTGCAGTTATTACCTGCCTGTCTTCACTGGATAGCAAATTCCTTGAGGGCAGGAAATTTCTGTATTTTTATTGCTTTATACCCAGAGCCTTAGTGTCTGGCACATAGTAGCTTCTCACTGAAATGTATTTTGAATAATAAGTGTAAAATGTATCGAGTGGTTGATGTTCACTTATCTTTCTATAAAAGACAGCTATCTCAATACGACTACCAATTATTTTGCACCTGCTACATGCAAGGCAGGGTACTAGGCGTCTTACATATGTCATCACTCACCCTTACAACAACTTTGCAAGCTGGGTATGATTCTTATTTTATACTCAATAACCTAAATATCTCAGAGATTTTAAGCCACTTCTCCTATATCCCTCAACAAGTAGCTAAGGATTTAAACTCCAGTTTGCATCTCTTAATGTAAAAAAGATGTTTGCACATTCTCAGAGCTTAGGAAAAAGCATAAATGCAGGTTTCTTTTTTTTTTTTTTTTTTAAGAAGCGGCCACCCAGAGCCCATCCTTTATTGCTCAGGCTGTAAATCTACTGAAATGATCGATACTTGCTAGGCACAATATCGTACATGTTGAGGTACAAGTGATACCCACAAAACATATCAATATGGGTCCAGAATAAGTTATATTCAATTAAACAGTATAGTTGGAAAGATCCCTAACTTCGATCCTAAATTCTCTATCAACACTGCAGAAAAATCAAGGACAACAAATCAATGTCCCTAAGACAGATATGAGTAGCTCTTCCTGCTAATTTGATTTTTAGTAACTAATGCTTTATGCTGACACACATTGTGAAATACTGTCCTTGAAGACAGACAGCTCTGTCTGCCTCTAGACACTTTTATTTATTAGAAATTGAGTCAGGAAAATCTGATGTTAAAATTTATCACAGCAGCTAAGGGGCTATGTCCTGCTGAAGAAAATTAATTTCACGCCAATTTGGTAGATGTTGTGTGATACCTTCCATAAGTAACTAACTTGACCACATCAAAATATTGCCTAAGAGAATTCTCTGAGCTGCATAAAGTGAGGTCACATTTTAAATGTAAATTCAAAATAGTACCATATATGTAATAAAGTCTCACACTATGTGCCAATTTGAAAGTAATGCAATACTCAAATTTGTGTTACATTTGTCAAGAATTTCATAACTTCAAAGCTGGGAGATTGAATGAATGGTGAGCTATGTAGGATATTGCTTTAAGGCAATATCCCTTAAAGCTTGTAACAGAAACTCTGGCCATCCTCTTCAGCCTTATGGAAACATCCAATTAAGACCTTAAATTCCTTGAGGAATAAATAAAACATATGGGATTTTAGATTATAGAGGGATAAATAAATAAAACATAAGGGATTTTAAATTATAGAGGGATAAAACATAATCCCTCTGTAATTCACACTAACCATGCCTCACCCCAAATACAGTGGACTGAAATTTTAATTCTGAAAATCCTAGCATCACTCCTTTCAAAACCACAAATGTCTGTTGATGCTTAAGTCTCATTAAATGCTCCTTGCTGCATTCTCTTTCCAGGGATCTTAGAGTTTTACTGGAGAGAGGGTTAACTTTTAAGAGATAAAAGTGAAATGATTTAGAAAAAAATCACTTCACTCCATAGGCTAATTCTGTGCCTTCCTCTGTCATTCAGAACTCCTTAGACTGTATTGAAGCAATCACATTCTCTGGCTCTTCCAGGTCTCCATGAAATGAAATAGAGGGCTGTTTACGAAACCCCAAACCATCATATTTCAGAAATCTGCTATGACTAAATATTATAAAAGGCACATTATAAATACTGTCTCATATAAACTTCGTAAGAATCATTTCTTAAGGAACAAACTGAACTCAGTAATATTTTAGCTTGTCCAAGATCAGAAGTCCAAAAACTAATGGAATGTGTCTAAGAACCTGGTCTGTCTGAATACCAAGGCCGCACGTACACTATTTATGTTTCATTCATCTCTGTCTCCCCAGCATCATGCACGATGCCTAGTATTGGCTGTTCAATGCATATTTGTTAAATGAATGAATCAATGTTGGTTGAATTCCAAAGGAGAAAGGAAGGCTCCTTGTTAATGAATAAATCATGACTTCTTCAAGGTTTCCAAAAACAATCAGCATTTCATTGGGACAATCTGAAATGCCAGATCCTGGCAAACCTATCTGTCAGTTGGAGACAAGGGCATTCAGCAAATTGAGCCTTGAAAACTCGCAGAGCCAGCCCTTACTCGGTGGCCTTCAATGTTAGGCTGCTGGTTACTGGGAGCTGGCGGGGGAAGGGGAGGTAGTAGTAGTAGGGAACCCAGCATTGTCAACAAACTCTAATAGTCTGAGATAACGGTGCTGTTAAAATATACTCAGATCAGAAAAAGGAACAGATTAGAGTTATGAAATTGAGATAAGATATCCTTACAGAGAGAAAGCAATATTGTGCTCTCAGGCTAAAATTTCATAGGAAGCTTGTGCAAATGGCTTTCTGGGTAAGGAAAATTATGGATCCTATCTTATTCTCTGGATGAGTAAATCCACTGAATTCAACCTGACCTTAGGATCATATGCACACAGAGCCAAGCAGGACAATTGGTCTGATAAATATTTTTATAACCAGGATAGATCTGAGGCTCATTTAGGCTTCTGGGGACATTGCACTGAACAAGTCTGAACTTCATGTTAATGATGATAGTAACACATGCCTTTTTTTTGAGCACTTTACAAAGCACTATCCAATATGATCATCAAAACAGTCCTAATAAAATAAACTACAAGGATGTATTGCAGCACCGGGAATACAGACAGTACTTTATAATAAGTGTAAATGGAGTATAACCTTTAAAAAGTGTGTATCACTATGTTGCACACCTGAAACATATAATACTGTACATCAACTATACCTCAATTTTTTAAAAAAGCTTAAAACAAACAAAAGTAAAACAAACATAAAACCAGTCCTGAGATATGCATGTTTGATATTACAGTCCACATTTTGCAAATGAGAAAATTAAGACGCTTAGGAAACGTACAGCTCAGTTGCTGTCTAGCTGAGACTCTATTCCAAGGCCTCTCACACTGGTTAGTCTTTTCCTTTCTGTTGTTGCTACTTAAAATGGTACTCAAACCATCAGCCTCATCTGGGAGCTTGTTAGAAATGCAGACTCTTTGGAACCACCCCTGAGCTACTGAATCATAATTTGCATTTTAATAAGATCTTCAGGTGATTTGTATGCACATTCAATTGTGAAAAGCACAGTATACATCATGTCACATTAGTCATCTAGAATGCCCCTGCTTTGAAAATCTCATCTCAACTTGATATAAATGAGAGGTAAGGGAAGGGCACTGTCATTAAGAATAAGCTGTCAATCTATGAATCTTCTCAAAACATGACCAGGTTTAAATACTGATGGCATCAAGGACGTCAGTACAGTACAGGTTAAGATTATAGACTGTGAATCCTGTTTTGCCATTTCCTGTGTGGCTTTGGGAACACTCCCTAACTCTTGAAGCTTCAGTATCTCATCTGGAAATGAGGATAATAAGCATACCAACCTCATGAGGTTGTTGCGAAGGGCAAAGGAGATGAGTACTCAGAGCTGGCGCGTGGTGAGCACACAGCAATGCTCATTATTTTAAGCACGATTCGCAACAGAGATTCACTCTAGCTGCCCACATTACCAAAAAAAACTTTTAAAGTGGTTCTCTTGGTTCTTCATCAAGTTAACCCTTTGAACTCTATCACAGAGACTCATCACTTCATATTAACTCTGACCTTTGGAATTCCACCCAGTGGCACAAGGTCATTGTGAGTTTCAATAAACTAT
Organism: Delphinus delphis; assembly: GCF_949987515.2. Classification (NCBI taxonomy): domain Eukaryota; kingdom Metazoa; phylum Chordata; class Mammalia; order Artiodactyla; family Delphinidae; genus Delphinus; species Delphinus delphis. Next base: position 91,815,596 of record NC_082687.1, on the reverse strand, counting down.
CCCAGAAGGAATCTTTGACACATTTTCTAGCCTTCTCCCCTCAGGGATTATTCAGCAGTGAGTTATTAAAATATATAACCATCAAGGACCTACTGCATAGCACAGGGAAATATACTCAATATCTTGTAATAACCTGTAATGGAAGAGAATGTAAAAAAAGAATATATACATATTTATATATATATGTATAAGTGAATCACTTTGCTGTACATCTGAAACTAACACAACATTGTAAATCAACTATATTTCAATAAAAATTTAAAAAATAAATAAAGAAGTGATTTGTTATTAATGTTGTACTATTGTTTCTCATATGGGAAGAATTTTCTAGCTTCAATATGTGGGTGCACAATTTAAAATTAGGTATCATAAACCACTAGGGTAAAAGTATATGAGACTAATACCACTACACTATTCCTGAATGCAGAATCATTGGTCTTTATAGAGCTAGCAAGTCCATAAAAGGCAGGTTGAAAGCAAAGATCCAAAAACACTGCAAACTGTAAGAGGCATACAATGAATTTAGCAATGCAAAATGAAATGAATGGAAATCTTCATTCTTCTTGCTTTTCCTACTGAAGAACAATCCTATATCTTTCTGTTGATCTTTATTTTGCTCCATTACTTAATTTGACACTTCCACCTCCTCACTGATTTCCACTGGACAAATTTTAACAGAGGAGATGAGTGCCATGGCTGGGATTAAAGCTGTTCTTCCTCATCTGCCAGGATCATTCAATCCACCTCTATTTCTCCTGTTATAGGACCCCGAGTTTGATTAGCCAAAGGAAAGAAACAATTTTTTCTTCAATGCAGACTTAAAGATATAAATAAAAAATCATAGGCCACGGACTTTACCAACTCTCCAAAGATAAAATTTTTTAAATTTTCAAATGGAAAATAATTATTTTTCTTTAAAATATGAAGTAAAACCACATTAATCTGTAAACACGTTGCCATATTTCGAAGGAGCTGAGGGTCATCTTCCAATTATTATAAATTAGTTGATGCCTAGCTTCACCCACATGATTTTTCACGTGTGGCTTCTTTCTGAGCTAAATTTGAAATATCTGCCTCTATTTTTCATCTACTTATTAAAATTCATTTCTCTCTTTAACCTCGTTGAGACTTTTCTTTTGCGTTTGCCTTTTGGTTATTTTTTACTGATGATTGCCTATATTTTATCATTTCATATTGTATTTTATTTTACCTTTTGTTGTTTTATATGGGTCTATTTCTTTTGTCTGGTTTCTCATAATTTTTCAACATATTTCATTCTATTTTAAAAGTTTTGAATCATTATTTTATTACCTCTCCAGTTTTTATAGCTTATAATCAGCGATATTTATTTTTTCCACCTTATATTTATTCTTCTTGTTAAGGCCAGACTTTTAGCCACTTAAATTGCTCTCATTTTTATTTAGTTGTGCCTAGTTTCTAGCTTTAACTCAATTTTCATCACCTTAAAAAACTTCAAGCTACTTTTGTGTTGCCCAGTTTTGTATTTACTTTTAACTCTTAATTTACAATAGTAGGCCAAGAAAGTGATCATAAAAGCGGCATCCGGGCTGAGCCCCAGGACTCATAGAGGCTGCAGAGAGCCACAGAAAGTCAAGTGCCGGTCGGGGGTCTGGTCTGGATCCCCAAGTTACTTTCTGTTTCATTTTGAAATGTGCCCTGTTTCTGAAACTGCTGCCTTCCAATGTCAAGGAAAATGCAGGACTCCTTGGAGACGCCAGCCAGGCTTTTAAGAACTGGGGCTTTGTACAGGGAAAGTGCCCTCAAGAGCTGTGAACTCCATCAAAAATGCTTCTGCCCACAGAGCTCAAAGGTTGGAGGTTGTAAGAACAGAAAGCGTGAATCTCTGTAGCCATGTGGCTGACAGGGTCTTGGTGCTCCGGCTGGGTGTCAGGCCTGAGCCTCTGAGGTGGGAGAGCCGAGTTCAGGACATTGGTCCACCAGAGACCTCCAGGCTCCACATAATATCAAATGGCGAAAACTCTCCCAGAGAGCTCCATCTCAACGCTAAGACCCAGCTCCACTGAAAGACCAGCAAGCTCCAGTGCTGGACACCCTATGCCAAACAACTAGCAAGACAGGAACACAACCCCACCCATTAGTAGAGAGGCTCTCTGAAATCATAATAAGTTCACAGACAACCCAAAACACACCACCAGACGTGGTCTGGCCCACTAGAAAGACAAGATCCAAACTCATCCACCAGAACACAGGCACCAGTCCCCTCCACCAGGAAGCCTATACAACCCACTTAACCAACCTTACCCACTGGGGGCAGACACCAAAAACAACGGGAACTACGAAACTGCAGCCTGCAAAAAGGAGACCCCAAAACAGTAAGGTAAGCAAAATGAGAAGACAGAGAAATACGCAGCAGATGAAGGAGCAAGGTAAAAACCTACCAGACCTAACAAATGAGGAGGAAAGAGGCAGTCTACCTGAAAAGGAATTCAGAGTAATGATAGTAAAGATGATCCAAAATCTTGGAAAGAAAATGGAGAAAATACAAGAACTTAGAAGAACTAAAGAGCAAACAATAATGAACAACACAATAAATGCAATTAAAAATTCTCTACAAGGAATCAATAGCAGAATAAATGAGGCAGAAGAATGGATAAGTGACCTGGAAGATAAAATAGTGGAAATAGCTACTTCAGAGCAGAAAAAAGATAAAAGAATGAAAAGAATTGAGGACAGGCTCAGAGACCTCTGGGACAACATTAAACATACCAACAATCTAATTATAGGGGTCTCAGAAGAAGAAGAGAAAAGAAAGGGACTGAGAAAATGTTTGAAGAGATTATAGTTGAAAACTTCGCTAATATGGGAAAGGAAATAGTTCATCAAGTCTGGGAAGTGCAGAGAGTCCCATACAGGATAAGATCAAGGAGAAACATGACAAGACAAATATTAATCAAATTATCAAAAATTAAATACAAAGAAAAAATATTAAAAGCAGCAAGGGAAAAGCAACAAATAATGTACAAGGGGATCCCCATAAGGTTAACACCTGACCTTTCAGCAGAAACTCTGCGAGCCAGAAGGGAGTAGCAGGACATATTTAAAGTGATGAAAGGCAAAAAATTACAACCAAGATTACTCTACCCAGCAATGATCTTATTTCGATGGAGAAATTAAAACCTTTATAGACAAGAAAAAGCTATGAGATTTCAGCACCACCAAACCAGATCTACAACAAATGTTAAAGGAAGTACTCTAGGCAGGAAACACAAGAGAAGGAAAAGACCTACAATAACAAACTCAAAACAATTAAGAAAATGGTAATAGGAACATGTGTATTGATAACTACCTTAATGTAAATGGATTAAATGCTCCAACCAAAAGACATAGACTAGAGGAATGGATACAAAAACAAGACCCATATATATGCTCTCTACAAGAGACCCACTTCACACCTAGGGACACATACAGAGTGAAAGTGAGGGGATGAAAAAAGATATTCCACGCAAATAGAAATCAAAAGAAAGCTGGAGGAGCAATTCTCATATCAGACAAAATAAACCTTAAAATAAAGACTATTACAAGAGACAAAGAAGAACATTACATAACGATCACAGGATCAATCCAAGAAGCAGATATAAAAATTGTAAATTGAGGTGCTCACAGGAGCACCTCAATACATAAGGCAAATGCTAACAGCCATAAAAGGGGAGATCAACAGTAACACAATCATAGTAGGGGACATTAACAACCACTTTCGCCAATGGACAGATCATCCAAAATGAAATTAAATAAAGAAAAACAAACTTTAAATGACACATTAAAGAAGACGGACTTAACTGATATTTACAGGACATTCCATCCAAAAACAACAGTACACACCTTCTCAAGTGTTCATGGAACTTTCTCCAGGATAGATCATATTTTGGTCACAAATGAAGCCCTGGTAAATTTAAGAAAATTGAAATCGTATCAAGTATCTTTTCTGACCACAATGCTATGAGACTAGATATCAATTACAGGAAAAAATCTGTAAAAAACACAAAACAGGGCTTCCCTGGTGGCGCAGTGGTTGAGAGTCTGCCTGCTGATGCAGGGGATGCGGGTTCGTGCCCCGGTCTGGGAAGATCCCACATGCCGAGGAGTGGCTAGGCCCGTGAGCCATGGCCGCTGAGCCTGTGCGTCCGGATCCTGTGCTCCGCAACGGGAGAGGCCACAACAGTGAGAGGCCCACGTACCACAAAAACAAAACAAAACCAAAAAAAACACATGGAGGCTAAACAATACACTACCAAGTAACCAGGAGATCACTGAAGAAATCAAAGAAGAAATAAAAAAAATCTAGAAACAAGTGACAATGAAAACATGACAAGCCAAAACCAATGGGATGCAGCAAAAGCAGTTCTATGAAGGACGTTTATAGCAATACAATCCTAACTCAAGAAAGAAGAAACACGTCAAATAAACAAGCTAACCTTACACCTAAAGCAATTAGAGAAAGAAGAACAAAAAAACCCCAAAGTTAGCAGAAGGAAAGAAATCATAAAGACCAGATCAGAAATAAATGAAAAGGAAATGAAGGAAATGAAGGAAAGATCAAAAAAACTAAAAGCTGGTTCTTTGAGAAGATAAACAACATTGATAAACCATCAGCCAGACTCATCAAGAAAAAAAGGGAGAAGACTCAAATCAACAGAATTAGAAATGAAAAAGGAGAAGTAACAACTGACACTTCATAAATACGAAGGATCATGAGCGATTACAACAAGCAACAATGTGCCAATAAAATGGACAACCTAGAAGAAATGGAAAAATTCTTAGAAAAGCACAAGTTTCCAAGACTGAACCAGGAAGAAAGAGAAAATATGAACAGACCAATTACAAGCACTGAAATTGAAACTGTGATTAAAAATCTTCCAACAAACAAAAGCCCAGGACCAGATGACTTCACAGGCAAATTCCATCAAATATTTAGAGAAGAGCTAACACTTACCCTTCTCAAACTCTTCCAAAATATAGCAGAGGGAGGAACACTCCCAAATTCATTCTATAAGGCCACCATCACCCTGATACCAAAACCAGACAAAGATGTCACAAAAAAAGAAAACTACAGGCCAGTATCACTGATGAACATAGATGCAAAAATCCTCAATGAAATACTAGCAAACAGGATCCAACAGCACATTAAAAGCATCATACACTATGATCAAGTGGGGTTTATCCCTGGAATGCAAGAATTCTTCTATACACGCAAATCAATCAATGTGATACACCATAATAACAAACTGAAGGAGAAAAAACATATGATAATCTCAACAGATGCAGAAAAAGCTTTTGACAAAATTCAACACCCATTTATGATAAAAATCCTCCGAAAGTAGCCATAGAGGGAACTTACTTCAACATGATAAAGGCCATATATGACAAACTCACAGCCAACATCATTCTCAATGGTGAAAAACTGAAACCATTTCCACTAAGATCAGGAAGAAGACAAGGTTGCCCACTCTCACCACTATTTTTCAACATAGTTTTGGATGTTTTAGCCACAAAAATCAGAGAAGAAAAAGAAATAAAAGGAACCCAAATTGGAAAAGAAGAAGTAAAACTGTCACTCTTTGCAGATGACATGATAGTATACCTAGAGAATCCTAAAGATGTCACCAGAAAACTACTAGAGCTAATCAATGAATTTGGTAAAGTAGCCGGATACAAAATTAATGCTCAGAAATCTCTGGCATTCCTATACACTAATGATGAAAAATCTGAAAGAGAAATTAAGGAAACACTCCCATTTACCATTGCAACAAAAAGAATAAAATACCTAGGAATAAACCTACCTACGGAGACAAAACACCTGTATGTAGAAAACTATAGGACACTGATGAAAGAAATTAAACATGATACAAACAGATGGAGAGATGTACCATGTTCTTGGATTGGAAGAATCAACATTGTGAAAATGATTATACTACCAAAGCAATCTACAGCTTCAGTGCAATCCCTATCAAACTAGCAATGGCATTTTTCACAGAACTAGAACAACAAATTTCACAATTTGTATGGAAACACAAAAGACCCCAAATAGCCAAAGCAATCTTGAGGAAAAAAACCAAGGTTGGAGGAATCAGGCTCCCTGACTTCAGACTATACTACAAAGATACAGTACTCAAGGCAGTATGGTACTGGCACAAAAACAGAAATATAGATCAATGGAACAGGATAGTTGGTCCAGAGATAAACCCATGCACATACAGTCACCTTATCTTTGATAAAGGAGGCAAGAATATAGAATGGAGAAAAGAAATCCTCTTCAATAAGTGGTGCTGGGAAAACTGGACAGCTGCATGTAATAGAATGAAATTAGAACACTCCTTAACACCATACACAAAAATAAATTCAAAATGGATTAAAGACCTAAGTGTAAGGCCAGACACTATAAAACTCTTAGAGGAAAACATAGGCAGAACACTCTATGACACAAATCACAGGAAGATCCTTTTTTTTTTTTTTGCGGTACACAGGCCTCTCACTGTTGTGGCCTCTCCCATTGCGGAGCACAGGCTCTGGGCGCACAGGTCCAACAGCCATGGCTCACGGGCCTAGCTGCTCCGTGGCATGTGGGATCTTCCTGGACCAGGGCACGAACCCGTGTCCCCTGCTTCAGCAGGTGGACTCTCAACCACTGTACCACCAGGGAAGCCCCCAGTAAGATTCTTTTTGACCCACCTCCTAGGGAAATGGAAATTAAAAAAAAACCAAACAAATGGGACCTAATGAAACTTAAAAGCTTTTGCACAGTAAAGGAAACCATAAACATGATGAAAAGACAACCCTCAGAATGGGAGAAAATATTTGCAAATGAAGCAACTGACAATGGATTAATCTCCAAAATATACAAGCAGCTTGTGCAGCTCAGTATCAAGAAAACAAACAACCCAATCCAAAAATGGGGAGAAGACCCATATGGACATTTCTCCAAAGAAGATATACAGAATGGCAACAAACACATGAAAGGATGCTCAACATCACTAACCATTAGAGAAATGCAAATCAATACTACAATGAGGTATCACCTCACACTGGTTAGAATGGGCATCATCAGAAAATCTACAAAAAATAAATGCTGGAGAGGGTGTGGAGAAAAGGGAACCCTCTTACACTGTTGGTGGGAATGTAAATTGATATAGCCACCATGGACAGCAGTATGGAGGTTCCTTAAAAAACTGAAAATAGAACTCCCATAGAACTACCATACGACCCAGCATTCCCACTATTGCACATATTCCCTGAGAAAACCATTATTACAAAAGAGTCATGTACCACAATGTTCATTGCAGCACTATTTACAATATCCAGGACATGGAAGCAAACTAAGCGTCCACTGACAGATGAATGGATAAAGAAGATGTGGCACATATACACAATGGAATATTACTCAGCCATAAAGAGAAATGAAATTGAGTTATCTGTAATGAGGTGGATGGACCTAGAGTGTGTCATACAGAGTGAAGTAAGTTAGAATGAGGAAAACAAATACCATATGCTAACACATATACATGGAATCTAAAATTTAAAAAATGGTTCTGAAGAACCTAGAGGCAGGACAGGAATAAAGACACAGGTGTAAAGAATGGACTTGAGGACACGGGGAGAGGGAAGGGTAAGCTGGGACGAAGTGAGCGAGTGCCATGGACATATATACACCACCAAATGTAAAATAGATAGCTAATGGGAAGCAGCCGCATAGCACAGGGAGATCAGCTTTGTGACCACCTACAGGGGTGAGATAGGGAGGGTGGAAGGAAGACGCAAGAGGGAGGGGATATGGGGATAAATGTATACGTATAGATGATTCACTTTGTTATACAGCAGAAACTAACACAACATTGTAAAGCAATATACTCCAATAAAGATGTTAATAAAAAAAAAAGAGTTATGATATTAGGGTGTTGAGCCCAGCTTTAGAAGCTCCATGAAAACATATTGATCTGATTTGTTTATTGCTGAATTGTCAGTGCCTAGAACAGTTTTTGCAACACAGAAATACTCATTTGACTTAATGAGTATGTGTTTGTAGACTGTGGTAACAAAGGAAATGATGCTATATCAGAAATCACACAGACCTAGTTAGAACCCATTTATTCCAATAAAATAAAATCCCAGCACCACAAAAGGAACAAGTTTACTCTTGAGACTCATTGTAATGAAGACTGGGTTGTAAATGCTGACATAGGTTAGAGCTGAGGTGACTTATTATGTCTTTATGTAAATTTAAATAATTTTAATATATTTTTTGGTCAATTAACATACAGAGGTCAAGAATTTTGACTAAACATCTGGAAGCCCTAAGTTCGACTCTGTTGACCCACTAGATTTGCAACTTTAGTTAAGTTACTGAACGGATTTCCTTAAATCTATGTAAAATGTAGACAGATAATATACCTATCCCATGTGATTAGTGATTATGAAAAATCAAGTCGAATAATAAATACTGAAACACATTAAAAACTGAAAACTTCATCGGATATTATATACAGCCACGATGACCATGATAACATAGTTTTGCTGAGTAAACTCTGCTATTGACAACTTCAAGTATGAAATACATTAGTTATTTAAAAGTGTATCCATTGAGAATTTAAAAGAGATTGGTAGTTTGATAATTAAGAGATATGACTATTCACGTTGGCTTTTCTCTTTGTGCTGTTGTTAGAATATGAGGAATTAAAAATAAATCAAATTTCCTTGAATAAGTGACTGTTATCAAAGTATTAACATTTTTAAGCTAGTTCCTCATGTATATTTACTCATAAGAACTTATTCTGATAAAGGAGATTCCTGATCAAGAATATCATACATTTTTGTAATATTCCTGAGCAACTACTACAGGGTATTAACTTAATTAACCAAATTATATGTAACTCTTTCTTTGTATCTATTGGACATCCTCTTGTCATTTTTTTCTGACAGTCTAATAGTTTGAATGCTACTTATTGTCATTATGGTTTTCCCAGCCTATTAATTGTGCTGAAATTGATTTAGGTTTGTTTCCTCACATGGTTTGAAACCACCCCCTATAATTTATTTATTGTAAACCTGGTGAGAATTCCCCTCAAGTGGATGGATGAAGATTCAGATTGAGCCACCTATACTCTGCCATTTTCAACAGAGAACAGATCGGGATAATTCTGTATTTGTGACCAAGTTCTAGGAACATCTCCTCAGTGAAGTTTTCCCTCACACCCCTCTTCTCCTGCAGAACTGACAGCTGCCATTTGAGAAACTCTTAACACACATGTGCAGGGCACGGAGAGCCGTGCTGCTTGGCAAGTTACTTAAACTGCTAAGGCTCAGTTTCCTCATAGGTAGAGATAATACCTCATAGGTAGCGATATTAACAGTGTTTGACTCATTTAGTTGTTTGAGAGCTTAAATTATACCATTAATATAAAGTACTTAGTACAGTGCCTGCTACTTAGTAAATAGCTCACAAATATTTGTTATTGTTATTATTGGAATAACTTTAACCACAGTAAATTATGACAATTGATGAGTGGAAACACCCTCATGTTCACAATCAGGAATTGGGAGTGTTAATTATGGTAACTCAAGATGACATACAATGATATGAAGTCATTAAATATTCTGTTACAGGAGAACAGGAAGATAGGAATGTGCTCTAGATCTGTTGCCAAGTGAAAAAGTAGGCTACGAATAGTTTGGTCATAGAATAGACTGGAAAACATCCACTGGAACATTCCTAGTGGTTACCTTTGGATCGTGGGACTTTTATTTTTTGTTTGTTTTATTTTCCTTTTGTATTTTTCTGCTTTCTTCACTGCTTTTCATAGAGTGCTATTTATGTATTAAGGAAAACTGCTTACAGGAAATCTGTAGTCCTTGTCACTCAGTGTATAATACTTCCCATTATTAGATATTCACACAAAGATTGAACTGGTTATGCACATCACCCTCGGCTCACCACCCCAGAAATGTGAGATTTTATAATGCACACAACTCTTCCCTAAGCCTCTTATGTACAACCAGCCCAATAGGCACTCCCACTAGGTGGGCTGGGGACCATGAATGCCAGAAACATTCTCCCATGTTCCTCTCAGTCATTCTGTCATTTGCGGTACATGGATTTGGCCATATTTACACTTACTTATTCCAGCCTTCTTTTCCCTTGCCTGCCTCCACTGTAAAGATTGAAAAAAAATCATCCATTTCCCTAGTCTTCTTTCCATTCAGGATTGGTGAGGAAGTACAATTTGGGCAATAATATGTTTGCCAGTGTCTATTTTGTTGTTTCCATGGGTGGGTGGCAGTTTGAGCCTTAGGAAAAGATGACGGTTACGACTAGCACATCGCTTCCCTCCCACTTGCCTGAGAGTAGGTACTGTTGAGCCGTTGCAGTTATTTTACAGCCATGAATGAAAAGCTAAACGATTCTCACAGATGCCAGCCCTGACATCATTGAGGCAAGAAATTAATGCCAACAAAAACTCTGTACTTCCAGTCTTCTCATAAAGTGAAGAAAATAAACTCCTATAGATTTAAGCAGCCACTAGACAGTTTTTAAACTATTGAAATCCTAAAGTATATCTCTAATCAATACATCATTCCTACCTAGTCCCACTGGGATCCAGATCCTGTTTGGGTTTCTTTTTTAAAAATTATTTTGTTATAATCATGTTTTCCTTTCCTTTTAGTGTACTTGGATTTCCTGCACTGACTCACTTTCACTTTAAAATAGTAAACTTAGCCCCCGCCCTCCAAAGACTATTTCCCATTCAAAGAAGAGAGTGTGTGTATGTGTGTGTGATTGTGTGACTGTACGTGTGGTTGTGGGTGTGTAGTATGTTAAGGGAGGGGCTTTTGATCATCACATACACTTTTTGTCAAAAGCACATGGCCAGGTAAAACTAGCCCTTTTCCAGCATCATCACCTTTCAGATCGACCTCACTCTGCCTAGCTCCTTCCTCTTCCTCTGCCTCACCTCCTTCAACACCACACCAGGGTTAAGAAAGAAAGACAGGGGGCTAAGTCTAACAAGAACTGTGACCATCATCTAGGTCTCAAAGAAGAAATGAAAAAAAAAAAAGAAGAAGAAGAAATGAAGCAGGACAAACCTAAAGAAAATTTCAGGAGAAAGTTTTTACTTCTCTTTCCTACTCCCATATTGTAACCTCTTCCTGGTCCTTTCCTCTAGAAGTTTAGTGATCTAATAGCAACACCTCTGATTTACTAAAACCTGGAGTATCCCAGGTTATTGATATCCATGGTATAACTCTTTATTCCAATATAATGACCTCTTCTGATTCCATCTCTCCAATAAAACTTCCCTCCTCTTCTATTTGAGAAGTGATCTGATGACATTGGACTGAAGACACAGTTGCTCTCTTTCTTGAGCCTCTGCCTGGCCCAGACCCTTCTGAGTGTGACACAGCTCCCAGGGTCAGTCTTTGGACTTCCTTACTAAGGGAAGCTTTGTCTCTTACTTTAGCTGAGAATTTGATTTTTTCCCTAGAGAATTAAATAATAGGTGTCTGAATCCTTTGATATTCTGGGAATCTCACAATGAAGGGTTTTACTCAAAAAGAGAAAAAATGAGCTACCGTGCAAACTATATTTCTAACTTAAGAGAAAGCCACATCAGACAGATTAGGAGAAAGAGTGAAACAGAAATTTAGATTTGTTGTAGCAGGAGTTTTCTGTTGATCTCTCACAGGGTTACCCTTTCCTCTTACTAAACAAAGAAATGGTTTTTTTGACTCTGAAAATTACAAATTATTCTTGTTTATGAAAATGACCTCATTTTACGACCAAGGTTACAGTATAGCACAATGATCGTTATGAATATTATTAAATAAGTGTCCAATACTTACTTATTACTAAGTCAGTAAAATAAGTTTACTGTAATGTACTTTACTGTAATGTACATTTTAATTGCTTACAGCCCTAACTCTGCTCATGGTGTTCAGTTTCCGTGGTTCATCATTCAAGAGCCAGGGGTTTTTGGCTTACAAGTTTGATAGAACACAGTGAACCCTAATAAAGTATGAGCAGAAATAGGTTGACTTTATTTTCCTATGTCTACTGCTTTGGGGTGGGTTTAATTCACTTTAAAAGATTATGTACAAAGGAGAGGAGAGTGGGTAAATTTCTGGTACTAGTTCATAACTTCAGTGTTTTCTGATTCCATGACTCACTGTGAAAGATGAGTGCAGTGGGGCTGAATCACATTGTTCTCCTATCCTCCTGACATCTCGATGACCTAGGCTGGCAGTGATTAACTGAGGCTTTGCTCCTAAGACTTTTCTTTTTCTCTATTAAAAATAAATCAGTGTAGAAATGGCCTTCACATATTGGATTCACAGTCTTCCTTGATTTAGAAAATAAATTCTCACATTTTAAAATTTCAAGTATTTTTTTTAAAAAGTGTAGAAGCCTATCAAACAGGTTTGTGAATGACTCTATTATCCTCCTAGTTGCAGAAGCCAGAAAACTGGAAATCATTATAGAGGGCTTTTGCTTTCAAATAATTGTCCACATAGACACCAGATTGAATCTTCTGAAGCAATAATCTGATCACATTCTAACCCAGATCACAATGCCTCCTTATACTCCTCTGCTTGATAATTATCTGCTTGATAATAAAGGCCTCCCCAATTTCACCCCTTGGTTACTTATTAAGTCTCATCTGCCACACACTTGCTCAAACTAGGGCTTTCATAATCTAGCACTATGGTTACAAGAAGGCAGATTAGTTTACACTTGGGGGCTGTAATCAGAAGCACTTCTCTGCCTATCCTCCAGGTTAAGTCCCACATATATTTCCAAACACAGATTAATCCATATTGGAATGAAAGAAGTACAACTACCTATCTATTTTCAGATGACATGATCTTGTATACAGAAAAAATCTAAAGGAATTCAGATCTTGAGATCTGGATCTCAAGAAAGAGAACTGTGTCTTCAGTCCAGTGTCATCAGATCACTTCTCAAATAGAAGAGAAAGGGAGTTTTATTGGAGAGATGGAATCAGAAGAGAGAATTATATTGGAATAAAGAATTATACCATGGATATCAATAACCAAAAAATAATTAGAGTTAATAAGTGAGATCACCAAAGTCACAGTATATGAGATCAACATACAAAATTCAATTCTATTCCTCTACAGTAGCTGTGAACAAGTGAAAATGAAATTAAGAGAATAGTTCCACTTATAGAATCAAAAAGAACATAGTGCTTAGAAATAAGTTTAACAAAAGAAGTGAGAGACTTTTATACTGGAAATTATGAAATGTTGAAAGAAATTAAAGAATACCTAAATAACTGAAATAATACCTATGTTCATGGATTGGAAACCAATATTTTTAAGATAGTAATAACTCCAAATTGATTTACAGTTTCAGTGCAATCCCTATCAAAATCCCAGTTGACTATTTTTGTCAGGTATTGACAGGTTAATTATAAAATTCAAATGGAAATATGAGGGATCCAGAATGCCTAACAGAAATCTTGGAAAATAAGAACAAAGTTGGAAGACTCACATTTCTTGATTCAAAATTTTGTAGTGTTATATAAGTCAAGGCTGTCTGGTACCGGCCTGAGGACAGACATATAGGTAAATGAAACAGAAGAGTCCAGAAATAAACCTACAATTTTTTTTAACATCTTTACTGGAATATAATTGCTTTACAATGTTGTGTTAGTTTCTGCTGTATAACAAAGTGAATCAGCTACATTTATACATATATCCCCATATCCCCTCCCTCTTGTGTCTCCCTCCCACCCTCGCTATCCCACCTCTTTAGGTGGTCACAAAGCACCAAGCTGATCTCTCTGTGCTATGCAGCTGCTTCCCACTAGCTATCTATTTTACATTTGGTAGTGTATATATGTCAATGCTACTCTCTCAGTTCGTCCCAGCTTACCCTTCCCCCTCCCCGTGCCCTCAAGTCCATTCTCTATGTCTGCATCTTTATTCCTGTCCTGCTCCTATGTTCATCAGAACCATTTTTTTCAAGTTTTTCTAGTTCAAGTTATGAACTAGATTCCATATATATGTGTTAGCATATGGTGTTTGATTTTCTCTTTCTGACTTACTTCATTCTGTATGACAGACTCTAGGTCCATCCACCTCACTACCAATAACTCAATTTTGTTCCTTTTTTTGGCTGAGTAATATTCCATTGCATATATGTACCACATCTTCTTTATCATTCATCTGTCAATGGACACTTAGGTTGCTTCCATGTCCTGGCTATTGTAAATAGTGCTGCAATGAACATTGTGGTACATGACTTTTGGAATTATGGTTTTCTCAGGGTATATGCCCAGTAGTGGTATTGCAGGGTCATATGGTAGTTCTAGTTTTAGTTTTTTAAGGAACCTCCATACTGTTCTCCATAGTGGCCGTATCAATTTACATTCCCACTAACAGTGCAAGAGGGTTCCCTTTTCTCCACACCCTCTCTGTTCAACTTTTTTTTTTTTACAAGGGTGCCAAGACAATTAAATGGGAAATGAAATAATCTTTTCAACAAATGGTCCTGGGACAACAAATGGTTCTTTTTCTCCATATATAAAAGAATGAATTTGGGGCCATAACTTATATCATATGCAAAAATTAACTCAAAATGGGTCAAAAATCTACATGTCAGAGCTAAAATGATGAAATTCTTATAAGAAAATATAGTTGTAAATCTTCCTGACCTTGAATTAGGTTTCTTACATATAGCACCTAAAGCACAGGCAACCAAAGAAAAAATAGATAAATTGAACACCATCAAAGCTAAAACCTTTTTGCGTTTCAAAGGATACCATCAAGAAAGTGGCAAAAACAACCCATAGAATGAAAGAATATTTTTTGCAAATCATGTATCTGGTAAGGATCTAGTATCCAGAATGTATAAAGAACTCTTACATCTCAACAACAAAAATTTTAAAATAACCCAATTTTAAAATGGGAAAGGGATTTCAGTAGACATTTGTCCAAAAAAGATACAAAAATGGCCAATAGGTACATGAAGAAGATGCTTAAATCATTACTTATTAGGGAAATGCAAATAAAAACCTTAATGAGATATCATTTTATGGCTATTAGGATGACTATAATCAAAAAGGTGAACAATAATGATTGTTGGAGAAGATGTGGAGATATTTGAACACTTATTCGTGCTGGTGGGAATGTAAAATGGTGTGGCCACTTTGGAAAACAATTTAAAAGTTCCTCAAAAATTTAAATATATAGTTACCATAAAGGCCAGCCATTCCAAACCTAGGCATATACCCTAAATAATTGAAAACATGCTCACACAAAAAACTTGCACACAAATGTTCAAAGAAGCCCTATTCATGATTGCCAAAAAGTGCAAACAACCTAAATATCAACTGATAAATGGGTAAACAAAATGTGGTATATTCATTCAATGGAATATTATTCAGCTGTAAGATAGAATAAAAGAATAATACATGGTACAACATGAATAGATCTTGAAAACATCATACCATGTGAAAGAAGCCAGACACAAAATACCACATATTGTATGATTCCATTTATATGAAATGTCCAGAACAGACAAATCCATAAAGACAGGAAGTAGATTATTAGCTAACAGGAGCTGAGGGGAAGGGAGAATGAGGCGTGAACATTAATGGGTGTCAGGTTTCATTTTGGGGTGATGAAAATGTTCTGGAGTTAGCTAGTGGCAACGATTGTACAACACTGTTTATATACTAAAACCCACTGAATTGTACATTTTTAAATGGTGAAATTTATGATATGGAAATGATATCTCAATTAAAAAGGAACTCAGCTGCTAACTTCTCTATGCAAACCTTCCTAAACCCTAAGGCCAATTCCATCACTCCTTCCCCAATTACACCCGGGCAGTTTGCAATTATAGGCAATGAAGTGTAGTGGTTAAGCAGATGGACAGTAGAGATAGTGCCTTTCTTAAAATTCCTCTCTAACTGTATGAATGTGGGCAAGTTACTTAATCTCACTGTACCTCAGTTTCCTCACCTGTAAAATATTGATAATAATAGACCTAGTTCACAGAGTTGTCGTGAGGATCATCTGAATTAATATTGCAAAACACTTGGAGTAGTACCAGGCATTCAATAAGCACTTAATAAATTTACTATTATTAAAGCAACAGTTATATCTATTGTTATTATTGTTATTAATAGTAGTAGCTATGTCTCTTCAGCACTTTCCCCAGCTCTCTATCAATGCAGGCACTTTGAGATTTGTTGTTTCCCAGTAACTGGTCCCAGAGTTTATTTGGACTCACACCATGCCTCTTCAGAGTCAACAGCTCAAATGCAGTCTGGTAATGATATCTTTAGCCAAACTGTGTAAAAATAGTCAAGATGGCGACCAGCCTAGTTAGTTGGATGACATACCAAGCATACTGTAATCTGCTTCTTCTAAAAAATGTATTTGCCTATGCGACCACAGAAAGATCTGCTTCTTTAGTAGAGTCTTTGGGAATTAAGAGAGAGCTCTGAGAGATAATCATTCCCTGAGAAGTCCTGGACCTTTGGGGCCCCTGAGAGACAGCTCACACATCCTAGAGAAGAAAAGTCTAGGTAGGAAATAAGCTCTATAGTAGTCTGTATCCCCTATCTAGTAGTCTTCTCTCTCCAAATGACTACTTTACTCCTCAGTTTATAACCTTCCAGCATGATATCTATTTCTTTAAGTGCCAAAAATTTTGTTTATTCTCTATATGAGTATTTCTCTTATATACCCCAGGAAAGAAAGTATTATACTCAAATAAGTTTCTTGTCCTCTACACCAGCCCTTGCAACTGAGCTGTAAGCAATGTTTTTTGAAGTTCATCCTCAGATCTATTCAGCAGGAGTGCAAAGCAAGATGAGAAAATGGTTCATTACTTATTTTTAGGAAGGATGAGTTCCAGAAAGAAAGTTAAAACTTTCTTGAAGATAATTTGCCTTGTGGTACATATTTTCAGATTGGGCAAAAAGAGCAAGAGAAATTTTTATTTATGTATGCTATTATATACAGGCAGCATACTAATATACATCAACTAATAGAAATTGATTCTCTTTCTGCAAAATTAAGAAAATACCTATATAGTCAGTAGGTTTTTTTTCTAAAATAGCATTCCATTAAAATTAGCTTCAAGCCACTCTGGACATAATCAGTTTTCTGTTTTGTTCAGTAAAGGATTTGATGTTGTCTAATGTAGAACAAGGAAGAAAATAGATACATACATTTATATGTATATAAGTAAACATATAACAGGTTTGAAGCAGAATAGTATTTAATCTACTAGTCAGTAAAGAAGTAAATATTTTATGAATTTAGATACGATATTTAGCACAGGCTTGTCATTGCCAACTTCACTCTACTCTTGTCTTTAAACAGAAGTGTGATAAAGTGTTTTACCTCAGTTTAACATTGCAAGGAATGAACAAAATTGAACGTTTCTTTAATGCCAGAGAAAAAATTTTTTATGGGCACATTGGAATTGAAAATCCTTTTCAAACTGAATTTTTAAATTTCCCATTTTGGATTCTTTGATCATATAGCTGGATAATGGGGAAAAAATTGTTATGCCCCAAAATATATATTCCTGAGTTCATTTCTGAGGGAGACAGTTTAGGGGAAAGAATGAATGAGTCCAGTTTTCAGTGTTGCTCAGTCCTACCATCCAACAGCTTGCTTCGTGGTCCTACCACAATCAGCTCTGTCCACCTCAGTTCAGAATCACCTCTCTTATAAAATGTCCTCTTCACTCCCTCAAGTCTCTTTTGACTATTTCTGCCCCAAAGAGCTCTCTTCTCTGACATGCACTAACATTTCCTGTCTACCTGACCACAGAGTGGCTTTTTAGAAGTGCTTACCTTTTTGTGGTTGTCATGGTACACTTGGTTTATCCTGTTAAAAACAGTAGTGATATTGCCTCTTTCTCTCATGAAATTTTCTGTAGATTTACCCACTAACAGAAAATATATATGCGGTCTCCATGGGCAACCCAGTAGAAAAATAGTAGTATTACAAAACAGAAGAGAGAAACAGTGGGGAAGGGAAAATGAGTTCAAGGGATTCTAGAACTTCATTTTCATTGGTAGCCCTTAGCATCCACTCAAAAAATCAGAAAGAATATTTCTTATGATCACAGCATGTTCTGGATGCAGTTTGTTAGATAAATTGAAATCTAGTTTAAAATTTCTCCCTGCTCGCCCAAACCCTGGAGCAAATCTTGTTCACGGAAAGTACGGCTGATCAGCTTTCAAGCGATTTGTTTTGAATCTTAACTGTCCTGCAGCAATGGTTAAGCCAAAACCAAAACGGATGAACATTTTTCAAATAATCTGATATGATTAGCTGCTCTAATGTCCTAAGCTAAACTGTTTTTGCATAACCCCAGTCAACCTTATTTTCCCTTCCCTTCTCTTCCTTCCCACCCTTTTTAATTTTTTTTGGTTCTTCTCCCATTAACAATTTTATGTTTATCACATAACTGTTGAAGGACTCGTGCCTCAACTCTTTTCTCTAGAGGGGGCATACATGTAATTATTTAAATTTCTCCTCATTGTCTTAAGAAATGTCCATCAAGCACCTTCTGTACCAAACTCTGCCTCGCCCTAGAATGCAATGTTGAGCAAAGACCAGACCCGGTCTTGACCTCATGAAGCTTACAGTCTAGTAGGAGTGGGTGACTTATTCACATTAATGTTTATATAGCCACAAATGAGACAATGTCTTGAAAGATAGGAAAATGAGTTCCTGAGAAAGAATAAGAATGGAATGAACCAAGATTGGGATGTTGGGAAAGAATCTAAGGACAGCCGGAGATGACATCTCAGGGATGAGTAGGTTACATTTGTAACACAAATCTGATTATATTCCACCCTTACCAACCAAATTCAATCTAACCTTTCAGTGGCTTCCCATTGCTCTTGAGATAATAATGACAAGCTCTTGCTTGTCATTATTGCTACATTGCTACAAATATTGCTACATTATTGCTACAAGTTCTCTTGTAGCAATACCTCATTCTTTTACATACTGGTATCTTTACTACTCTTTTTAAGTACTGGATGCTTTATCTACCCTCCTGACACAGGGCATTGCACTTGCTCTTACTTCTCTGGTTCCTTTTTTCTATTTATGTCTCTGTTTCCTAAGGAGTCCTTCCTGGGCACCTTTTTAGAGCCATACTTCTCCCAAAGAATGCCTCCAAACCATTCTTTATCACATTGCCCTGGCTTGTTTACTTCATAGCACTTGTTTTTATCTAAAATTATGCTTTTCTTTGGCTTACTTGTTTAACTCCCTTCTCCAACTGGAATATGAGCTCTGGGAGAGGGTAATTTGTGGGGTCTTACTTATCACTCAATTTTAACACTTGGAACAGTGTCTGGCAATGAATGAATGAACGAATCAATCAATCAAAAAAGATCTGTCTTTCCGATTATACCTAGACATTTAAACGACAGCATTGGAATCTGTGTTAGTACACACTATCTTGTGATTTGGCTGTTAGAATATTTGCTTTATTTCAATTCAACAAACTTTTATTGACTATCTCTTGTATTCTAGGCACTGTATCAAGCACTGGTGAGAAGGTTTGGCAGGAAATCACAGTTTGGTGAGAAAGAAAAACTGACAGATGTTTCCAAGTTTTTTAATAGAGAGAAATGCTAAGCCCTAGTGAATCTTTGCTATAATTGACCATATGATCTCAAGGAAGGAGAATAATCCCAGGCAACTCATTACCTCTCTGTATCTTAGTAGTTTCGTCTCTAAAAAAATGAGTAACATTACATTATAAAATTAATTTTCCGGTAACATGACAAAATAAGAAAGCATTTGGAAAATTGAACAATCTATTCTTCCAGCAGGTATTTGCATATTCTTTGACAGCAGAGTGATGGGAGATGAAGGTGGAAAATTACTTACTGACCTCATTGTGAAAACCTTTATTTGTCATGCCTATAATTTAGAACTTAACTGCTAGCAACGAGGACTTCTTGAAGATTTTAAAGAGAGCCAAGCTATGATTAGATATGTGGTTTAGAATGCTCACTTCAATAGCAGCGCCAAGATAGATGAGATCCAGAAAGAGATGTTAGTTGCTAGATTTCACAATGCACATGCTATGGCTTGAACTGTACCTAATACTCATGTCCCCCTAAATTCAAGTGTTAAAGTCCTAAGCCCCACCAGTTGAGAGAGTGACCTTATTTGAAGATAGGGTTTTTACAGAGGTAATCAAGTTAAAGTGAGGTTATTAGGGTGGGCCTAATCCAATAGGACTGGTGTCCTTTTAAAAAGGAAAAATTTGGACACAGAGATATACACAGAGGGAAGATGATATGAACAGGTAGGGAGAAGATACCCATCAATAATTTAAGGAAAGAGGCCTAGAACCTTCCCCTTCCCTCACAGTCCTCAGAATGAACTAAGCCTGTTGACACCTTGATCTTGGACTTCTAGCCTCTAGAACTGTGACAATTAATTCCTGCTGTTTAGACCACCCAGTCTGTAATACTTTGTTATGCAGCCATAGCAAACATAGAGCACTGTTGAGGGTTAGTGAGGGTCTAACTAGTCTAGGAAGGGAGAAAATTGTAGATTCTGGAAAGACAGAATTGTCCAGTGGAGAGCATATATGTTCTAAGTCAGAATTTGAATCCTGGCACTGATACATTTCGGCTATATCACTTTAGAGAAGATACGTAGTCTCTCTGAGTCCTGGTTTTTCAACTAGGAATAATGCTCATTTTGTAGGTTTGTTGTGACAATTTGAGACAGTATTTAAATATCAAGCACGATGCTTAGCATATAGGAGATGTTATGCAAATATTGTTGCTGCTGTTGATGGTGATGACAGTAGTATTTTTTTTTTTTTTTTTTTTTGTGGTATGCAGGCCTCTCGTTGTTGTGGCCTCTCCCGTTGCAGAACACAGGCTCAGCGGCCATGGCTCACAGGCCCAGCCGCTCCGCGGCATGTGGGATCTTCCCGGACTGGGGCACAAACCCGTGTCCCCTGCATCGGCAGGCGGACTCTCAACCACTGCGCCACCAGGGAAGCCCAACAGTAGTATTTTTAAAAATTATTATTTGAGACTTACGAGAAGGTACTGGAAAGTCTAGAGATGATAAGCCAACATTGGATATCAATCTCCCAACCACTTGAGTGATGCAAAGAACATTCCTAGTTGGGAAGTTTGTTAGCATGCATTTGGCTGCATGCTAACTGGCTTTCATTTGAAATCACCAAAAGTATTTCAAAATATTAATTCTAAACATTGTTTTTTCTACAGCCTCTAGGAATGAGGCTTATAATCATTCTTTTCCATGAACCAGAGATTTGTCACAGAATGAGCTGATATTCTTTTATTTGAGTATCTCCTTTCCTGGACTAGTTGTTCCTGGAGGGCAGAAACCGTGGTCTGTTTTTCCCTGACTACCGAGCATAGTATCTGTAGTTCTAAGTTCTTAGAAATATTTGATGGCTCTATAAAAAGTGAATTAATGTAGAAGTCCATCTTTGTCCTCTATTAGGCACAAGAAAATTTGCAGTGTTTGGTGAAGAAATTTGGGAGTGCTCTGTTCAACAGATCACATCCCAGAATTCAAACAATCTTGCACAGATTATAAGCATTATAATTCCCTCAAGAAAACGATTAGAGATAAAGTGTGATTCTTCCATGGATATCTGTTTTAGCCAGTCAACTCATCTGAGTAAACTTTAATAAATTGTAGGTATGTGGAAAAGACTACCATGTTGGAGCCCTTTTGTCTTAATATAGCTAACATAGCCTGTCTTCTGGATTGGGGATGATTTTCACATGACATAGATCTAATTTTCTTCAGGTAAGACCTTTTAGTTTCAGTGTTCCTCCTTTCCAAGAAAGTTCTCAGTCTTTATTAAAGGCAAAAGTACTGAAACACGTTTGGTGCAAGTTTTCTTCTTTGTGAATTATTTATTTTTGGAAGAATTTTTCAAAGTCACTAAGTCACAGAGTTAAAGGGATGTTGCACAAGCTCATCTCTGCTGTTGCCTGCTCCTCTGCTCAACCATCATACAGAGCGGGTGCTAATCTGACAGAGGCTTCCTCTGTCAAATACTCCAGGGTTTCACAACCTCTCTACTGGAACACAGTTCTACATCTTACTTCTTTTTTGCACTGTAAGTCTACATTCTTCTGTAAGTACAGACAAAGAACCCTACACATACTTGGTAATAATTGGTTTCTCTGATATTAGAAGGATTCATAGGTACTAGATATAGCAGTAGATCAAGGTGTACATGGCATGGATTGATGTTGAACCAAGTCTATCCTTTTATTCTTCTAATATTTTTTTGGAGGGGTGGAAAAGCACTCTGTAATCCTGAACCCACCATGGCCCTTCCTGCCCTGCCTTCATTTTTTGACACATATTTAGTGAATTCCTACTGGATTCCAGATGGTATGCTAGGTGTTGGAAATTCAGCGGTAAACACGACTGACATGTTCCCTATCCTTGGGAGCCTGCAGCCTAGCCAGAGTAGTCTCACCCTGCCTCCTTGTCTTTCTTCTATGTTCCCTTCCACTCACTTAAATCTTCCTCCTTGGGATTTCATGGTTTAAAATTGGGGGAGGTAGTCTCTTACCCCTCTTTGCCTTCTGTTAGGCACAAGAAAACTCATAATGTCCAGTAAAGAAGCTTGGGCTCATTTTGTTCAACAGATCACCTCCCTGAATTCAAAGAATCTTGCATAAAGTATACCCAAGAATGCACTCTACATCAAACTCTAGGATTAAGTCTAGACTCAGTCCAAAAATCCACAAGGGAAGTCTAAACAGCTGGGAAAACCAAATCTGTGAGAAAAAGGGTCAATGGCAAGTAGGCCAAGTATAAGTAAGATATGATGTGAAGCACAGGTATTTCAGGGCTAAAGCTCTCTTCTGCCCAGGTGCTAACATGCAAAGGGGTTCACACAAGGCATCCACATGTAAAGGCCCAATGATAGGAGGTCCTCCTTTCCAACCACTTTGTTCTTCATTACAGAAAACGATCAAGAAATGTAAGGTCATCAGGATTAACAGTAGGGCAGATGTGAGAGAAAAAGATCATAATAGTAAAGAAAATAACAATAACAGGTCTATTGTGTTTTAAATTTGACATGCCTTATTTAGTGTATTACAAGGCGGTCCTGAGTGTCAACCCAATAGACATGAGCTCTTGCTGAGCAGGGTCTCTGGTGTAATCATCACTTACATTCCGGGTACCAGGCACTGAACTGGAGCATGGAAGGCATTCAATGGATGGTTGTGAATGAAAGCATGACTTTTTGATCTGCTGCCTCAGACTTAAATGTCCAGGGAAGAGTCCCTGCTCTTTTCTCACTCTCATAAATATATATGTCTTAGTATTGTTTTGAAGGTCAAATGAGGAGGCACCTAGTACATGGAAGGTGCTCAGTAAATGCTTTTTTAAAGGATTATTATTATCTCTGACTCCCTTCCTCTATCACCAAATTGTAGTGAAACTGGCCTCAGAAACCCAGTTTCAGGCTTGCACATCACTCTATACATGTAGTAAAAGATCCTCTTCACTTTCAAGGACCTTGACTTAATGTCTGAAGAGGAACTATTCTCTACTTCTTCCTATCACAGAAATGTTTACTAAAGGGCTTTAGGCATTTTGAATAAAAGAATTATAAAAAATGAAGATTACAGTGTCATTATGCCATTCTTAACTAAACAAATTAATTCAGAATGGAATTTTCATGCATCAAAATTTACATCAAATGATATACAATTACATGCAATGTCCAAGAGATATGAGAAGAGGCTATTTGAATTTTACCGAAGTCATTCAGTTTTAAAACCATTCATTTTGTCAGATCTTTTAATTCTGGTGTGCTAAATGGCATACTAGACTGTTCCTTGACAGTCTTATAGATGGATATTAAAAAAAAAAATCGATTGTCATTGTATGCCTAGGCTAAGAGTTTTTTATATTATTAAGATTTGTACAATAACATTAACAATAATTTTATAGTGTAGTACTTCTCAACTTTAAATACTTTTATTTCTATCTTTACACAATCCTGTCACATTGAGAATATTTTATATGGAAAGGATAGCCCAGCATAGGCTTAAAATCATGAAGAATCATATTTGTGGAAAAGTGTGAAATTCAAAGTGGCTGAAGCAAAGGATGTACAGTGGGAGAGGCAGGGTTTAGCCTGGAATTAGGTCCAGCAGATTTTGATGGGAGTTGCATAATACATGGAGGACGCAGGCCTTAGTTATTTTAGAAAATTGGGAGTTACTGAGAATGACAATGATCTACTTGTATTTTTGAAAAGATAACACTTGCAGCAGGGTAGAGGATGGATTTGAATAGAAAAAAAAACCCCATAGAAACAGAAATATTATACAAAATGTTGTTTCTATAGTTCAAGCAAGAGTAGGTGAAAAGCTGAACACAGGTATTAATTAGCATTGGAAAAATACAAAGATACCAGATTCAAGAGATGTTCCTGAGGCAAAACTGACAAGATTGGAGGGAGAGGAATCTAAGATAAGACATGCTATAAGACATGGCTGATGAGAGTGCAGCTGAGAACATGCAGAGCATGGTTGCTTTGGCTACCATTTGCAATTTTTGAACTGAAAGAGACACACCATGGATTTACAATGACCACTAGTAAAATGTCTAGGTATCTAGGGTGCTTTAAATTGTGTATAGTATTTTCAAACACATTGTTTTATTAGAGCCATACAATAATTCTGTGAAATAGGTAGTTACATAGATAAGGAAACAAAGGCTCAGAGAAGTGGATTTAGTTTGTAAGGTCACCTGATAATAAGTGAACTCATTTGTTTACCATGTCATGTTATTTTTTATTAAACACAGCCAATGAAATACAGAAAGTTACATGTAGAAATA
Organism: Delphinus delphis; assembly: GCF_949987515.2. Classification (NCBI taxonomy): domain Eukaryota; kingdom Metazoa; phylum Chordata; class Mammalia; order Artiodactyla; family Delphinidae; genus Delphinus; species Delphinus delphis. Next base: position 91,790,678 of record NC_082687.1, on the reverse strand, counting down.
GAACTATTTGGCATTATAAAATTTATAACATATTTGGATGCTTGATATCTGCTATTTATTTAAAAAAATGGAATTGTAGAATTAAAATTATGAAAAAATGTGATTACAAAATAAGTTCAGTGGCCAACTGCACAATATTCTTTTTGGTGTGTATTGTCTTATGCGGAACATGTTATCCTTTGGAAATAAAAGCAATAATGAATAAGTTTTCCACAGCAATCAGAGAAGAAAAAGAAATAAAAGGAACCCAAATCAGAAAAGAAGAACTAAAACTGTCACTGTTTTCAGATGACATGATACTATACATAGAGAATCCTAAAGATGGTACCAGAAAACTACTAGAGCTAATCAATGAATTTGGTAAAGTAGCAGGATACAAAATTAATGCACAGAAATCTCTGGCATTCCTATACACTAATGATGAAAACTCTGAAAGTGAAATCAAGAAAACACTCACATTTACCATTGCAACAAAAAGAATAAAATATCTAGGAATAAACCTACCTAAGAAGACAAAAGACCTGTATGCAGAAAATTATAAGACACTGATGAAAGAAATTAAACATGATACAAATAGATGGAGAGATATACCATGTTCTTGGATTGAAAGAATCAACATTGTGAAAATGACTATACTACCCAAAGCAAGCTACAGATTCAATGCAATCCCTATCAAACTACCACTGGCATTTTTCACAGAACTAGAACAAAAAATTTCACAATTTGTATGGAAACACAAAAGACCCTCAATAGTCAAAGCAATCTTGAGAATGAAAAATGGAGCTGGAGGAATCAGGCTTCCTGACTTCAGACTATACTACAAAGCTACAGTAATCAAGACAGTATGGTACTGGCACAAAAACAGGAATATAGATCAGGATATTGGATATCCTGGATATCCAATTCCAGGATAATGGAACAGGATAGAAAACCCAGAGATAAACCCACGCACATATGGTCACCTTATCTTTTACAAAGGAGGCAGGAATGTACAGTGGAGAAAGGACAGCCTCTTCAATAAGTGGTGCTGGGAAAACTGGACAGGTACATGTAAAAGTATGAGATTAGATCACTCCCTAACACCATACACAAAAATAAGCTCAAAATCGATTAAAGACCTAAATGTAAGGCCAGAAACTATCAAACTCTTAGAGGAAAACATAGGCAGGACACTCTATGACATAAATCACAGCAAGATCCTTTTTGTCCCACCTCCTAGAGAAATGGAAATAAAAACAAAAATAAACAAATTGGACCTAATGAAACTTCAAAACTTTTGCACAGCAAAGGAAACCATAAACAAGACCAAAAGACAACCCTCAGAATGGGAGAAAATATTTGCAAATGAAGCAACTGACAAAGGATTAACCTCCAAAATTTACAAGCAGCTTCTGCAGCTCAATATCAAAAAAACAAACAACCCAGTCCAAAAATGGGCAGAAGACCTAAATAGACATTTCTCCAAAGAAGATATACAGATTGCCAACAAACACATGAAAGGAAGTTCAACATCACTAATCATTAGAGAAATGCACATGAAAACTCCAATGAGGTATCACCTCACACCAGTCAGAATGGCCATCATCAAAAAATCTAGAAACAATAAGTGCTGGAGAGGGTGTGGAGAAAAGGGAACCCTCATACACTGCTGGTGGGAATGTAAACTGATACAGCCACTATTGAGAACGGTTTGGAGGTTCCTTAAAAAGCTAAAAATAGAACTACCATACAACACAGCAATCCCAGTACTGGGCATGTACCCCGAGAAAACCATAATTCAACAAGAGTCATGTACCACAATGTTCATTGCAGCTTTATTTACAATAGCCAGGACATGGAAGCAACCTAAGTGTCCATCGATAGATGAAAGGATAAAGAAGATGTGGCAAATATATACAATGGAATATTACTCAGCCATAAAAAGGCATGAAATTGTTATTTGTAGTGAGGGGGATGGACCTAGAGTCTGTCATACAGAGTGAAGTAAGTCAGAAGGAGAGAAACAAATACCGTATGCTAACATATATATATGGAATTTAAGGGAAAAAAATGTCATGAAGAACCTAGGGGTAAGACAGGAATAAAGAAACAGACCTCCTAGAGAATGGACTTGAGGATATGGGGAGGGGGAAGGGTAAGCTGTGACAAAGCGAGAGAGAGGCATGGACATATATACACTACCAAACGTACGGTAGATAGCCAGTGGGAAGCTGCCGCATAGCACAGGGAGATCAGCTCGGTGCTTTGTGACCCCCTGGAGGGGTGGGATAGGGAGGGTGGGAGGGAGGGAGACGCAAGAGGGAAGAGATATGGGAACATATGTATATATATAACTGATTCATTTTGTTGTAAAGCAGAAACTAACACACCATTGTAAAGCAATTACACTCCAATAAAGATGTTAAAAAAAATAATGAATAAGTTTTACTGAATTGCTAGAAACAACTATTGATGTCAGTGTGGTTGATGTTAAGAGTTGAATATTAATGAATGGCTGTCTCTACCATATTTGTTCATGGGACTTTTGATATCTTTTTGGGCCAAGAATTATCGTATCAATAAATGGACACCAGAATTCCAACAACAATTACTACTATGTCTCTTGAGTCATCAGTGAGTAGTTCTGCTAATAAGTTTATCTTTCTTTTGACATATTTATATACAAACTATATATTCAACATGTATCTATTAGAAGAATTACTGAAAAACACATATTAGTCTATTTCCTTAACTGTCAACTATTGGAATAATGGTCTGTTAATGGCCTAATTATTAAATTAGAATTTTATTGTGAAACCCAAACCAGACGATTTAATCAAAATGAAGTATCTTTGGCTCTAACTTTGTTTTGATACGTAATTAATTTTCCTGGAATGTTGTACTGTGTATCTGGAAAATACTCTTATAGTATCAAAAATTACTCCTTCTGCATTCTCAGGATTTATTTGAAATGCATGTCTAAGTTTACAAGAGTGCAGTAGCAAGGCAATCAATTTATTAGAATTGAAGAGACCCTTATGAGTTAACCCACTAGAATTCTCAGTAAACCACGTTAATTGTCTGTATTATGGATTATTTGCAAAATTCTGTCTTTTAAACATTGTCATGCATTCATCAGATGTCTTGATTCCACGTGGTCATTTTAAGGGACAGATATAGATGCGTAAAGGGGTTAAAGTAGATACTCCTTTTAGAAACAAATGGTAATCGTTATACTATGCATTCTGTCTTTATACAATTGTACTTTTTTTAAGAAAAAATCTGGTTTTAGTACCATATTTAGGAGACTCTTTTGCTCTACTACTTAATGATAATTTTGATTATTTTTAATCTAGAGAGGAATGAGAGTTTCTTCTTTTTTTTAAAATCAATACATCCTGTTAGGAATACACTAGGAAAACAGCCAACTCCCCTTCAGGACTTCTCAAATTGTTTAATCATCTATGTATAACATAGACCAACATAGGATGTCACGTTTAATCCAAGAGTACTTCTGTCTGTGAAAGGACAAATGGCCTCTGGAAATGCACTATTAGTCATTTAGCTACCTTTTTTCCAATGAGAGGCACAACTTGGAATAAATAAGGTACAGACAACCATTTTATGTTATATTCTATCTCATTGATTTCCATACACAGAAAACTGTTTGGTGTGTAGAGCAAGGAGATAGGTGTAAATATGTTCTAGGGAGCATAGGTGGTGTTAACAGAATCAATTTTCTAGATTTTCTTTGCATATTTTCCCTTTCATAAACCATTTTCACATTGGAAAACAAAAAAGCTAATCTCTTGCCCATTCCAGAAGCTTACTATTGTGAATGGCCCTGGGGTTTAAAGTCCTCCTGTGTGTCAAATACAGGGATAATATCATACATGGTTCACCAGTTAGATGCTAATTCTAGAGTAAAAATCATTTTCAAAGTCAATTTCTACTTCTTCACTTTCAACAAAATTGATAGGGGACATAACTTGTCAGCTGATAGATCATCAAAAATTATTTTTTATTTACTAGATGATTTTTGGCAATTAAGTTGGAAGGAGTTCAAAGAACTATAACACTATTTTACAAAACTCACTCCTTTCCAATCTACTTGCTGCTCTTCAGAGGGTCCCTATAGAGCCAGACTCTGGTCGAATTCAGACTCAGCTGCTTACTTACCTGTGTGACTACAGGCATTATTATCAACTTTTCTATGCCTAAGTTTTAAACTCTAAAACTAGGTACTTAGATCTAGGTACTTTGGATATATTAATTCATGTAATCGTCACAATAACTCTGTGGGGTAGGTAATGTTATTATCCCATTTTATATAAAGAAATTGAAGCTCAGGAAGATAAACATGGTAAATATTTTTAAATTACAAAATCTAAAAATTATACGAAGAGAACCATAAGAATACTACTTACTTCACAGGGCCACATGGTGAGGATCAAATGAGTTGAATAAAATAGCAAGCATTTGAACCTTTGCCTAACATCCTACAAACATTATGTGAGTTTAGCTGTCATTACCATTTAAGTGAACAAAATTTTTGGCACTTACATCCATAAGAATGTAAAGGAGAAATATAATTGATGTTGAGCCCATTCTTATTCTGGTGGTTAATGTGAGTCTTCCATGGAAATCCGAACCATGGGACAACATTCCAATGAAATTTTGTTCTTTTGTTTAAATTATTTTCAAAATTTGAAATAAATTCTTTTGATCAATAGTATACTATTAATGATTATCATTCATGTAAACTGAAAAAAATGTTTTAATTGAATTCCTACAGCACAATTTTTTAAAAAACTAAATTACAATTCATACACATATTTTCTTACAGAGAAATATGATAACATGATGAAAAAAAGGTTTTCAACCATAAAAATCATGTATATTATATTTAGATAAATTTATCTGGAAAGAATAAAAGATGGATATTTCTGCCTTTTAAGAAAAATAATGAATGTAAGATGGGCATCAATTTGCTATAGTAGTTAGATGCAACTTAATACATTTAAAAAGATAGATGAAACAATTTATTTTAAAATATCTATATTTACACTATGCTGGGAATTATAACATTCAGAACTCAGTAGTTAAACTTCTGATGAAATTCTAATTTCAATGAAAAATGTGCAACAGTGTAAATAGTTGCTCAAAATTATTTTAGGAAATATGAGCCAACAAAAAACGGAAGATTGTTTAACAAACAGTAGACTTGGATGCAGAAGATCCACATATCAGGCCTGGTTCAGTGACTCTTATTAATTTTAGAACCTTAGGAAATTTACTTAATGTCTTTGAACTTCAATTTTTTTACCTGTAAAATGAGATTAGTTATGAAATTTAAATAAAAATATATGGAAAAGCTCTTAAAAGCCCTAAAATACTCTATAAGTATAAAAATATGGAAAAATCAACCAAGAAAAGTACCTGCACGTGTTTCTTGCAAGATTCCTACAGCCCAAGATGTGGAATTCTTTCAAATGTGTTAAATGTTCTTTAATAATATTGTTTATAAAATTTATTTTACAAATTTGTTCTCCTGCTGTACAAAATGTGGCCTAAGTTATCTCTGAAAGCTTAATTTTTTATGGTCCATAGTTGAACTTGTGAGATTTTTGTTTTTTTAAGTGTGACTGCAAAGTAAGGAGATGGATTTTCCTCCTTAGATTGTAAACTGGCTCCTTTCAAAAGGATAATTTATCAAAAGATTCTATCAGTATCAGCAGGATCAGAGAACAGTTTTTTAAGGTCATTTCATTAAAGGTTAGCAATTATCTGCATGTATAAATCTGGAGTGTTTGCTAAAATTTGTCATTCCCTTACAGTTTTATAAGTTGTATTTTTATTTTCTCATTTACTTGTACAAAAAATACCTCCTCACACTTGGCATGAAACTAACACCATGAGCAGAACAGCTACCTGGTGATATTGGAAACAAATTTGAAATTCACTCAGGAAACTCAACTATTGTGTAGGCTTGTGAATTTCCACATCACTCCTATTGTTTTCTTGTTATTTTCTCCTGCTTTGGAAATGGTATCTGAGGTGGACATTGAATCATTTGTATCTTCTTGACAGCATGTTGTCTGGATTCTTCATTGTACAGAAGCACCAGAAAAATACTCACAAATATTTAATTCACAATTTGTCAGGGTGACTCTAAAATGGCTTCAGTGAGGGGACATTCTCATGCTCAAAGATGGCTACCATGGATACCTCCAGACATTCCATCTACATTCCAATTAGAAAGAAGAGGAAGGTTGAAGGGCAGAAGGCAAGTGCCAGCTGAGTTTTTTCCCCCTCCTCCCCCTCTTTGTTTTAATTGGGAAGACAATAGTTGGTCTGGAAATTCTACCCACCAGACCTGTAGACTTCCACTTGTAGCTCATTGTTTCCAAATACATTATATGACTATTTCAAATGGCAAGAAAGCCTGGATAACTGTGTATTTCATCTCAGCTCATTGCTGCCCCAATTAAACTTGGTGTTCTGTAAGTGAGGAAGAAAAGAGAATGGATAAAAGCAGCTTCTAGGCCTAACTCACTCAGCTTTAACAATGCTTTTTATTTGTTTTGCTATCTTATTTTATAATTGCAGCTGTGTAAAGGTAAGTAATAGTCTGAGTTTCCCTCCACTTTTTTTTAAACAACTTTATTGGAGTATAATTGCTTTACAGTAGTGTGTTAGTTTCTGCTATATAACAAAGTGAATCAGCTATACATATACATACATCTCCATATCTCCTCTCTCTTGTATCTCCCTCCCACTCTCCCTATCCCACCCCTCTAGGTGGTCACGAAGCCCTGAGCTGATCTCCCTGTGCTATGCAGCTGCTTCCCACTAGCTATCTATTTTACATTTGGTAGTGTATATATGTCAGTACTACTCTCTTAGTTCATCCCAGCTTACCCTTCCCCCTCCCCATGTCCTCAAGTCCATTCTCTGTGTCTGCATCTTTATTCCTGTCCTGCCCTAGGTTCATCACACCATTGTTTTAAAATTCCATACACGGCTTCCCTGGTGGTGCAGTGGTTGCGAGTCCGCCTGCTGATGCAGGGGACACGGGTTCGTGCCCCGGTCTGGGAAGATCCCACATGCCATGGAGCGGCTGGGCCCGTGAGCCATGGCCGCTGAGCCTGCGCGTCTGGAGCCTGTGCTCCGCAATGGGAGAGGCCGCAACAGTGAGAGGCCCGTGTACCGCAAAAAAAAAAAAAAAAAAAAAAAATTCCATGCATATGTGTTAGCATACGGTATTTGATTTTCTCTTTCTGACTTACTTCACTCTGTAAGACAGACTCTAGGTCCATCCACCTCATTACATATAACTCAATTTTGTTTCTTTTTAAGGCTGAGTAATATTCCATTGTGTATACGTGCCACATCTTCTTTATCCACTCATCTGTCGATGGACACTTAGGTTGCTTCCATGTCCTGGCTATTGTAAATAGTGCTGCAGAGATAAACTCATGCACATATGGTTACCTTATCTTTGATAAAGGAGGGAAGAATATACAATGGAGAAAAGACAGTCTCTTCAATAAGTGCTGCTGGAAAAACTAGACAGCTACATGTAAAAGACTGAAATTAGAACACTTCCTAACACCATACACAAAACTTAACTCAAAATGGATTAAAGACCTAAATGTAAGGTCAGAACTATAAACCTTTTAGAGGAAAACATAGGCAGAACCCTCTATGACATAAATCACAGCAAGATCCATTTTGACCCACCTCCTAGAGAAATGGAAATAAAAACAAAAATAAACAAATGGGACCTAATGAAACTTAAAAGCTTTTGCACAGCAAATGAAACCATAAACAAGACGAAAGACAACCCTCAGAATGGGAGAAAATATTTGCAAATGAAGCAACTGACAAAGGATTAACCTCCAAAATATACAAGCAACTCATGCAGCTCAATATCAAAAAAACTAACAACCTAATCCAAAAACGGACAGAAGACCTAAATAGACATTTCTCCAGAGAAGATATACAGATTGCCAACAAACACATGAAAGGATGCTCAACATCACTAATCATTAGAGAAATGCAAATGAAAACTCCAATGAGGTATCACCTCACACAGGTCAGAATGGCCATCATCAAAAAGTCTACAAACAATAAATGCTGGAGAGGGTGTGGAGAAAAGGGAACCCTCTTGCACTGTTGGTGGGAATGTAAATTGATACAGCCACTATGGAGAACAGTATGGAGGTTCCTTAAACAATGCATTTAAAAAAATTTCTTTCAAAGGTTCACAAAATTCACTCTAGTTAAACTCCAACATATTCAATATATTTGTAGTTTTGGGGCATCTTGTCATGTACTCAATTGCATGTTCCTTCTCAAGATCAAATGTTGTATCTTATTCTTCATTGTGTAGCTACTAGAACATAGTGGGCACTTACCCATGATTTACTCTTTTCTTGTATTAGGTTTGTGTCATTCCAGCTCTGGGATATAGTAAAATGACTAATACATTCCTAAGGAATTTTGAGTATGTAATGGCTTAAATTGTTTTGGTATTAAGGGTTGACCACTAGGTAAGCGGTCTTGAAGCTTCTGTACTTTGAGTCTGATTACCTTGATTTGATTGAGAGCATGTGATAGTCCATGTTATGTTTTATTTTTTAATTGAATGAAAGATTCTTTAAATTCTACAGTGCTTTACAGTTTTCAAAAGTTTTACACACATGATTTCCTATAATCCTATAACAACCCTTTTTTTCTCTCCTACCCCTATATTGTTCCTCCCCGCTTTCCCTCTCCCCACTGGTAACCACTAGTTTGTTCTTTGTATCTGTGAGTCTGCTTATATTTTGTTTTATTCACTAATTTGTTGCACTTTTTAGATTACACATATAACTTATATGTGGATATCATACAGTATTTGTCTTTCTCTCTGACTTATTTAACTCAGCATATGCCCTCCAAGTCCATCCATGTTGCTCCAAGTGGCAAACTTTTGGTTTTTTTATAGTTGAGCAATATTCTATTGCATATATATACTACATCTTCTTTATCCATTCATCTGTTGATGGACACTTATGTTGCTTCCATACCTTGGCAATTGTAAATAATGCTGCTATGAACATTGGGATACATGTATCTTTTTGAATTAGTTTTTGTTTTTGGGGGCTATATACCCAGGAGTGGAATTAAAAGCTGAAACTAGAAACATGTTATGTTTCCACACTTGAAGGCCATTACTTCAGTGTAGAAAACCTATATATATTTTTCACAACCAAAGCACCTTGGATTGGTAAGGTTGAGTGGAACTCCTCTGAATGGTTGTATCAAGGGTCTTAAGACAAACTTTGTGTCAAATTTTGGGATGCCTATAATTTTTTCTAAATATTAATTATGTGATTATTTAGCTAGAGAATCCTCCAGTTCCATTGCCCCTTCATACATTTTTAAATTAAGGTTTATTTCACCATATCAAAAAAATACTTTGTTTTCTCTTTGCCTTTTTTTTCAATCTATATCCCTTGGCCTAGCATAATCCTGGCACATAGTGGGTCAAAATAAATTTTGAATGAATGAATGACTTTGAGCCAGTTTTCAAGCCTCTGTGCTGTAGTTTCCTCATTAGTAAAAATACATGTGAAAGTGCTTAGTAATAAGGAAAAGTATCAGCGTAAGGGAAGTATTGGTTTTACATTAAAGAGGCATGAGTTTGAGTCCCAGCTCTACTTATCATCTTGTAGAAACTGCAAAATTAACTTTTTAATTAATGCATTCATTCATTCAACTACCTAACAAAGGCTGCTCTAGACCTCGGAAACATATGAGTGGGAAAAAAGAAGTTATTTTCTAGTAGCTCATAGTCTAGTGTGAAAGACAGAATTGTGTATGATAAATGCTTTAAGTTTGTTTCTTTACATTTCAGGTGGGTTAGCAATGTCTGCTTCCCAGATTTTATTATTGTACAGAATTATCATACAGACTCAGTCCATAGGTATCCACACCCACCACATTTTAAAATGTTCATTGCCCAGAACTCTGTTGAACGGGAGCATTCATTCAGCAAGTCTTTTCTCTCTCTTGTCATTTTTCTTTAGAGGAAAACTGTGCATATTCGTGAAGTTTTATCTATAAAGAAGATCTAGGGACCATTTGGGAATCTATAGCATGCCGAGTCTTCCTCTGCCAGCGTTCCTCATCAGAACCATGGAACAAAAAAAAATGATTTTTTTTTCAGTTCTTCCTAGAAAAGAACAGAGCTAGTACCATGCTAGATGCACAGGAGAGAGTCTAATTTATTATATACTGTATAGTCACATTTTACATCACAAGTGCTTGTGTTGGAAGTCCCAAAGACCACCCCCAGGTTTGACGATTCACTTGGAGGACACACAGGACTCAGCACATAGTCCCCCTCATGGCTATGGCTTATTACAATGAAAGCATACAAAACAAAATCAAAAAGGGGACAGGCATGCCAGGCAAAGTTCAGAGGAAAACAGAGGCAATCACCCAAGAGTCCTCTCCCTGTGGAGTCTTATGGGGCACACAATTTCCCCGGCAAGAGTTGTGACAACATGTTGAACTGTTGTCCACTATGAAAGTTTATTAAACACCCAGTACCCAAGGTTTCTACTGGGGTCAGGTCACATAGACATTCTCCACCTAGGACGTACCACAGTTTCAGACTCTCAGAAGGAAATTAGATGATCACTATAAACCATATTTTTTGAGCAAACAGTTTATGAAGAGTGAGCCACTCTTCACCAGTTAGGGAATACGGGGAACCTTCCCAAAATCCAAGTGCCCAGATGCCAGACCAGGGTCAACCTTGCAGGCAGGCCTTTCTATGGATATCAGTCTCAGTCGTGTATGTTAACTTTTCTGCACAATGACTAAGGGCATTTGGTTAAGAAAGATTCCTGGCCTTTTGGAGTCTTAGCAATGATTGACTAAAGGGAAGCTTGAGAGGTGAGGGGTACAGAGAGTAAAGCAAGATTACAGTGGGTCCTGTATCCCCTTCCCTCTTCTGGGCAGAAGGAGATAAAAGCTTGGAAGGTGCTGGATTAATTATAACATCTTCTTGTCTTCCTTTTTTACTTTACTGCTCATAATAGAGGAAACAGAGATGATTTTCAACCCATTGTAATTGCAAGACATCTTTAGCTGCTTCCTGAAAAGTACTCATATATTGTGTTCCTGTGTTTTGCATGTACTGGAACTTACAATTTAAAGTCAACTTCTGCAGAACTCTTTGGCAAAGTGAGAAATTTATTTATAAAGTTCACTTCTTAAGTCATTCATCCTGTAAATTCAGAGTTTAGTCTTTTGAGATTTTGTAAAATAAAGGCAGAGTTGTGGGACTTTTTTTTTTTTGTAGCTGAGTTTCTACATGAATCACTCCAACATACTGACCTTCCTGGAAATTACTGAACTTAGAAAAGCTTCTGCTAGATTTCTTGCTATGGTATGGGATTTGTGCTTTCAAGTTAGTTTCTCCTGCTCAAATAATTTAGGTTTTGGCCACTGGAAATAATTGTACATCCAAAAATAAATCCTTACACCTCTCTAAACAAAGCAAGAAATTATAAAATCAACAATTAGTTTCAAAATATAAACTTTTTTGTATTTTTCTTAAGATATTCTTGCTGGTTTCATTTTGGGACTGTGGTTAGATGGCATTTTTCCAAGAAAGTGAGTGATTATTTTAGTGAGCTGAAAAGGAGAAAGAAGTGTGTTGGAATAAAATGTTTAAATTGCTGTTTTCTTTGCAGCTGTAATAGTGTCTGTAACTGGTGGGACTACAATATTTAGAATTCAAGGGTATTTATCCCTATCTTAACAATATTTTGAGTACCATAATGTTTTCAATTGCAGTTCTTTGAAATGTGATAACAGTTGATTAAAAGTAAAAAAAAACAAACAAAAAAAGCCTTTTCCTTGATGCAATATTAATGCCTTCATGGAATAGCTTTACTAAAGAAAGAAAAAAGTGGAACATAAAAATATTTCCTTCTTGCTAGCATTTTGACCTTTGGAGGAGGATTTGGGACCGAATCCTAGCTGTTTGTTTTCAGTATTTATTACAGTTCAAATTAAAATGTGCGGGATTTAGTCATAATGTCCTAATACCATTTCAGTTGTATACAGCTGAGCAGTTTCAGTGCCATGGAAAATGCCACATTTATCTATATTTTTAAAAGGGTATTTTAAAGCTAGAAAACAATACAATGGCATATATTTTTAAACTATTATTTGTTTAAGCGGTGTTATATTAAAATGTCTACTGTTTCTAGGGCTTCTTAAAAATTGAAGACATGATTTATTTCCAGGGGACTAACTTATTCAATTCTAAGAGGAACAATAGAAAGAAATATTAGAACAAAAACTAACTTTGTGTGCTTTTGTGTATGTGTGTGTGTGTAATTGAGCACAGAGAAGAATAATAAAAGTAATAAAATATGTTCAAAAAAATGCATTTTTCAGGGTACAATCTAATATATGGCATTTTGATATCACTTTTAAAACTATGTAAAAGCTATAGATTATATTACCTTATGCTTAGAAAATGCAGGATTTCTAAGATAGTTCCAATTTTATCATATTTATTCTTTTCTGTCACAACTGACTTGTCAAAATGTGCTTAAGTGCAGACTGAATTTTAAGTTTTTAAAGACTTTAAAATAAATTAATTTTTAAAATTTTGTTATGGCATACATTAATGTAAATAAACAAATTAGAAAAAAATTGCCAAGTCATCATACTTTCGAGTAATATGGCAAAATATAGGCTTTGATTTCAAAAATCATGTATTCACATCACTGAAATTTAGAGTGATCCTTATAACTTAAGTATTCCTTGCCACCTTTGGAACTATTATGTATAAGAATACTGAGTAGAACCTAGCTAATTCTATCAGTATTTATTAAGTGCTTAGTAAGCATAGAACGTAATTCTCTAATCAAATCTCATGTTCTAGTGGGAGATGAATACAAGTAAATAGATATTTGTAATACAACCTGATAAGTATGATGTTCTAAGTTAACAAAAATGTTTGGAAATCCACAGAAGGGGCATGCAACAGTACACTAACTGAAGAGGATACTTTTACGAATGTGTTTCTAAAGGAAGGACACGGAAGTTGGATTATTACACAGATTCAAGTAGGTTATCCACGATTCACGATATTGATATTTTAACAACAATTTCAAGGTAAGATCTGGCAGACCCAACATTAGTAAATGTTCAAAATGTTAACCCAAACAACTGTTGCTTTAGGCTAGAAGTATACTGATTTTGACTCTCCAGTCCTTCCTTTCCCAAAATCTTTAGATACCATGTCTAGCTAAAAAGAAAAAAAAGGAAGAAATTTAGCCAGCTCTGAATTAAAATTACTTAACAATGTTCGTGAGTAGGGTGGCCACCAACCCTGGTTTGTCTGTGGTCTCTTAGGATTTTAGCACTCAAAGTCTCATGTCTCAGGAAACCCCTCAGCCCCAGACAAACCGAATGGTTGGTCACACTGATCACGGGTTCTCCCCAATCAATGGGATACATTTCTACCCTTCTATTTGCATATGTGCATTTAGGGGAGGAAAGGTTTGGTAAAGTTGAATGTCATCTAAGGGATCAGAAACAAGCACTTGTTTGAAGTAAGTATGGAAAATATACACAAGAAAGACACTTGCTATATAAATGATGAAAAATTTAGAAGGCAAATCTAAGACATTATGATGTAAACGGAGTAGAGTCCAAAAGATAGATCAACTTGGTTTTCTCTTCTGCTAATTTTCCCCCATCCATTTGTTCCTGACCCCCTCCCTGCCTCATGTACACGCATATTTAGGCCTCTTATATTTTAGCAAAATAAAACAATTTATTCCTCAACCTGCTCCCATCTAATACCAGAAGTTCAGGCCACCACACACCTGAACTTCTCTCCTAAAGTTCATCAAGGATTTCCATATCTCTTCTCAATTTACTAGATCATTTTGTATCATGTGCTACTAGGAACTACTCCTTCCTTAAATTTCTCCCCTCTTTCGATTTATTGACACCATATCCTCCTGGTTTTCCTCTCACAAATGCATGGCCATTCTTTCCCAACATGCACTTGGGCATCCTCTTATTTCTATTGCCCTTAAATTTGAATATTCATATTCCTTGCAGTTCTGTCATTGGTTTGCTTCTGTCTTTAATCCACACTTATACAGTTGACCCTTGAACAACACAGGTTCGAACTGGTGCATCATGGATTTTTTTCAATAGGTAAGTACAGGAGTAATACATGATCTGTGGCTGGTTGCATCCACCTACACAGATGAACTGACGATATAGGGGAACTGGGTATATAGAACGCCAACCATATATTATACATGGATTTTTTTACTGCTTGGAGGGTTGGGGCCCCCAACTTCCCATTGTTCAAGGGTCAACTGCAATACAAGGTATTGCAGATATTACAGTGGATTAAAAAAATAAAGAGGGCTTCCCTGGTGGCGCAGTGGTTGAGAGTCCGCCTGCCGATGAAGGGGACACGGGTTCGTGCCCCGATCCGGGAAGATCCCACGTGCCGCAGAGCGGCTGGGCCCGTGAGCCATGGCCGCTGAGCCTGCGCGTCCGGAGCCTGTGCTCCACAACGGGAGAGGCTGCAACAGTGAGAGGCCGCGTACCGCAAAAAAAATAAAAAAAATAAAAAATAAAAATCTCTGCCATCATGGTGCTTAAATTCTAGTTAGGAAAAATGTACATTATATACATTAAAAATATAAATAGATTATCCGGTGGTTCCAAGTGCTACAGAGAAAATTAAAGCTGGGAAGGGGGCTGTATTAGTTCCTTAAGGCTACCGTAACAAATTACTTCAAGCTTAGTGGCTTAAAACAACAGAAATTAATTCCTCACAGTTCTGGAGGCCAGAAGTCTAAAACCAAGGTGTCCGTAAGGCTGTACTCTCTTCTAAGGCTCTAGGAGAGAATCATTTCTTGCCCTTTCCAATGGCTCTAGGCATTCATTGGTTTGCAGTAGCATAACTCCAATCTCTGCCTCTATACTCATATGGCTTTTCCCTGTGTTTCTGTCTCTTGCATGTCTCTGTGTCTCCAAATCTCCCTCTCCTTATACCAGTGGTTGGATTTAGGATATATCCAAGTCTAATATGATTTCATCCTAACTTGAGTACATCTTCAAAGACCCTATTTCCAAATAAGGTCACATTCACAGGTTCCAGATAAACATGGACTTTTAGGAGATACTACTCCACCCACTATAGAGGCTAAGGAATGTTGATTGCAGAGGTAGATGGAGAAGATGAGGAAGTCATTGAGATATCTGAGTAGCTCATAGGACCTCAAACTCAATCTATCCAAAGTGGAAGTCATAATTATCTCTTAAAGCCAGCTCTGAGCTCTTGCAAATACTCACCCTGGTCCTCACCTAGAAAACTAGAAATCATCTTAGGCTCTTAGGTCTTGCTCAGCCTAAACCTCCATGTCCTAACAATCTCTAAATCTACTACTCTTACTTCCTAAAAATCTACCAAGGTATCTCTATCCCTACTCTACTGCCTTTATTTAGGCCATTTTTCTGTCCAAGTTCCCCATTCACATTCCCTACACTGCCTTAGAGGGAATTTCAACAAGAACAACCTTATTAGGTCACCCTTCTGCATAACCTTTTTGAACAGCTCTCCAATATTTGAGATAAACTTTGGTCTCTTTTATAAGTACAAGATATTCCACAGATACTCCTAAAGAAGCTTCCATGACTCAAAAACTCTTTCTGGGGTTTCTAAAGACCTTTTTCATCCTGTATCAACCAATATTCCCCATTCTTCCCCACCACAATCTATTCAAACTTTCTGTAAACCAGTCATACTCAACTAGTAGCTACCTGCTAGTCAGCCATAGCTATCACCATCATCACCCCCACCACTTAGTCAGCAGCAACAATGTATGTGACAGTGTTTTCTTGCACATGCCTACTTTGTATGTAAAATTTTTAATTTACATAAGAACCCCAATGAGGTAGGTGTTATAATTCCCATATCATAAACTAGAAAGCCGGAACACAAGCCCTTAAGTTTCTCACCTGCAGGTCCTAGATCATACACAGGATGAAGTTGTGTTACATATAAACTAGGGTTAATAATTTTCACCTCATAGAATTGTCATTCTAAGGGTTAACTTAATTAAAAAGATATTTAGTACAGACACTGGCACCCTCGCAAGTCTTCAAGCAATGACGATAATGATGACAAAGTTCACCATGCCTTATAATCACTCTTCTGGCAGAAGACAAGGAGGTGCTCAAGGGAAAGGTGCTGCCCAAGTTAAGTCCGTCCTTAGCCTGTAATAGCAGCAAAGAGTTCTCTTTCCATGCGGGCAGATACCTACCCCTTAGACTTAGGTAGGATTACCTGATACAACCACAGGATAGGAATAGCTTTAGAGTAGATTGTTCTAATCACTCAGTCATTTAACAAACATTCTTTCAGGATCTTTTCTATGCCAGCTTCTGAGATTACCTAGATTTATTTTTTTTTTAAAAATCCTGTCCTAAAGTTTTTATCATTCAAAAAGACATTAATATATGTATATACCAATATATATATATGAATCTACAGTAATTTTCACTCTTCAACAAATATTTATTAAATACTTACTCTATCCTTTGTGCTCTAATAGGTATGAAAAATACCCCAATGTTCCAATCTACAGGGTAGAGGTTTAAAATGTCAGTACTGGACATGTGGACACAGGGTGGGAAGGAGAGGGTGGGATGAATTGGGAGATTAGGATTGACATATATACACTACCATGTGTAAAATAGATAGCTAGTGGGAACCTTCTATATAGAACAGGGAGCTCAGCTCGGTGCTCTGTGATGACCTAGAAGGGTGGGATGGGTGGGGGGTGGGAAGGAGGTCCAAGAGGGAGGGGATATAGGTATACACATAGATGATTCACTTCACTGTATAGCAGAAACTAACACAACCTTGTAAAGCAACTATATGCCAATAAAGAAAGTCAGTACTTTTGATGCCCACATTCTCCACCAAAAAAGGTCAGTATTCAGACTGCATACAATATTGCCCATATCCCACCTATATCCACTCATCTCTTTATTCTCCCCTATTATTTGCATATGTCTCTATCATGAACTAGTTCGTAAGCAATTGGAGAAAAACGTGTGTCTCGTTTATATTTTAATCCCTCACCACTTCCTACCCAGTGTAAAGCAAAATAGTTAACATTTAGCCCAAGGCTGGTATCTGAAAAATGGCTAGTGATAAAACCACGGTTATTAAAACAGAGTGCAGATCACAAACATGAATAATAGCTACCCCTTCCCTGTGAATACTCTGGGATGTGACCACTGGCTCAGGCAGGCAGTTCAGTGGATTAATCTGCTGGCTGAAGGAAAAAGTTGTCCTCTTCTTGGGGTCTGCTCTACTCCCTTGCACAGCTTTGCTGCTTTGAAAGAAGAGGGGTAAAACTCTTCTTGAGGGTTAAGGGCTGGCTTGGTGCTGAAACATCCAACACCCACCTAGAGTGGGGGGACACTTGCATGACTTGTAGGGAATTTCTTTACTTGGTAAATTTCTTTACTTGGTAAATTTCTTTACTTGGATTTTCTCATAAGCACATGCTTAGGGCACTAGCAAAAAGTGATCCCAAAGAGTTTTTTGAAAGAATCTGACATTTGAAATTGGGAAAAAAAAGCATTTATGAAACCATCATAGGAAAATCAGAATGCAGGTTGACTTTCTTGCCTTTAGCTGATCATTCAGAATTTATTTTCAATATGCAAGGGGAAATTACCAAAGACTTTTCAATTTTTAATACTTCAGTGTAAGTTCACTGCTCAATTAAAGGTAGACATTGAATCAGGAGAAGCAAGATAAGGAGCAGCCCAAGAAAGCTTGTGTGTTTATTTTTGAACTGATGGGCTCAGAGATCAGTCATATTTCATGAAGCCAAATTGAATGTGGCCTGTATTCCTACCACTGTGTTTGTCACCACCATGTAACCAAGGTCACCACTGATCCTTTTTACGTTTTATCAGGCTTTGCCGCTGTTCTGTGATGGCTAGTGTCCTCAATCACTGAGGCACCAGAATGACTAGACTTTGAGTTATAATATTTAAGGGTAGATCTTTCTGACTATGGCTCTCCTCCCTACTGTCTTTGGTCACTGCACACAGAACTAGCCCCTTCCACTCTCTTCTCATACAACCATGTCTAAATTCCTGCCCAGACTGAACCCTTCACAGGTTCATCAATTCCTCCAACTTGCCTCTCCACCAAACCCTTTCCATTAAGACTTCTGGGACATACATCTCAACATAAGAACAAAACAAAACAAAGAAACAAAATTTCCCTTCCATATTCTCCAATTTTGTACAACATTCTTTCTATTGCTTTTCTTTACTGAGCCTCGGCTTAGTCCAGCCCCAAACAAACAAAAGGCACACGTGCCTCTGATGACTCTGATCCTTAGAGCTGAATTTCCACCTCCTTCTCCTAATCTTCATGTGGAAATCTGTTGAAATATTATTTTATGCTTATTTCTCCAATTTCTCATTGCCCATTTACTATTCGACCAACCAGAAATGATTCCATCCCTCACCCCTTTAGCAAAACTGTTTTCAACAACCTCATCTACTATCCCCTAATCTGCAAATTCAATGAATTATTTTAAGATCACTTACTGAACTTTCTATTACATTTGATACTGAAAATTCTGGAATCTTTACGGTTTCCTGATATCTCACCCTAAATCTCTCACCAGTCCTTCTTACTCTTCCTCATCCTTAAATATTTCTGTAATGCATTACATCATCTTTGACCTCACTCGACACATTTTTTAGAGTGATCACTTCCAAACTCTGTGCCCTCATTTGCCAACTCCATGCTAAGACTCGTTCATCTAACAGCCTGCAAGGCAGACCCTCTTAGAGTTCTCATTGTCTCCCTCCATGCTAGATGTCAAAATTTGAACCTCTGATCTTCTCCACTAAACAACATACACATCTTTTCTTCTTATCTGAATTGAATGCACTACTGTCTCACCCAGTCACCCATAAGGCAAATCTGGAGTCATCTTTGACCATCCTCAACCTCACTTTCAACTAGTCACAAGCTGCTGTTAATTTGAGCTCTGAAATATTTATAGAATCTGTTGGTTACTCTTTCCATCTGTTCTTTACACACCATTCAATGACCATTGCTCTGGCTCCAGCTTTTATCAACATCTGAACTTGTGCTACAGCACCCTAACTCACCTCCCTACCTCTAGCTTTAGTCTTTTCATATGTAAACCCCAAGCAATGCTCCATGAAGATGCAAAAACATAACTACGTCATTTCACTTCTAAACTTATTTCTTACAATTGCATGATTTGCCCTTGATGTAGATCCCTGTATTCATCAATTATTTCAGAATGATGTGCCTCTGGTTTTACAATGTTCTCCTCGACCTGAAATGCTCCTCTATGTCTACTTTCAATCAGCTATTTTTCATTTGTCCATTAAAACACAGCTCAGTTTTCACGTCTCCTAGGAAGCCTCCTTGTCCATCCTAGGTTGAATTATATGCCATCTCTCAGTACTTCTATGATGACCAATTAGTATAGCTGTCATTTAACTGTTCTGTAATTCTTATAACTGTGACAGCCTGGAAGCCCTCTGAGGGAATCGTTTGTATCTCATTCATCTTGGAGGCTCCCAGCATCCTGCAAGGTGCCAGGCACAAAACAGACATTAAAAAAAAATTAAATGGACAATTGAGGAGGTGAGTCCTAAATTTTTATTTTTAACTTTTATTTTTCCCATGAAAAACAAGGATAAGATGTGCTTCTCATGTTCAGAGGTTGATGAATAAATGGGTTGATGAATAAATGAATAAATAAGGATCTTCAGATCCTTATTTTTAAGCATTCAGGATATAAAGCTTAGGGAATAAATTTCTTAGGCAGTCATTTCCTATGAAGTATATTCAGATTTCTGTTCATTTAGGGGAGTGTTCTTATCATTCTTTCTCTCATTCTTCTTTGACCTACCTTTGCTCATGTTGTTCTGCTTCCACCAAAGACTAAACTTTAGAAGTAAACACGGACATGGGCTGCCTGCCGGTTGTAGGACGGCAGGGCAAGATTCTGGAAAGAACACGGGCTTAGAGGTGGTCTCGTTGGATCCTAACATCAAGCATTTAACGACTTGGTGACACTGAGCAAGCTTCTCAACCACTTGGTCCTCATTTCATCTCCTTTTACGAGAGGAATAACAATGCTACTCTACTGGAATTTTGTGAGATTACATGAGCTGAT